>NC_133342.1:7377333-7710666 GCF_030506205.2 Paramisgurnus dabryanus
GTGTAGTGGGAGCACGCATAAAAATGATAAAAATAGTTATGGTAAATATTTACTACATACCACAGTTTTTATGGCGACACATCAAGCTTCATGTGGTCCGACAGACAGCAGCATCTTTCTCATTCAACACATTTTAAGTTATTTAAACGAACAATAATAAACATATTAAACTATTACATTTATTCAGTATTGTTGTTTATGAAAATATTATTACATTGCTTCTTACGCTCTAGATGGAGACATTAACTTATGAAATTATTTGCTTTTTCATTTAAAACATAACAAAAGTAAGTGCAAACCCATAAATAACTATTATAAACATTAACTAATAAGCAGTTTATGTTGAATCAGTGTTTCCTCTAGGATTTTTTTCAGCTGTGGCGGCAGGGGGCGCCCATGATGATTATAAATGTAAAAAAATTTTTTAATGTAGAATATAGGCTACAGTAAACTCAGATGTATTTTTTTATAATTTTCACGCTGTCATTTACTTTTCCTTATATTTATAGCATATTGCTTTTCTATGTTTGATCTAAACTGTATTTTCTTAAAAAAACGTTACACAGCTACGTACGTAGTTTGGATATTTCATTGTAGTTTTAATGTAGTGTGCATTGCAAGTTCGTCCTCGTGTTTAGCGTACAGAGCTGTTACAAAGTCATGCAGTCCTGTTTGATAATCCGCACCGCTGAACGGGTAGGATTGACAGAACAACCGACCAGTTATCCGACATCAGCAGCAATATTATTTCACACCCGTACCATTTGACATAAAGACTGTGACCCCGAGCCGGTCACACAGCAAATCGCGCAGTTAAATATAAACCTTTACAGGTATTGTGTCGAACTCAGTTCCCCCTATGTTTCCCTTACGTGTAGTGCTTTTATAGCGTTTTCATCACGTTACATTTAGAAAGATTAAAGATTTTCATTGGTTATACTAAAAAGGCATAATATCATGTATTTTATAATACAATTTATTAAATATTTCATACATTTGACAGTTTTCTATTAGGGTATTTCTTTTAAAATATAGCCTGTCTTTTTCTTTTTTTTCCCTTTACTGGTTGTTTTAAAAATGTAATGTTTGCATACATAATTAAATAAATATTATACATATAATATGATTCATACTGTAAAAATAATTGACTTACCATTAAGAACAATACAGATACATTACAGAAATGCACACATATACATCTCAGTAGCCATTAAAACTTTAAATATATAAATAATAAAACCTATAACGTGATAAAAACGTCATAAAAACACTACACTGAAGGGAAAAATAGGGGGAACATAGAGGGAACAGACTTCGACACAAATCGACACGGTCTTCAGACAGATCTTAAACACAAATAAGCACGGGACATTTAAAAACGAGTCGAATTTTGGTCTTGGATGTTAGACCGGCATTTTACTCTTGTCTATTGAGTCCCGACCTGCATCTACAACACTAATGACACGCGAATACCCTATAACACCCGTTAGATCAAATATTATGCGGTTCACCCGCGGGTACCCCGACCCTGCCGTTTCGTCTGAAAACAGATAAAACAGTCTCACCGTCTGCCTCAAGTTTCTATTACCAACGTTCTTCTCTTCCACGGGAATAATGTAAGTTTCCTTACAAACAGATTCGACTATTAATGTCTTGCAGTCGCATAAGTAGTATTCAGTATTTAGCCTTTTGTTTTTGGACAAATATCTTATCATTTAATGTGAAACTTTGTGAGTGTCGATCTAAAGCACAGACGATTGACTGACAGCTGAGCGGTCAGCAGTGCGCTGCGCTTATAGCCTATATTCTGAATAACTAATGGCCAGATAAGTTGATAATATGAGTACAGTGATTCCAAATGAATGTCCAAAAAACTCGTAATATGTTAAATCAAAAGTTTAATAATGTCTTTTCTCGCAGCCCTGCGCTGTGTTGGTGTAGATTTGCGCCGGTGAACATCATATGCGTGATGACCTTGCAGCTTAAAGCAACACTATGTAGTTTTTTTTACCTTTAAATAATGTCTCTAAATTTATTTCAGTGATAGAACAACTTTTAACTGGACAAATTGTTCTGTTGCTGCAACCTGAGTAGCCTCTTAGCTGCTACAAGCACACTCTGAAAGTGGCGGTGGAGGGTAGAGCACACAGCCTCCCCCCTCCCCCTGCCTGCAGAAGAGTGTCTGATACCAGGCACTGTTGCGCTTTTCAACCACATGGGGGAGCTGTAAGTCATTTTTACATGGAAACTACATAGTGTTGCTTTAAATTACCCTAAATTTATAGTCATAAAGATAAAAGTAAAACAACATTCGAAACTTCAAATGATGTATTTTTATTTGTGTAAACTCACAATAAGTAGAAAACCTTGTGCTTATTTATAATCATTAAAAACATGACGTGCTTTCTGCTGGTTTGGTTTTAGGGCGCGTCACAAAAAAAGAACAGAAACTCAAATACTTTTTTATTCGTTTAGTCAATTTAATAATTATTGAAGTGCAACATATTTCGTATAGGCTTATTTATTTTATTATTATTTCTCAAATAATAATAAAAATAAATCCTCTGTTGATTTAATAATAAATCCTCTGTTGATTTAAATCTATTTGTGCATGAAACTAAACCCATGGAGGAAATTATGATATTTTAGGAGATTTATTTATAAATGAGTGAACAACGCAAATCCAGAAAGGAATTTATTTCTAGACAGCCAGTCTCGCAGAGCGGACATTTCGGTAGCTTTTTGCAAGCTGCCGCTGTGGGTTTTGTCTAGAAGGGATACAGCAAATGCCGAAAAGTTAAGGATTAGATTTGGAGGTAGGATTATTAGGATGAAAACAGCGGTTCTGGCTAAATTAGATACAAATACATCCTACAATCGTGTGAAATTTTGTGTTTAGAGTTGGGTTTGGTTAAAGGATTAGGATAAAACAGTGCTCATCCAACGAGATTTCGTTTGCTGTATCCCTTCTATCCACAACGGCAGGCGTGGCGGGGATGTTTTAGGAGTGGCGGGCCGCCACGGTTGAATGTATATAGCGGAAACACTGTTGAATATATTCTGTACTGTAAACACATTTTTGTAATACTATATTGTAGCAGAATAAATAAATCAGCATATTTTTATCAGCATAATGTTTGTTGTTTTTGAACAGTTATTGTATTTATTGTTTACTGGCCGTTTCTATGAAAGGTTTTACTGGATGGATACACATTCAGCTCTTGTGCGTGGGTTATGATCAAAACAAATGTTTTGTAGAGATTTACTGCATTTGTACCAGCTATATGTCAACCCCAACTGTACAAATGATGCCGGTCTTCCTGGATTTTATAATAAACATTAAAAAGCCAGTCAAAACGGCACACTTGTGTCCCTCGCAATACGACTATTAATAAGTGGCTCCCCGGAAGTCTTACACAAATGAGCTCGGAACCCAGATTTACGTTAAAAATAAGGTGGATACGTTCATCAAATACTTTAGCTTCAAATTCACTTAATCCTGGCCTTTAGGCCATACAAAAAGTTTGTTGTCAGAATCTGGTAAATGGTCATGAAGATTTTTCAGCAAAGTCCTTAAAGTGCACGGAAAAGAATTGAATAAATACCGTGCGTGCGTCACAGTGCAATACTTTTTTAATCTGGTTAAAGAGGTTTACCTAATATATAAGGATATTTACAAAATTTTGAGTGTTTATTCAGAAAGGAGAGTGAAGAGTGATTTTTGCATGTACTTAGAGGGTTTTGCAGTGAAAGACAGTCAGATTTGTTAAATACCAATGAAATGACCAAAAAAATGTGGAAAAATAAGTCATTTCAGTTACTGACAAAAAACCTTAACCTAAGTAACTGAACCTAAACATACTCTGTCAAAAGAAAAAAAATATTCAATGGGTAGCGCCTAAAAATGTAATTTTTCAGTAATGCGGTGAAATTGAATTGTTTTTTCAACCTAATTTTTCTCACTTTGGGTGAAAAGTTTAAGTTTAACAACTTTAAATATTCTAGGTGTTAGCAATTGAAGTAATAAATGAAATGCACATAAAATTTTTACTTATGTGAGAAAATATAGGTTATTTCATTATTAGTTTATTGTGCATCACCTAACTTTAACAATTGTTAAAAATGCATTAATAAATGCTGAAATTAACACAAACTGTGATTAGTTCACATCAGTCTTCCTTCCTCTCTCTCATTCCTCAGACGCCATGTGTACGGTGGTCTACTTTGATGACTGCTTGTCCATTCGACAGTGTAAGCAATACTGTGAGTCAATAGGTGGATCAAAGTATCGCTGGTTTCATAACGCCTGCTGTGAGTGCATAGGACCCGAATGTTTGGACTACGGCAGCAAAACGGTCAAATGTATGAACTGCCTGATCTGAGATCATTGCCCTCCCTCCACCATCACTGCACTGAGGAGCTTACGCTATCACTTCTGTTATTTGTATAAAACACTTTTTCTGTTGTGCTTTTTATGTCATGCTTTCTTTTGAGAAAATGTTTTTAATAAGTTAAATTAATATTGCTTGTTAATTATTACACAATCACACAGGAGTTGCTTTTCATTCGATGCACAATCCATAGCTTTTGTATATAGTCTTCATTTCATATATTGTTTTCTATTATAAAGCAAAGCAACATTTTTCTTTTAAATGTTTTTTTTTATGTAAATTAATTGTTAAGTAATTGATGTGCAAGGTTTTAGTTTGTGTCCTTACCTTTGGAGTCAATTTAAAGCACAAGAATTATGATGAAAGATGTTTAAAGAGTACACAGTGGTTATTTCTGGCCGATTTAGTGTCAATCCCACAAACTACTGCAGAAGTTTTTCTATGTAAATACAAACTAGAGTGATTTCACCGCATTCCTAATGTTTTTATTCACAGATGGTCTGTTGATTAAAATACCATATAGGGACCGTACTGTGTTTCCACAGCTGGTTTGGAGGCAATGAAGAAAATGAAATGGTTAAATTGATCACTGCAGCTCTGCCAAAGTCTGAATTTAACTTGGCATCAATTTATCACGACAATCAGAAAGAGTTACCATCAATCAGACCTCATTCACAGCCCATCTGACAGGTGTTTGTGTGGCTTTTCATGTGTCTGTTGTGACCCATGAGGATTTCTTTGACTTTCACATACTTACGTATTTTTTTGCAAGCATTGTAAAATATTTGAAAGAAATATGTAGAGAAGTTTAAACATCTCTTATATTTTTGTATAAGCACCTTAATAATGAAATAAAATAAAGTTTAATAACAAAAAGTCATAAAATGAAGATGCAGATATTGCTTGTGTTTAACAAAATGCATTGCTACAATTTAAACAAAACCTTTACAGTAATTTTATACTTTTGTATCTCATGATGCTTAAACTATCAGGAACCGAGTGGTTTTTAGTTGTTTTAGGTACAACAGCATCCTCTGCTGGAGGAAGCACATACTTCGCTTACGAAAATTAACCATGCACTGTAAAACATTTCTGTAGAAATTACAGTAGTACTGGCAGCTGGTTGCCAGTAACTTACTGTAGATTTTACACTTATGGTATTTACTGGCAACAGTTTGTTCAAAGTTAAATGAACATGAAACATTTTCAGTCTTTATCTTCTACAGTAAGTTACTGCAACCAGCTGCATAATTACAGCAAATTTATTACCGTGTGATTTTACTACAGCTAAAATAACAACACGGTTACTATAGTAAAACCATGGTAACCATAAAATAACCATGGTTCAAAAACCGTAGTAAAACCATGCTTTTGATGATAATAATCAATACACCAAAAAAACATGGTTACTATAATAAAACCATCTTTAATTTTCATAAGGGTTAAAATATATATATTTAAATCTGTTCATCTGTACATTAAAATGAGTACATTACGTTGCTTACCCAGATGAAAAAATACTGTTCTATACTTTAGTATTTACTATAGTAAACTGTAGTAAATTATAGTATATTATTTACTACACATACCATAGTATTAACTATAGTAAACTGATAAACTGTATAAGTACCATAGCATACTTTAGTTCTTACTACAGTAAACTATAGTATATTGTAGTATACTATATTATAGTATTTACTAGAGAAATGTTACATTTCCTATAGTAAGTTTACAATAAATTGCTATAGTATTTTAATTTACTTTATTATAGAATGGTTCAAAAAGACTATAGTATTTGCTAGAGTAATTTTACTTCATTTCCTATTGTTAGTTTACTATAAATTACTATAGTATTTTAATCCAGTTTACTGTATCTTTATTGTAGTATGGTTCAAAAACACTATAGTATTTACTAGAGTAATTTCACAAAATGTTTCTATGGTAATACCATAAGTATTTTTTCATTTGTATATACGCGTCTCATTATGAAAACATTACGTAATTTTCTAAGTTGTTAAATGTTTAACTTATTAAAATGCTTTTATGAGATGCAGAAATATCCCTTGTAGTTTGCATCCTATCTTTCTTACTATGGAGGTCAACGGCTACAATCAGTTACCATCATTTATCAAAATCTTTTTTATGTATCTTCTTATGTGGTCATAATAAAAATAAATTCATACAGGTATAGAAAAACACAAGGATGAGAAAATGATTACAGATTTTTTATTTTTGTGTGAACTATCCCTTTAAATTTTTATTTCAATTGTTTAAATGCACTTATTTTCCAGTAGTTGTCCCACTCGTGCTTATGTAGTTGTGTCTTAAATTGTCCTTTACAATCTATGCTGATTTTACAAAGCATACGGCTCATCGCATACGGGTAATGCCTTCATTCTTGTATTATTGTGCTATAAAATATATATATTCCTCATTTGCACATTTTTTTATCCGCAGTTTACAGTCAGTATTTACACTTGCATAGTTTGCACGCATAACTTTAACATTGTGGCAAGCCACGTGTAACCATAAAATCAGGATGACTTTGATATCAACAATTAATTTGGAATAATCCAAATAATTCAATATTCATATCAGCAGTTTTAAACGAACAGTATGTAGGATTGTGGCCAAAACTGGTACTGCAATCACCCAACTTGTGGCCAATACACAACATGACAACATAAACATCAGTTGAGAGCTGCAACTCCACTTTTTAATTGACAATATCCTGGCCAGACCACTGTTGTCAGTGATATAAGTATTTGAAATGAAAAATATTTCTTAATGTCTAGTGACATATCAGGGCCATTTTATGATTAATTTATATAAATTTCTTACATACTGTTCCTTTAACAAGTGGTCTCAGGAAAACATTTCCACAAGCTTGCACTTGCAATATAACGTTACATGCAAATACAGCATTTATACTATAATTCACAATTTTGTTTATGTTATTATGATAATCTTCACTTTAAATATTCCCAGCTAAGGATAATTGACGTATTTTGCCATCTTTTTTAAATATATAATTTAAAATGTATTAAAGATGTTTCATAGAAATACTTTAATTCGTCAGTTATTTACTTCATTTTCCCAAACGCGTTCGATGACAGCGTAACATTATTGTTCCCTCCGGGCTGCCGTACTTCGCCTCGTTCTCGCTTTCAGTCGGTCCCGCAGTGAAGATGGCGGAAGCTCCCCTGCGGCCCGGCGGCTTCTTCTGTCACCAGTGCTCGGCAGAGATCAGCCCGCGACTCCCGGTAAGACATCACCGATTTAACGGGCCTTGTTTAAAGTCCGTACTTTTGTATACAAGCATTTAACAGGCCTAACATGCTCGTTTATGACGCGTTTTTCTGCGCTAACAGTGCTAAAGGCTAACAGGCTGCTGGTTGCCAATAGCAACAACTGGCCTTAAAACGAGTATTTAATAAAATTGTATTTAATTTAAGGTGTACTAATTAATTCTTACAGACTCTGACAGTTCTGATCTTAGATTAAAGTGCTCTTCGAAGCTCGTGTGATTGTTTAATCTTGCTCTGTGTAGATGGATAAACACAAGGCTATAATGGTTTGGAGACCATCTGGTTAGTTTTACTAACAAGTATTGGGTTTTGGTAGGATGTTATTTGTTGTTATGTGCTTGTCAGGTATGGTCTAGTTGTCGTCTTCGTGATTCTCTTGGTTTTCAGTGGGCTGATTATGAGTTAAGTTGGTTTTTGTTTATTATTAGTCAATTTCTATTATTTGTGTGATTATGTATGAAGTTAACTATGTATGATTATACGTCTGTCATGCGTCAGTGTTTTATATTGGGTTTGTGTGTTTATAATTCATGTATTTTAATTTACTGTAAAAAAAGATTTTTGAGATCATCTACCATAGTTGGTTGGTTGTTATGGGATCAGCTGGTTGGTTTTGCTAAATGATTACAATTATTTAGAAATGGGTAATGTAATGTCTTGTTTATTAGTTGATCATTTATTAGCCTGTGTATTATTCCTGATTTTGGTGTCTGATCTGTGTAGTTAGTTGGCTATGAAGTATTTGCCTGACTATAATCGAAGTCAACCAATTAATCGAAGTCAACCAATCAATCACTGACTTCCATTGTATTTTTTCCTATAGTCAATGGGTTTTGTCAACTGTATGGTTACCAATATTTATCAAAATATCTTCTTTGTGTTTAACAGAATAAAGAAACTCAAACAGGTTTAGATCAACATGAGAGTGAGTAAATGATGACATTTTTGGGTGAACTTTCACTTTGAAGGGCATGTAAGGGTCATTCGTAGTAGTTGACTAAGCACACCGTGTATGTCAGTGAAGGTCAAACTGTTATTACAACCTCAATTACAGTAAACTTAATTAGAGGTCCACTGATAGTAGATTTTACAGATACCTATAGACGGTTTCAGCAGTAACAACATAAACAAGCGGCTGTCGTGGTCCGCACGTAACTTCCGGTAAACTCGGCTTATATTAAGTAACAACAAAGTTCTTTAAACGTAGTTTATTTATATAAAAAGCAAAAAAACGACAGATTACCTAGGAAACCAGAACATTTGTTATTCTCGACGAGGCTTTTGTTCAAGAGATCAGTTTAGCAACTAGTCAGACCATTGAAAAAAAAAAAAAACGGATGTAAAGTTCAGATCCAGACGTGTATCGCATCAGCGCACGTGCGTCCGATGAAACCGTCTATAACTAGGTTGGTCTGTATTTGCCAATAACGATTAATCGATTGATACTAGGGATGCGGCGATATACACTAATAATACCTGGCTGAAAACTATTCTGAATCGCACAGCCGATATTATGCACAGCTCTTTCATGTACTATGGCTTTTGATCAGTAAGTCCTTATCGATCTGAAATCCCTGTTAGTTTGAGTCGTTTATAACATGCATTTGAAAAGCAACACTCATCAGACATAATCATTATAAAATACCTGAAATGGTTTAAAGAACAGCAATATAAACATATGCTTACGCCATTTAAGGGGGATGTGTGTGTTAATGGTTCTTCTTCTGCGGCACATATTGAGTTTCTGCACGAGAGCTCCCTCTGCCTTTTGGATGTAGAGACATTTCACCCTTATTCATTGAGAAGCATAGCAAGCATCATTGCCCGATTTATCGGTCCTTCTCTTACCAATACTAGGCATGGGCCGGTATAAGATTCTGGCGGTATGATAACCTTTAGCAAAAATACCACGGTTTCACGGTGTTGCGGTATTGCCATTGCAACACTAAAATGTGTTATTTTCAAATGCCAGGTACAATAAAGCCTTTAAATTATAATATGCTTTCAAAACATATATAATATTTTCGTAATATATATTAAATGTAAACATCAAATCAATCACATGACTTCATGATTTAATGAATTTTGTATAAACACAGCTCATACCTTGGAGACGGTATCACAGAACATTTTAGTGGTTTTGAAACCTTGACTGTTTTAAACCTCGGTATACCTTGAAACCGGTAATCGGCCCATGCCTAACCAATACTGGATAAAAAATAACCATATCACTCAACAGTAACAAAATTTATAAAAAAAAGTAATAAAACAACAGTACTGAACCATGAAAGTGTGCTAAATGAAATAAATGTATCAATTAAAATTAGGGGTGTAACGAATAACCGTGCAAATGCGCGTTTTCTCAATTAATGAATTTGAATGAATTACGGTGAAATCCCGGCACATCCGAACGCCAGGGGGTGCTCTCATGCAGAAACTCCCTTTGTAACACACAAGAAGTATCATTGCAAACACTATTCCAGGAAATGTGTCTACACAGGAATATTTATACGCTGTTCTTCAAATTGTTTCAGGTATTTTCATGATAATAAAGAATATTTTGAATGATTTTGCTTAACGAGTGTTGCTTTTTTAAATGCACGTTATAAACGACTCCGACTCATAATGATTTTAGATTGATAAGGACTTCCTACTGACCAAATGCCGTAGTACACGCACAAGCTGTGCATAAAACAAAGAATCGCAGCCTTGCGATTCAGAATCGATTTCAGACAGGCATTTTTAATGGGGACCGCGATTGAATCGCGATTGAATCGTTACATCCCTAATTAAAATATATTAATTATATTAATAAGTATTTAAGTAAATTAATCTGTGAAATAGTCTCACTGGTAACATTGAAATAATATAAATTTATTATGTATATTTTATGTGTGTAGTCTTGTAGGCAAAATTTTCAACATGGTTAAATGCTAAAACTAGTTTCAGATAGAAAGAGCTTGAAAAATCCTTAACAGTGACACCAAGACCATGTTTTTGGGTTCAAGGAAAAACAAAATACTGGCCATTCGAAACTTTATTTTGTCCCTTGTTTTCCATTTTGCAAGTGGTAAAACTCCCGTGGTCGTCGTTCAAATTCATTGACATTTTGTTCACTTGTAGTTTTGCAGTTAAACTAAATATCTATTACAATTTCAAGAATGTTTTTACTCTGCACATCGCCTGAGGAAATCCGAAGTTGCGTTAAGCGGAAACAAGATGGAAATAGTCACAAACCTACTTGTAGTTAATTTGCTTCTGTTTTAATTAGTGATGCACCGATGTATCGGCCGCCGATATTTATCGGCCGATTTTTGATGAATTTGAAACCATCGGCATATCGGCAGTGGCACGAGAAAGGCCAATACCGATTGTTTATTAATTAACTGCATAAAGAAATCCATTATATGTAAAAAATGAGTTAATGTTGTTAATAAAATAAATGCTGAATAGCAAAAACCACCTTTGAAGGTTGTCATGCTGTCTTATTATATTTTTTTAGCTTAATTTGTGCCTCTCTTATTATGTTGGTAAGTTGAATGTTAATAAGATCCAATCCATGTTCAGTAAAAATTATTTGATGCAGAAATAAACTAGCTTATAGACCAACTGTATAGTATTGTATAAAAGTGTTTAATATTGGTATCGGCATCGGTATCGGCCAGAAGTTGTCTGTTTAAATCGGTATCGGTATCGGCCTAAAAATATCCTATCGGTGCATCCCTAGTTTTAATACAAATCAAAATAACAAAAGATATATTGCAGTGATGATGAAGTCAGATTTTGATTTGTTTGGTATGTTAATGTAGCTGACAGCTGCATATAGTTCACTTTCTCTAGTCATCATTGACTTAAAATATGCTAAATCATGGATAAAAGTAACCGATTGTTCCACCAATGAACTATTGCTGCCGATTAATCTGCAAAACTGATTAATCGTCTACCTCTAAACTTAAGTGTATACAGTTAAGTGAAGCAAAGATAAGTGGTTTGTGTTAAACTGTAGCCTTATGTTACTGTCAGCTTTCCCACTGTTGACTCGGAGGGCCACATCAAGAATAAATCTTTCCTAAACCATAGACAAATTTTTTACTGTATGTCATTGTAAGGTTTCACTGGGGAACAGGACGTTGAATGGATGGTTTCACACAGTTCGGTGCTATTGTTGTTCTCCTGTTATTGTGCAGAGCCTCTAGAAAGAGCACAAACAGGGCTCAACGTCAGCTAGATGTCATCATACAGACCGGAGAGGTCACAGCACTTCTGTATGTCATCAGTCAAGTTCTTCTTTCTTATGCAGATGGTTCCAGGACATCAGACAGTCAAGGAAATACATTGTGCTGTATTTCTATTAGTTTTCTTATTGTACCCTTCAAACTTTAGGGCTGGACCAGAATATTTGATTATTCGAATATTTGTTCAGTGGGTTGACATTCTTTTTTACAACATTATTAGCGTTACTGCAGAGCCTCTGCCAAGCAGGTAGTGCCCTTTACACTCCCATTCTATAGGGGGCAGAGTCTCTGCTAATAATGTTGTAAATAATGTTCAATTTCTCAATCCATTTTTTAAAATCTGATCTATTTGCTTCACAAGAAGTAAGTATGTCACCAGGTCTCAAGGGAAGTACTTTTGTATTTGATATATCTGCTTTTGAGCTCTTAAAGTTACGGCTATGTTGACTTGCAAAGTCAATGCAAAGGCATGAATAGACGCAAATTTGCTTAAGACGATGGGAGTGATGCGAATTGGGTGGTGCGATTTCAGCGAAAACATGCACTATGTTGTACCAGGCTGAAAAATTTGCATGACACAAAGTTTAATCAACTTGAATTATGGATGCATAACGATTAATCACGATTAATCTATAGCAGAATAAAAGTTTTTGTTTACATCATATATGTGTGTAAACTGTGTATAATAACTTTGTATAGAAAAAAAGCACACACATGCATGCATACATTTAAAAAAAGTTTACATGTGTATATACATTTATATATTAATGTATAATTTATATTATATATAAATATTTATATTTTTCTTAATATTATAGATGCATGTGTGCATATTTATATATACATAATTATTATTCACAGTTCACACAAACATAAGATGTAAACAAAAACTTTTATTCTGCTATAGATTAATCGTGATTAATCGCTATTAGGGGTGGCACGGTTCACAAAATCCTCGGTTCGGTTCGTATCACGGTTCTATGGTCACGGTTCTCGGTTCAGTACGGTTCTTGTTGTTATTTTTTCTTTAAATTTTTAACACTCCAGAAATGTATTATCTTATTAATGTATTAATTATCCATACTTTAGGATACAGTATTAAAAAAAAAGTTATATCATGTAATCATGCACAAACTGAATTTGACTTTAAGCACATTATTGGGACCATCTCTGAGGAAAGCCAGGTGAGATTTTGATAGAGCAAGAGGGAAGACATTGATGATTTCAACATGCTTTTCATTTATTTGGCAAAAAAAGAGAATGTGTATTGCCATCTACATGAACTTTATGTGCATTTTTAGCACACAAAGATAACTTGCATTTATTAAAATGCCAACTTCAGTGTAGCTCTTAGATTTATCACTGAGAGGCTGCTTTAATACTGAGAGTTTATGTGGACGAGAGAGAAAAATAACCTTTAAACCTGTAATATTTAAATCCGTCTCTTTTGTCCACTTTTGACCACTTCTGTCCTGATTACTTTGAGGGGCAATTTCTGAAATAAGATCGCGCAACTTTCACACGCTAGCAAAATGAAACTACGGTAAATCAGCCGCTTTCGCTTTATCAATGAAAGGCTAAAAATAGCGCTGAATACGAAAAGACGTAAGACAGTGTTCAGTACCTCAGATTAGATTAGATAAATGGTCGGAGAGAAGGTGGTCTCCTGGGGCTGTTCGAACACATTCAACCCATAGACTGCAGTTCAATCTATTGTTTTATTTCCGCTGTCATCATAAGTAACATGAAATAAAAATATGTTTCCACACACCAAACTTATACGACGCTGGCGCATCCTCCAACTGCGGTCAGACTTCCTTTTCTCTCCCACTTGCCGTTTCTACACGTAACATAACCTGCAGTACTTTAACTCCAAACCAGTCACCTCTTCTTTCGCGGAAAAGGGAAACACGCAATCTGAGGTCACATACAGGGCATGAACCTACATTGTGCATGCCATGAACCGTTGAACCGTGCGGTACACACGCGCTCCGAACCGAGACAAGCGAACCGAACGGTTCGGATTTTTTTCATGGACCGTGCAACCACTAATCGCTATGCATCCCTAACTTGTATATACAATGCATTTAAACTTTCTTACAAAAATTAAGTTAAATTACTTTATTTTGCATTTACAATTCTTAGTAATTCCTCACTAGTCAAGAAAGTTGAAATTAATTTGTAATTTCAAGTTGATTAAACTTAATGTAAGTGTACAAAATTCCTTGTTGCAATGTATGAGTTTTGATATTTGTATAGATCTGTATTGTTTTTAAATGTTTGCTATTAGGGATGCATAACGATTTATTGCGATTAATCTTTAGCAGAATAAAAGTTTTTGTTTACATCACATATGTGTGTGAACTGTGTATAATAATTATGTATGTATGTATGTATGTATGTATATATATGTATATATGTATATATATATATGTATGCATGTATGCATATACATATATATATATATATATGCACAAATGCATTTATAATTTTAAGAAAAAAATATATTTATATATTAAAGGTAGGGTAACAGATTTGCTCCTGAAACATTTTTAGTTATGCTGGTTAAAAGTCTCCTCACATTCTGATAGCAATCACTGTGTTAAGTTGTTTAAATGTATTTGTAAAAATTTATGTCATCTGTGAAAGGCGTAGGACCAAAAAATGTTCAGCAAATCATAGATTTCGGTCCGAACGGACGTTTCCTTTTATGTCCCTCATACGTAAGCGTAATTTGAATTCCCACCGCGCAGCGAGTCCACGCAGATACCATACGTCATCGGCGCGTTCACGTGCGCTCTGTCTGTAAACAGCGAGAACAGCAAACTTTTCTGCTGAATTGACAACCTACACAGGAGCAACAAAACTAAATGCATCTTTTATAACAACAACAGCAAAAACTGCCTGGATCAGCAAGAGCAAAAACTCAAATTAACATCGGTAACTTTACCGCGAGATGCAAACAGCTACAGGAGGCAAAGGGTCTGAAAGGGTCGTTGTTTATTTTGGTAAGGTAGGTACGCGATATGTTTGTATTGAGATGGATTCAGATATTCTACTTTGATGAAACGTTGTGTTGCTTATGAAATTTGTGTTCGTTTTCCGGATTAGCATAACGATATAGTTACTACGTCTACACAATCGAACGTGTGCTTAAACTAATTCTGATGTAAACCAGTTGTTTATGTTGGTTATTTTGGAAGTGTTATTCACTTTGTACTGCAAAGTTTTCTCACTGCTGAATGAGACATGAGATGTGACCGTCTGATCTGTGCGTGTTCATGTGTTTTAAAAGAGGCGTGACTTTGGATGGCGATTTGACTTGAGGGTGGGATCGGGATTTCATTGCTAGGTGGCTACCGTTAGCATTTTTCAAAATGTGTTACCTAGGGATGTTAACAATTAATCGATCTTCGATTAATTGTCGATAAGAATTTACTCGATAAAACTTAACGATTGTTGAAAAACAAGATCATGCACGTGTGTGCGGCGCCTGCGCAAAACACCTACAGTCGGAGAAAAAAAATTAAGCGAGCGCGCAAAAGTTAAACTACTAGCTATGATCACAAGGATGCTCGATGCCAAGAACACGCATGTGCTTTTTAACGTCATGCGAGACGAGGCTGGCTGGCTGCCAACGCAACGAAATTACATCCGCAGTGGATCTGAGAAGGTCCGATGCAAATACGTTTAGGATACTGAAAGCAAAGACCCTCTTCAGGCAAGCCTGCAAGATTAGCATACCAACGCTGCTATATACAGAGAAGGAGACCAGAAGCCGTTTTTAATGAACAGATTAAAATGTAATCTTAAATTATGGCAAGAAACTGTCAAATGTAAACTGTAACTGACTGTTGTTACACCCTGAATGCCCGCAATATATATCACTGATCATCATTATTGACTGGCTGAGGCGCTGCGTGTTTTCTAATGGAAGGTTGCCATCTCCATAATATAAGCATCTTTGCTGAAAGTACGTCTAAGCTGAGGTGACGACGAGAAAAGTGCCCTTTGTGTGCTTCTTGGATATAATTACAAACAGTGTATCAACGACTCGGAAAGCGAGGTAAACAACTTGATAAATAACACTTGATGATAATAAAACTGTTATTTTGACATGGACTTTCATGCGTCTGTTTCAGAGTCCCCATGTGAGGCGGAGTTATACACTGTGTCTATTAGTCATTATATTTCATTACGAGATAAGTTTAAATTGATGATTTTATCAAAACAACAACTACATTAACTCATTTTACAATCCCACTAGCATGTTATTTAGACAAAATAAAATTTTTTAATTCGCGTGAGGAAGCTGTCGTTTTTTATGCACACTTTTATGTTATTGGATATGCCACTGCAGTGAAGGCTTATTGCACTATTACTGTTAACGATTATTCGATTGATTGATCGTTAATTTAAATGATCATCGAATATGGGAAATTGCATAAATTGACATCCCTAGTGTTACCCTACCTTTAAGTATTTATATTTATATATAATATAAATTATACATAAATATAAAAATGTATATTCACATGTAAACGTTTCTTAAATATATACATGCATTTGTGTGCATTTATCCATACAAAGTTATTATACACCGTTCACACACACATATGATGTAAACAAAAACTTTTATTCTGCTATAGATTAATCGTGATTAATCGTTATACATCCCTATTTGCTATCCTTTACAAATACGTTCTGCATCATGAATACACTTGTTAGCTCCCATGCAGGACCTTCAAGGACCTGATTGAGAACCTAATTTAGTCTTCTTGAATTGTGTTTATTAAAGTAGAGTTGTGATTTTTGTTGTAGGAGTACATCTGCCCACGCTGTGAATCTGGATTTATCGAGGAGTTACCTGATCAGGGAAGGTACAGTATTGAATTACTTCAGACACAAACTCAAAGGCTGTTCTGTGCTTCTATCAAAGTTAAGATCTGTTTCTGTGTGAGAGATTTCTTTTTCTGAAAACCCAATCTGTCATATGTGTACTCGTATATGGGCATTTTCTCAATTACGTATTGCCTTTTTGCTTTGATTACATTACAAACTTTATGGTCAATCCAGGGCAGAGAATGGTTCCACGTCGACGTCCTCTACTGAAGAGAACCGACCCCCATTCGAGGTGAGATCGTTTTTCTCAATTACGGTAAAAGTTACAGTATTTTATGACATCATTGTCATTTTTGCGTCCTACGTGTTGTCTGAGCATATTTGACATGCCATGATGTAACTCTAGGTTCACACTGCTGCCGGCAAGAGCACCAAAAAATGCTCTGGCTGCCCTGCCAACGTCCAATTGGTTGCCACCAAGCCGTGTCATAGCTCATTACCATAAAGTTAAGTTCATTTCAATTGGCCTTGATGCTCACATTGCCGGAGCTCGTGGCCAACTCTCATAAAAAATGAATGACTTTCGGCCACTTTGACACTCTTGCCGGGGGCGGTGTGAATGCAGAGAAAGGGTTTATCTTGCAAACATAAAGAAGTGGGTTTAAAACAAGAACTACTAGATGCCACTCGATGACTAAAAACATTGGACTTTGAAAGCTTCAAATCCGTTTGATTTAAGGTCATCTTGAACGTGAATGGAAACTCAAGAAGATAAAAACAATCACTTATGTCTTGAACACAAACTAAAGGGATCATTAGTCTGTTGTACTGTATAAACTAATGTGCAGTGTTCAAAATCGCCCCAGTATTGAATCTACATTAGGGAAATCATCCGTGTGAGAAGCCTGAAGGGTGTTTAAAGCTCTTGTGTTTAACCATTACCTGCTCTCTATCTTCCTCCAGAATGTGGACCAACACTTGTTTACGTTCCCACATGGTTACGGACAGTTTGCTTTGGGAATTTTCGATGAGGGCTTTGACTTCCGGGCAGGTTTGCCCGCGGAGGATAACCGTGACACAGAGAACCGCAGAGAACGGGAAATGGCATCACGACAGCGGTACAGTGCGAGACAACCACGGGGACGCCACGTTCCCCGGAGACAAGGAGTGCGGCATGAGGGTGTGCCAACTTTAGAAGGGTGAGATATCAGGATGAACCTGTATTATTGAATTATTCTGTCTGTTTTACATTTTGCTTTTGCAAATGAAAATTTCTATTCAAATAAACTGATTTTTTAAGGTCTTTAGAGTTCTCACAGTCTACACTACATGGTTATAGTGTATGTATACATACAATCTAAAATGTGTATCGTAATCAGTAAAAATAATATTAAAGAGCCCCATTACATTGGTGTAATAGTGTAATTATTGTCCACATATGGTTCATTTTTGTTGCTCCTCTATGCCCCACCTTTCTGAAATGCGTCAATTTCTACAAAGCTCATCGTTCTGAAAAGCACGTTGTGCTCTGATAGGTTAGCCTTTCAGTGCATTGAGATTGGCCGAAATATCTCAAACGTAACAGATTGGTAAGGTTAGGATACTAAAACATAAAACCATTTCTGCATTTGTAATCATAGAAACAACAAGAACTAGTCTGCACTACTAAAAACTTGTGTAGTGTTTAAGTCATGGTTTAAATAGTCAGTAGTAAAATCTTTAAATATGAAAACATAGACTACTTACAAGCTGTGAGTCAGAAGCAGGTGTAATTGTGATCATGACTGTCGTGTCCATGTCAAAACACAGCAGAAGTAAACATTGCCTACAATCCTTGCGTTCATTATAGTACAAGAAAAGTTGGAGACGACTTGTGTCATCGTAAACTTTTAGATTTGTAACTTTGCAGATTGTTATGTGTTAACACACACTTACACACCAAAATAAATGTTAAATCATGAAACAGAAAATAGGGGCTCTTTAATAAAATACTGTAATTACAAATTCATTTGGCAAGAGCTATGGGAATCTTGCTTATTACTATAGACTTAAACACATAGATGCAAAAGCCGCAAAATGCCACCACTTTAAATAAGATACCCTCGACACATATTATATGTTTATCAAATACTTTCATTTAAAATCAGCTTAATTCCAGCCTCAGGCCATTTATAAATACCACTTTGTTAGCAGAATCCTTTAAATACAATTTTATAGATTTTTCAGCAAAGTCCTCTAAGTGCACAGAAAAAAAATTGCATGAATAAAAGCGCACAGACATTAGATGACAAGCCAGAGCTTGACATTTTCGTGATGGAAATATGCACTTTCTGAATGCAGAACTTCATAAAAACACCTGCAAGGCCTGAAAGAGATCAAGCCTCAGCCAAGTAAGAAAAAGTAACGCAAAAGTAACTTAAAAGTAACGTAAGTATTACTTTCCATGGAAAGTAACTAAGTAAAGCAATTAGTTACTTTTTTGGGGAGTAACTTAATATTATAATGCATTACTTTTAAAAGTAACTTTCCCTAACACTGGTAATGACATATCATGAGCCTTAAACACGATTGTTTCCTCCTTATGTAAACCTTAGGCATGCAAAAGACTGCTGGAAAACAAACCAATCTCAACATAACACCGACTGTGACATTACAGTCGAGATGTACGCTCTCAACATTAAGCTACATTGTTGTTACAATGCTAAAAACAAAGTTGTGACTGCTGAGTTAGCACTATATGCTAGTTAATGCTATATGCTAGCATTTAGGCTGAAGTTGGGGTGGTGATGGCGCAGTCAGTGGATAAGATACACGCCTTTGGTGTGAGAGACCCGGGTTCGAATCCACTGTGACACACCATTGTGTCCCTGAGCAAGACACTTAACCCCTAGTTGCTCCAGAGGCGTGTGACCTCTGACATGTATAGCAATTGTAAGTCGCTTTGGATAAAAGCATCAGCTAAATGAGTAAGTAAGTTCTACTTTTGAGGTTATAGTTACGTTTTGCTGGTCCATACTGAAAAAAAAAACACAAACTTTCACTCAGAAAGGTCCATTAACAATTTTCTAATAATTAATTATTCCTTAAAATCTGTATCTTCATCTGATACACACTCAAACATAAGGTCTGTTTACACATACACAGAGCTACTGAACTTAATTGCTCTGAGAAACAGCCAATCAGAGCAGAGCTCAACATTAACATTTATGACCCTTTCATATAAGGTGACAATAGACCATTTCATTCTAAAGGGGATCGCACACCGGCCGCGCAGCTCAGCTTCTAAAAAAAACAAACACATTGTTTTCTATGAGTATACGCACACTGGCGCGCCGCCCAGCTTTGACTCAGGAAGTTGCTCAAATCCCTGTGGCGCCACACAGCGCCACTCACATAGTTTAACATTAAATAACATCATATTTGTCCCAAATCATTAACGATTAACATTGGCTGCTAACGTATATTTAGCATTTTGAAGTAGATGCTATCTGACGAAGCTTACGCTATTTAATGTGCACTTCCGGTTTACAATACCTCCCAAGTTTTCCTAGACGCGACGCTGAGCTGCGCGGCCAGTGTGCGATCCCCTTAAGAGTAAATCCTAGGGTTGTAAATGGACGTGAAAAAACTTTCTGGATAATTTTTGCACTTAAACAATTTAATAAATTATTTCAATTAAAGGTATTGCGGAGGATTTTCTTTTTCCGGGTGGATCATCAAGACTGTTGGTCCTCTTAGTTGTCAATCAGGAGTGTTGCGCAATTGCATTTTTTTAAAAGTGGAGAAGGCGGTTCTTTTCTAAAATTCGAGAAAATCCTCCGCTACACCTTTAATTCTGTGGCACCTTTAAAGGAGGTTTAATTAATTTTTTTTTACCTTTTACCTTTATTTAGAAAGGGCCGTGAAAAGTGACTTTTTTAGAAATGGAGATTTTTGGGTTTACATGAAAGACTTTATTTAATTATTATTTTTTCAATCACTGACTAATAACCTTTTCAGTGCCATTAAAGTAAAATTACTGAACCTAAACATAATAGCCTGATAAAAATGCTCATTTACAAGAAAACATGTCAGACACACTTAAAGGGTTTTGCTTTTCAGCTCTTCATATGATCCTAAGAATATTTACATTTTTAATGCATGGAATAAAGCAAGTGATTTATTTGAAGCGATTGTGTTTCTTCACAGAATAATTCAGCAGTTAGTGAATGGGATCATTGCTCCGACAGCTATGCCAAACATGGGCATGGGGCCATGGTAAGTCACCATGAAATTGTTGTGTCTTTACATCATTGCCATGTGATTGTATACGACTGCACTATAAACTCTGTGCTGCAGGGGAATGCTGCACTCAAACCCAATGGACTATGCATGGGGTGCCAATGGATTAGACACCATCATAACACAGGTATACTACACTACCCACTTTCTGTTTCATAGCCGTGACCCTATTGAAATTATTTTCGGGCACTGCGTCATATCATTGCGCCTCCTGCAGCCATTGTATGACAGCAAAGTCCTTGATTATTACGCCAGAATGAGAGTATAGTTCCTAGACATATCGGCCTAGAAAATCACAACTTTTAATTTTCCGTTGGCCCTAGTACACGATGTAACTACAGAAGAGTCAAGTTTGAAATTTAAATTAAAAATATTGAAACTCTTTGGGTATTTGGTTATTTATTGTTGAGCGCGATGCTAAAATGGTCTAATCAGATTCAATGGATTGTGCTAACTAGCTATGCTAAAAGTGCTCACGCAAGACCCAGAGATCAGCTGAATGGATTCCAAAACGGTAAAAATTTAATATTTAACTCTAGCGGAGCTGGAAAATCAGCATATTTCCAATGAAAGTGGAGTGTCCCTTTTATATTGACTGGTTTTGTGGTCCAGGGTCACATTTGTGGTTTTTGTCCCTGTAGTTATTAAATCAGTTTGAAAACACGGGTCCCCCTCCAGCAGATAAAGAGAAGATTAAGAGTCTCCCTACAGTTCACATCACAGAGGAGCACGTGGGTAAGATCATAAACATCATCCCTGCAAGTCTGATCTGTCACTGCACACTGTACCAAAAACACTTAACGTGCTTAAATGATATGTTTGTGTGTCAGGTGCTGGTTTAGAGTGTCCTGTCTGTAAAGAAGACTACAGCACAGGAGAAAACGTCAGACAGCTTCCCTGCAATCATCTCTTTCATAATGACTGTATAGTGCCCTGGCTTGAACAGGTGACTTAACCATTCAACCTTGGATCAAATCTTTTAAGTAAACTCAAATGTATTTAGTTGCTAAAACATATTCTGCATAATAGATTTGGTGGTGTTATCAATTCGCCAGCATGGGTGAGCTACATACGTCTTCACATCTTTCTCCCCCTTCCTGTTTTCCAGCATGACACATGTCCAGTCTGCAGGAAGAGCTTGAGTGGGCAGAACACAGCCACGGATCCGCCCGGCCTATCAGGGATGAACTTCTCTCCAATTTCCTCCTCCTCTTCATCCTCCAGCTCTCCAAGCAATGAGAATTCCACCAACAACTCGTAAGACCTCAGCCCACATCCCGAACACCACATCATCATCATCATCTCAGCCTGAAGCTGCAAACCACTCGACCCGTCTCACCTCCACCAGTAATGCAGCTCGGAGCTGATCTAGAACTCTGTGGAACCAGAGCCGAACCTTAACCTTTGAACCCAACCATCACTAACACGCATTTTAGCGCATTTCACAAACCGGCCTCAAAACCAGGACCAGAGAGGACCGCCAAACCCCTTCGAGAAAAAATTACTCAACAGCTTTGTTTTTTTAAGATTGAGAGCCACTGTTCCTCATAATTTAAATGCACACGGCAGCAGGATGGAAGCAACTGTCTGTATGATGTGGTTTTAATCGACGGAACGCACGATAAGAAGAGAGATGATAACTGCGGCCGACGTGAAGAGATGTACCAAACTGCATTTTAGATTAAGACTTTGTGTTTCTCAAGAGAGGGACGCGTCCAAATAGAACCTTTCGTTTTTTTACTATTTGATTTTTATTTTTCAGATAATAGTGGCTACTAGTATGTGAACGTGCATCCCACAAGGCTCTGTCTTGAGACCATTAAGTTTTTTTTAATGCAAAATTTCCCTTCCAATTCTCCTTGTAGTGAGTACAAAAATATTATTTAAATTGAACTTAAATACATGTTGGTAGTATGTGTTCACTGCCTGCGAGTTTATGATGATTTACACTTTTACATTTTTCTTTTGATTTTGAGATGAAATGTGACCTGTACCATGTACTCATATTTATTGAAAAACATTTCAAGAACAATCGAGCGTCATTGTTAAAAGCCAACTGATCGAAAATATCAGAGCGACGAACTACTAACCCCATTATGTTTTTTGCACGTTTTTTTTTTTTTGCGAACATTGAACAAATGGAAAAGTGTGACTTTCTACATTTAGTATCATCCTTAAAACATGCATTTTTAGACTTTATCCCGATGGGACATTGCCTAATAACACAACAAGACCTCTCTCGCTCACCTTTCTCTTCTTGTCTGTTTCTGGTTTCTCTCTCCACACACATTTCAATTCAAGGCAACTTTTTTAACTTATTTTAAGTGAATGATTTGTTTTTGTACATCATAATAAAAGAAAAGGATGCATCTCTGCTTGTGGTGAAACGTTTCATAAAAACCAATGCATAGTTAGATATAGTTTTAGCTTGAGATTTTTTGTAAAACATGCTGACAAATGGCATGTAAAATATCTACATGAGGTTGCTAGGTACAAGTAAATTGTTGCGTTTAAAATGAATGATGTGATTTTGGTATCAATTTTTACTATACGTAACGCATAAGCTATCATAAACTAACAAATTATGAAAATGCTTTACAACATTTATTAATTATAGTTCATGTAAATTATTAAAGGGCTCATAATGTGAAAATCTGACTTTTTCCATGTTTAAGTGCTATATTTGGGTCCCCAGTGCTTCTTTCATCCTAGAAAACGTCAAAAAGAATGTGACGTAGGTAGCTAGGCCAATTACAATAATACCGTGCCTTTATCTGCACTATCCAACTATGGCACTGCCATTTAGTGCAGAATGAACGAGAGAGAAACAATATATTTGACAGCAAAATTGAGTTTTAAGTTCAACAAACCACCATTATGGTGATCAGTGTTCGCTTTTATCAGCTCATTTGCATTTTAAAGGACACACCCAAAAACTGCTCATTTTTGCTCACACCTACAAAGTGGTAATTTTAACATGATATAATAAATTATCTATGTGACGTTTTAGCTTAAAATACCATATACACACACAATTACTTAAACAATTGTTTTAAGTTTGACAAATTAAGTAACATTAACAAATATTAATAAATGCTGAAAATTTCTAGTAATTTTAACAAATACAATCTTACTGCAGTGTTACCGTAAAAAAAAACTTTCTTAGACTAGGGAAGGTAGTTTTCTCTGAAAGTTTTTTTATAAGCTTTATCTCAAAAGAGCAGGGAAGATTTGATATGCCCACTTTTATATCATTAGATGTAACTAAAATGTGACCCTGGAACACAAACTAGTCATAAGGGTCATCATCTGAAAGCTGAATAAATAACACTGTAAAAAAAATCCATAGAAATTACAATGTTATTGCAGCTGGGTTGCCGGTAATTTACCGTAGATTTAAATTTATGTTATTAAATATATATGTGGTGGCAAGAGTTTGTTCAAAGTTAAATACATTTTAAATATTAACTAGTCTTTATCTGTACAGAATAAAACTATACAATAACAGCCTCATGCAAAGCATTCTGGGAACCAGAAATCATCATCAACCTTTTTCTGATTTTTGCTTCAGATTTTGTTTCCCAGAATGTTTTGCTTGATGCTGTTTGTTTAGTTGTACTCTGTAAAGACAAAGACTTGTAAATGTTAAATGTTCTTTCAACTTTGAACAAAATTTTGCCAGTAAATAACATAAATTTAAATCTACGGTAAATTACCGGCAACCCAGCTGCAATTTCTACAGATTTTTTTTTACAGTGAAGCTTTTCATTGATGTATGGTTTGTTAGGATAGGACAATATTTCGAGATACGACTATTTGAACATCTGAAGCTGCAAAAACTTCTAAATATTGAGAAAAGCACCTGTAAAGTTGTCCAAATTAAGTCCTTAGCAACACATTTTACTACTGATAAATACATTTTTTGATATATTAACAGAAGATATCTCCATGCATGATCTTAACTTAATATCCTATTGATTTTTGGCATTAAAAAATCTATAATTTTGACCAATAGAATGTATTGTTGGCAACTGCTACAAATGTACCTGTGCTACAAATATGCAAGCAGTATAGTTTATTTTAACTAATACTTTAATGTTAATTATTGTTTTTCCTTAAAAACTGGGACCAGAGAGATTTACTTGACTGTTGCATAAAAACAGCTCAAGTGCTTTATCAGTCTTTTTGAAGGATCAAACTGTATGTCAGGTGTCAGAATCCTGTTGTAATCTGTGTACCATTTTTTTTTAAGATGAATCAGAAACCTTTTCCTTTCTTGGAACTTTGCCTTTTATGCAAATGAACCCTAAAGCATCATATTTAAATGTGTCATACCAGGAAGTGAATGCCGGCTCACTTCTATCCTGCAAAGAGAGAGAGAGAGAGAGAGAGAGGAGAGATATTGCTAGTCAGTATAACCACTTTCCCAAGAGTGAAGCACAGTGTGCGGTAGGGAACATGGTGACCTCGCTGACCTCCAGAGGATAAAGCCCCATCGCTGAAGGGATCCCTTTCGCATCCCATTTTCCTCCTTGGCTTTAACAACCTTTCAATGTCATTGCTTCAGGTTTTCTCAAGGTAGGTCTTTCTCTCTGCACCATACTGCTTTGTATTTTCATCACACATCAGCATCGGGCAAGAGGATGACAGATCTTAGCTGGTTTGTCTTGAGAATGATGACAGGCTGCTGAGCTTTGGGGGTGGGCATCTAAAACAATGACTGGAATAAACCAGGTGAGCATCAATGATATTTAAGGTAGATTTAATGCTCTTTGTATCTTTATGTTGTTTTGAAATGTGATTCTGCAGCTGTGGTTTTATAGTTATCATAAAAAGCTTTGATGCTGATGATATGACCTCATTATCTATTTATTTTTCTTAATGCATTTTATCTGTTTTTTTTATTTATGTTTTCAAACATTTCTGTGCTCTTATTTGCACCCATATCCTTGATGTAGGTGAGAATGATTGTAGTATCAGTTTGAGAGCCCTTTTCGGCTGACAAGATCAGACTTTAGTGGCAGGGTGTTTCCTTCAGATTGCTCTTCACATTGAATTACATCTCTAATTTAGGCTCATCTGTTACTAAAGACATTCAACAAGTTCTTGGAAATGTGTTAACCTAACAAAACTCTCTGTTTGTTGCTGTACTACCACTAGGTGGCAGCACACTGCAGTCTGATTTGACTTTTAAAAATGTCATTGACAGCATCCTCTACCTTTACTGCTGTGACGTCACACTGCCATGACGACATTTGCGTTTTTAGGCAAATGCTCCACATGCTTGATGATATGTGCTGCTGAGATTTCAGCCGTATGTTTACATCTGTGACCTGTGAATGAGGCTAAATGCTATTTTAAACAAGTGGTGATACTGTGATGCCAGCAAATGAATAAATTGGGTCATTTTGTCATAAGCCTTTGTAGGTTAAACAATATGTTTTGTGAAATATTGGCTAGATTAATAAATTAGTTAATTTAAGAATGTTTGTAAAAATGACCTTAAAAAGAAATTAGTACTGTCAAAAGATTAATTCCGATGAATCATCTAGAAAATAAAAGTATATAATAAAATGCACGCACATACATTATGCAAATTATTTTGTATGCGATTAATCTTGTCACAGCCCTACAATGAATAGTTAAAGGGCACCTATTATGGCCTTTTTACAAGATGTAATATAAGTCTCAGATGTGCCCAGAATGTGTCTGTGAAGTTTCAGCTCAAAATACCCCACAGATCATTTATTATAGCATGTCCAAAATTATGCTATTTGGGTGAAAGCAAAAACATGCTGTTATAATGTCTGTACCTTTAAATGCAAATGAGCTACAGCTCCTCACTTCCTTACAAACAGACAATGAACGCTTTCAGTTCAAATAGATCTGATTAATACAGTCTGAGACAATAGTATCTAGTAATGCAGGACTGTAAGTGGGCGGGGCTTTATCAATGTGACCTCACATTGATAAGAGAATCAAAACTGCATGTCTAATGAGACTGCTTTGGTTTAATGGGGATTAAAAAACAAGGAGAGGGTGGATTTTTTTTCATCGTGGGGTGGTTGTGTTCGCACAATGCCAACACACAATATGTCCAAACACCTTGTAAAAGTGGATTTTGCATAATAGGTGTCCTTTAACATAATAGCTGTACACCTCAGACGTATTAAAAACTTCATCATTTATCGTTATTTCTTAATAAGCATGCCTTTCGACGCTTATTTTCACAGATCTCATATATATTAGAATGTTGTATTCAGAAATAATAAAACAAAACATCATCATTTTCCAGTCTTTGCATGGATGTTTCCCCTTTTGTGTTACTTTCGAGCAGTGTTTCTCAACCAGGGGTCAAGATTTAAACAACTAAACGTCAGGATATTTTCCATTGTTTTTTTTTTGTCTATGTCAGGTTTTTCAATTTGTGAGTAGAGGGACATTCAAATGTTGATCTAGAAGTCAAAAGGTTGAGTCACTTTCAGAATATTTGTATTCTTTTTGGTTTGCCAGAAGGGGGCAAGAAGTTGTCACCCCTGTATACATGATTTGTAAAATAACAATGGGTAAACTGGATAAAAAACAACAGAGAGAGGCATTTTTTAGGTTTTATGACCTTGATCACAAGAAAAGTGCACAGTTGAACTTGTCAACACTACTACTTTCCCAAAGCAATAGTTAAATACTGTAGTGGCCAAAAGTGAAGATTGAAGTGACTATTTGCAAATTATTTGCTTTTTATAACCGTACAAGTCATAAAATATGGGGAGTATGGTACAAAATTGAGAACTCCTAATGTGATTGTTATTTAATTTATTGATAATTTGGCAGGAGGGCAAACTATATGGGTTTTATTCTAATATGCAAAAAATGCATAGAAAACCAAAAGCTTACAGCAAATATTAAGCATACATTGACTACAGTTTCATCAGTTACTTATATTTTGTTGATCCTTTCTTTTATTTGTTTAAAAAACAGACTGAGCCTTAACCTTATAGGCTTTGCGCATGTGTTGTGTTGTAAAGTTTGCCCAAAGCATGAAATACATTTTATTATAGACATCAATTGTCTTAGTGCGAGCATCACTTTTGGTCACTACAGTATATAGCCTTTAAAAAGTTGACATTTTACTTTTGAAGACCTGACACTTCTTTTTCAAAAAATGTCACGTAGCTCTCTATCTATCCTATTATCACCGCCATCTCTAATTGGTTTCCCAAAGGTAATTACACATCAACTCTGATACACTGGATGACATGGACCGGAACGAGCTTTCACCCGGGTCGGATGTTGCCATGAAAAACACAGCGGCCCATAACAACACAGCCGAACACAACTGCACCAGTAACAGCAGCGCAAAGGGTTGCATAGAGTCCAACTCTGATGCGCTCTTGAAAGGCACTCACTTAGCCATGCAAGAGGCGGATGAAGAAGACACTAAGTTTCATCACCCTCGGCTGAGGAGAGCCGGTGGTGGAGGAGGAGGAGGAGGAGGAGGAGGGGGCAGCATCCGGATTAAAAACTGCACACCGGGAGGAGGAGCCGCGTCAAGGAGCGCCGCGCACCATGAGCAGTCCAGTGCCACAGATGCGCGCCCGGCTGATGCTGAGGGTCGCCACAACATCAAAGGAGGTAACGCGTCTACCGTAGTGGCCAGCGTGACAGTAGAGGCTTGTGATGTTGCAAGCGAAGCCGAAGGCAATAACACCCCAACACCGGTTTCCAGCATGAAATGCAACAAGAACGGGGAATGCAGGCGGGACTCCGGTACGGGGAGCCTGCGGTCAGTCTTGTCCAAATCGGATAGACGGGCAGCGTGCAATTCAGCGACAAGCATGGATGGTATCACCACTCCCGTCGGCTCCCTAACTCAGGGGCAGGAAGCCTCGAATCCCGGCACGACGCCCGTTTCCACAGTCCCGGAGAAGAAAGAATCGAAAGTGTCCTTTTCCAACGCCCCAAGTCGGAAAACCTCTTCCTCCATCCACGGCAACCAACAGCCCCGGAACTCGGTGACATTTCTCAAATCCGAGGACGCGTCTCAGAACGGGGCCGATGATGGCGAAACCCAGGGCAGCCAGGCGAGCTTCATGCAGCGGCAGATCAGCAGCATGCTGCAGCCCGGGGTCAACAAATTCTCGTTACGCATGTACGGGAGCCAGAAAGAGGTGGAGAAAGAGCAGGAACGCGTGAAATCTGCGGGCAACTGGATCATTCATCCATACAGCGACTTTAGGTAAGAGCTCAGGGTGGCACAGGGCAGCCTGCTGAAAGTTTTGTGAGTTTGAACAAGAATATAAATGTGCACATGCTTGCATTTTAATATATCTTTATTACTGACGATATGGAATAGGAAATCGAATTGTTTTAAAATGCTTTAGCATTTAAATGTCAGAAAACTTTCCTGTTCATCTCCATATTAAAATTAGATCCCAGATGTAGTGAATTCAGACCTTCACATTAGGGACATTTTAGTTCCAACAAATAATAAGGAAGCGTTGTCATGCCCACATAAACATTACTGGCTATTTAAGCATGTCATAGCCATTTTTAAGGTTTAAAGGAAAGCACGACGCGATTTTAAGCCATGGGTTAGACTTTTATATAATCACATACAAACTGAATTAATCCACAAATAATAAATATATACTCAAAATACTAAAGCATTAGAACAAAGTGACTGCTATGAAGGCAACTGAAGTGTCTTGGCAAACTAGTGTGTGTTGTTGAACAGATTGGTGTCACAGTGTTTTCATGCAGTCTGTATCAGTGAGTTTCGTCATTTCAGCACCACAGTAAGCGGACAGCGACACGTTTACATTTATTCATCCAGCAGACGCTTTTATCCATGACATTTATAAATGACAATTTAAATAAAATAAATGTTTTAAAAGCCAACAATAAACTCAGTCTGAATGTTTAGCATGTTCAACATATGTCTGAACTGGATTACAAAATGTTTTTATAGCTCACGTATCATATCACTGCTGTCTCTCTCTCATAACTACATTTGACCTAAATCACCAAATGTCTGATCATTTCCCACACCGGACACGATATCGTGAAACTATATTGCGCATGGCACTTCACTTTAGTCTCTTTTGACATTCAGACATGGTAAAATCTAAAGTTAAACATGTGTATCGATCGAAATCCGCAAGCAATAAGTCTGCACAGTCATGCAATCAATCTACATCAGAGAGCTGTCGCCATACAGAAAGTGAAACCCGTGCATATTTTACGCGAATCTAATGTCCCCTTTACAATGTAAAGACCACAATGAAGCTCATTTAGGACGTTTGGCCAACAGTGCAAATGCAAACTTATCCTGGCATTCTGCACGAGGTGCATCACACTCCAAATATGAGTCAGCAGCACCTTGGCGCGCGCCGCTGTGACCTTGAGTTGTACATGCGTGTGAGCGCCGCGCGGAAACGGATCATTTCCGGTCTACGCAGACCTTCATTTTAAACCCTCAGGAGTTGCGCCATTCGTGGTCTTTCGTGTCTGGAAGTTTTTAATAGTCTTGTCCTTCCTACAAGGTCAACATTTACCCTTATTAGACTGGAAATGATTGCATTACGCATTTTAAATATATACCACTCCTTATAATGAAGTAGCAGGTGTCTTTAGAAATATGCATTGTCTGTCTGTGGCATACTAACATAAGTATATTGTATGTGTGCTGTGTGTGTTTAGCAAATAAATTGATGTTTTGAAACCCTGAGTAAAGCTACATATCAAACGTGTAAGACAACCCCTTACAAAATTAACCATGGTTTTATTGTGGTAAATTTAGTAACCATGGTTACTTGGTGTATTGATTGCCATCAGCAAAACCATGGTTTTCAAAATCCACACTCAAATAAAATTGCTAAATAACACTAAAAGCTCGTAATCATAGGGGAACCATTTGTAGTGCTATATAGCACCTATAAGGAACCATCCAAGGGTAATATAGCACCACTACAACACCAGATATGGTTCTATATAGCACAATATGGTTCTACTCGGGTGCTATATGGCACTTAAAATGGTCTCCTATGATTAATGAACCATTTTGTTTTTTAAATGCATAGTTAAACAGTGGTTAGTATAGTAAAACAATGAAATGTTTGGTTATTTTGTGGTTACCATGGTTTAATCACAGTAAATATGTTCTTTGTTTTGGTTTTAATTGTAGTAACCGTAGTGGTTCATTTTCGTAAGGGACTTGTGATGTTTTGTCGATTTTGATAGCAAGATGAGTTTATTATGCTACCACACATACAATGTTCCCTTATGAAAATTAACCATGTTTTTTTGTGGTTAAAGTATGGTTTTTGGTGTATTATTACTGTTAGCAATGGTGGCTGATGACTTCTCTTCTGAGGGGCGCAAATTCAAAATAAGTGTTTCGGAGTGTCATTTGTGATGCTCGTCATGTCAAAATATGTGTTCGTTGCATCATGTGCATCACGCGTCTTGTCAAAATAAGTGCCTGTTGCACATGCGTCGAAACGGTTTATGATAAAAGAGACGCTCAGGTTTACAAAATACTCGCAAGACACTAACTTAGCACTAAACTTTGATTACATGTGAGGTTAAGCGAGTATCTGGGAAACGCGAGCGTCTCTTTTATCATAAACCCCTTTGAAGCGTCTGCAGCAGCCTCGTATTTTGACATGACACATGATGCACATTGTTCACATGATGCGCCAAACACATATTTTGAAATGACGAACCACACACATGACAACTAAATACATGCTGTGACGAGTTTCGCATCGAGCGCCCTCAAAAAAGTATTAAACTATTAGCAAAACCATGGTTTTACGCTACAGAAAAATCCAGCTAAGACCAGAAACAAGCTGGTAGCTGGTTTTAGCTGGTTTAAGGTAGCAGTAGCTGGTTTAAAATGGTCCTCCCATCTAAATCAGAGCACTACAATTACCATGTTTTAACTGTGGTTTTTAGAAACCTGGGTCGTCCAAACCAGAGGCGCGTCATGCCCATTTTTTGAGCCAAATAGATTTTGTATGCAACCTCAAGAAGCGTCCATTAATCTGTTACTTTCTTTTAATCTGTTTAATATGCACAATATTATCAATTCTGTGCTGCATCCTTGTCACTTTTCAGAGATTTTTGCCGTTTTGATAGTGTTTTCATTGTGTTACATTACTTACTTTATTTTGGCGGCAGCTAGCGCTGCAGTCAGGGCAGTCGCATACGTCATCAGCGACTGGGCGCGCTAACGAGCTCTTTGCTGTTGCTGCTGCTGCTGCATTTTGCCATCTGAGGAATTAAAACGTGTAAACGCTAACAACAACATTTCCAAACCCCAGTACGGTAATGTGCAGTTAACCTCCTCTGTGTAGAAAATGTATGGTTTAAAATGTGACCGTGACGACGTTAAATTAGTAGAGACTTCTAGATTCATCTTGATACAACGCCAAGTTCGCCAGAGTTCACGGGGGCGCGGAATCACACATGCGAGGTAAAATTTAAATAAAAAAATGCGTTCCTCTAATTATTTTATCTATATATATTTGTTTAAATCATTATTGAACATTAAACTCAATCACGTGGATAGCTTATAACATTTTCGTTGTTTATATACTTTATGGATTTAAATTAAATTAATTTCATAGGATAATGCAGTTGTTGTGCAAAATGCATTAATGACACAATTAAACAAGTCATTAAACAAAACGTAAATAAACAAAACATTCCGTTTCAGAAGTAAATATGATGCCAATATGTCATTATTCCGATTGAATAGTATTTGATATAAATGTTAGTCAACACTTTTATTTTGGAGTGCATGGGCGCTCAGATTGTGACATGGAAAAGACTGAAAGCTCTATAATATAATTCGTTTGATGTCTGCAAACATTTTTATTTTGTGGTTACTATGGTTTTACTACAGTAACCATGTTTTTTTAACTGTAGTAAAACCATGTTTATGGTATTTCAGTTTAAAAAAAATGTGAAAAGTACATTTCTCTCTCTTCTCTCTCTCTTTGGTTTCTTGCAGATTCTATTGGGATTTTACTATGCTCCTCTTTATGGTGGGCAACCTGATAATTATACCTGTCGGCATCACCTTCTTCAAAGAGGAGACCACCACGCCCTGGATCATCTTTAACGTGATCTCCGACACCTTCTTCCTCATGGACCTGGTGTTAAACTTCCGCACAGGCATCATAATCGAGGACAATTCAGACATTATCCTGGATCCCAAGACCATCAAGACGAAGTACCTGAGGACCTGGTTTATTGTAGACTTTGTCTCGTCCATTCCGGTGGATTATATCTTCCTGATTGTGGAGAAGGGCATCGACTCGGAGGTGTACAAGACAGCTCGGGCCCTAAGGATTGTGCGTTTCACCAAGATCCTGAGTTTGCTGAGGCTGCTGCGTCTCTCTCGTCTGATTCGATACATTCATCAGTGGGAAGAGGTACTTCACGTCTGCATATATACACACGACTTCATACAGTCTAAGAAATAAATGTATAAAAGCTTTAAAAACGTCCTTATATGTACCATGTATACATTTGGTACAAATATATGTACCTTTGAGGAACCAACATGCACTTCATAGGTACAAAGGTGTAGTTTTCGAAAGGGTACCACCCCAGTGACAGCTCTTGTATTTTTATTTCTTATACTTCATCTAACTGCATGTATTGTGTTTGTCGTCATACAAGGTTAGCATAAATGGAAACACCATATGGTAACACATAGCCACTGTCATCTTTATATACCCACTGGTGACTAACAGTTTTTTATTGAGCTTTCAGATGATATAATTTAAAAACATTTACCTTTATGACTGGGATTTGTGGTCCAGAGTCACATTTTAGGTTTAAACATTTACTCCAGGTTTTACCCCAGTAAGGTGTGTGTTGCATAAAACAGCTTACTTTAGCGGCCCAATTGTGAACTCAATGTGCTCGGTTTAAAATGTGAATGAAATATGAATATGAGTGTCAGAGGAGGGGGGGGGGGCGTTTTCCTGGTAGACATAAATGGAGATTGAGCATTGATAAACGTTTGATGGAGGTAAAGGGAGTGATGGTGGTGGAAATGCGTCAGTCCCGTAGGCAGAGCAAAACCACCCATAGTGATGTTTTATTGCTTTGAGGTTTCTCTTTTATATACTCTTAAGTTCTGCTGGGTTATTTTTAACCCAATTCTGCATAAATATTGGACCGACCACATGTTGGGTTGCTGGGTTGTTGTTAAGTTAAAACTTGTTGCTTTTGTTTTCATAATATGTGTTTGTTGCGTCATGTGAACCATGTGCATCACGTGTTTTGTCAAAATAAGCGCCTGCTGCACATCATCAAAACCGTTTATGATCATAGAGACGCTCGAGTTCGTCGTTCACAAAATACACGCAAGACACTCCCTTAACAGTAAACTCTGATTACGCATGAGATTATGTGAGTATCTGGCAAACGCAAGAGTCTCTTTTATCATAAACCCTTTAGACGCGTCTGCAGCAGGCACTTATTTTGACAAGATACGTGATGCACAGGATCACTTGACGCGCCAAACACATATTTTGAAAAAGGAACCACACACATGACGGGCTACATACATGTTGTGACGAACTTCGCATCAAGTGCCCTCAAAAAAATAAAGTCACCGGCTCTAAAGTATGTTTGACATACAGTAAACATATAGCAAAGCCCAGAACAGGGGCGACATGCACCCAATTTTTTTAGGGGCACAGTGTGCACAATTCATACTGTTATCATAATTATTTATGTACATTAAAAGAATAAATTACTTAAATAACTTTTTCCTATTTGTAGTGGAGATGAGTGGTACTCGGTGGGGTCTTCTGCTGTTGTAGCCCATCCGCCTCAAGGTTGTGTGTGTTGTGACTAGGCCTGTCGCGATAAACGATAAATCGATTAATCGCACGGTAAATAAAATGAGCTCGATCATTTTTTTAGGCCGCGATAATTCCCATTTGCATGCTTGTTTGTTTTCCTTGTCTCTCTCTCTCTCTACCAAAGAGACTGGATGACCGCTCCGTGCAACGAGTGACAAGGAGTGAACCCTCGTCAGTCATTTGTCAGTCGCATGATCTGTGTGGGGAGGGGGGACTCCTGGCGTAGCCTATCACAGTAGGAGTACTGAGGAGGATGAGAGCCGCGTGAGAAGTGTTGCAGGAGAAAACACTAGTTAAGACGAGAGTTGGAGAAAAAGATGGATTTACTAGAGGCTGTTTACACTTGTCATTAACATGCGTTTTTATCGATCGGATCACAATGTTTTACGTCTTTTCTGACTTTTCTGACACAAGGTGAACAGTGCTATGTTAGCCTTTCATTGATAAACTAAAGCGGGTGATCTCCGCAGTTTCATTTTGCAAGCGTGTGAAAGTTGCGCGATCTTATTTCATCAATTGCGCTGAAAATTCAGAGAAAGCTCTAACATATAAACGTACAAAATACTGTGCAGCATGTATACTTGCTAAACAAGCAGCGGACTCCGACATAATATTAGTTTGCGTCCATATAAACTCATAATTACTCCCGCTGGCGTTCAAATGACAGCGGAGAGACTCGCCCACCGTCTCACGGACCGTCCCCTCACAGTATTCAGCACAGAAGCGGTCGAAAGTGGACAAAAGAGACGGATTTAAATACCAGGTGTAAATGTGATATGTCTCTCTCGTCCACTTGTGATCTGATCAAAAACACATCTTGATATCAAGTGTAAACAGCCAAGTTTCAAAACCAAACGCTACAGCTGCAGTGTGGGAGTACTTTGGATTTAAACCTAATGACCGAGGTGAACCACTAAACCTGAACGAGCCGTTATGTCGCATTTGTGGTAATAACGTAGCACTTAAAAGTGGCAACACGACAAACATGCATATGCACCTAAAACGCAATCATCCTGTTATTTTGTTCATTTCTTGTGGATATTTAAAATGTCTTCCAGTTCCAGTATTACTTATTGTTTAGAAATAAAAGTTTATAGATCTTTGAAAAGGTGTATCTGCATTATTATAATGGTCCCGGAGCATCAATGTTATCGCCTATCGCGATAAATTCCGAGGCAATTTATCGCCTAGCAAAATTTGTTATCGTGACAGGCCTAGTTGTGACTTCACAAATGCTTTGCTGCATACCTCGGTTGTAATGAGTGGTTATTTCAGTCAAAGTTGCTCTTCTATCAGCTTGAATCAGTCGGCCCATTCTCCTCTGACCTCTAGCATCAACAAGGCATTTTCGCTCACAGGACTGCCACACTGGATGTTTTTCCCTTTTCACACCCCTAGAAATGGTTGTGCGTGAAAATCCCCGTAACTGAGCAGATATACTCAGACCGGCCCGTCTGGCACCAACAACCATGCCACGCTCCAAATTGCTTAAATCACCTTTCTTTTCCATTCTGAAATTCAGTTTGGACTTCAGAAGATTGGCTTGACCAGGACCACACCCCTTAATGCATTGAAGTGACTGCCATGTGATTGGTTGAGTATATAATTGCATTAATGAGAAATTGAACAGGTGTTCCTAATAATACTTTAGGTGAGTGTATATTATACATATATGTTGTAATTTATATATAAATAATAATTACACACAAAACACAAACAAAAATATTATGCAAACACAAATTTTATTTTGCATGCGATTAATCGTGATTAATCTTTTGACAGCCCTAATGCCTATATAAACATATTTTAAGTCGAAAGGAAATTAAAATGAAAATCTAATTTGTTTTTGAATATTGTGGTTTTTTTTTTTTACAAATGACTTATCTGTGAGCTTCATTATCATTATTTTTTAATTCATGTATCCTCATAATCTTTAATCAAAAACGCAAATCTCCTACCCTCCTTGAAACGATCTCTCTTTACTTCCGGTCATATGGTATGACAGGTGGGCCAAGTCTGGTACAAAATCGCAGCGATTAGCAAATAGCAACATGACCCAGCTTCAAACAATCCAATCAATTCTTAATGGACCAATTCAAGTCCAGCCCTACCTTTTATCAAATTAAAAGCGGTTTCACTCGCTTTTTTAATTAGACAATCGCTACTTTCGTTTCATAGCGACTTTAAATAAAGTTATTAGAGGAATGCATTTTTGCCTCATATTTGACCCTATGAACATGTGATTGAATCTAAATATAAACATAAAAAAATGTTTGAACCTTCATCTTTGTACTCAAGTAGGCTAAACTGAACATTGCAGTAGCTGCTGCATTTAAAAATTGTTACGAGCGTTTGTGATGGTGTTTTGAATTTTATCAGATAATAAAATGCAGCACCAGCAGCAGCAACGTGTCCGTGCACAACGATGGCACCAGCGCTGTTCTGTGGCATCTGGATTTGTATAATTCATTAATAATTCGTTGCATTAAGAATGAAGCACATGATTAGAACAGCGAACATGTGAAGTGTGAAGAACGGCTCGTATGTTGCCTATAAAACAAAGTAACATATGAAAAGATGCTTCATTGAGGTTGCATGTAAAATCCACTTCGCTCAAAAATCTGATGGGGCACGTCCCCTCTCAGTGTGAATGGGCATGATGCCTCTGGCCCAAAACACTTGGTTTTGCAGATCTCAAAGAAAATGTTAATACAGAGATCTTTGTTGTAGGCTTTGGCATCTTGATCAAGTCTCAAGCTCAGTTTGTGACGTTGTGAGATCACTTAGGGGACCTAAGCAAAAGTATCCCATTTGATCTCTTTGTCGTTTAGAAGAAAGTATTGAGATTTTAAAGAGATTTCAGTTGTGATGTATCTTTCCTGTGAGTGCAGAACCCAACAGAGAGCAGGTGGTGAGTTTGACACAGCTTCAGTGATCACAGAGATTGTGTTAGTTCTGTTGTCAAAGCCCAGCAAAAGATCCAGACACACTCAAACTGAGATCTGATGGATCTGATGCCTTCACGCTTCTGTCTCTAAAGCACACGTGAGTCTACGGCTGTGTTTGGAATAGCATACTAATCATGCATGCATTCTGTGCAGATTGTCCACACTCAGTTGATCGACTACATTTGCTATATAACAGAGCACTCTGCACAGAATAATGCATCCCACAAGGCAATGCGGTTGCATTTCCAGTGTAAAAAATAAACTGGAATAATTAAAGCGCTTAGATGCAAAAGCCCCTAAATGCCACATCCGTCAAAATATGACGTAATGCTATTAACCGAATGCTCTTTGCACTCATTCCATTGAGAGAGGAAGTAAAGGTCTGTGATAAATTAAGGCTGCATTTATACTGCCTGTTTGAAGTGACTCAATTCCCTCATGTGGCACAGATCGGATATAACCCACGGATGTGTAAGCAGGAAAAAACACATAGATTCTGATATTCTCCAATCGTTTCAGGCGTCATTTATATGTGGAAAAAAATCGGATATGGATCAGATACATGCATTTGCGTCCGCGATGTAAGCGGACAAATCAGATATTCCCATGCCAAGATGTGTTGTAAGTCATTGAAACTGCGATGCTGGCAAACTCAGGTGGACACCACACGCGATCACATGGCCTTCTTAGCAGCGCAATGGACGATGACATTTCCACTTAGTGGAGTAAAGTTGAAGTTTTATGTCTTGTTAAAGAAATAGTCATTTTGTCATATAGTCATTTTGTCAATTGCATATCACAACATTTTACTTCCTCTGTGGTTTAAACTGTTCCGGGTCAGTATGTCCACCTTGAATTGTTTCGCCAAATGTGTTTAGTGTAAATGCTGACATCGCAGTGTTTCCTCTAGGATTTTTTCCAGCTGTGACGGCAGGGGGCGCCCATGATGATTAAAAATTTACATTATTTTTTTAAATGTAGAATATAGGCTACAGTAAAGTAACATGTATTTTTTTATAATATTCATGCTGTTATTTACTTTTCCTTATATCTATCGCATTGCTTTTCTATGTTTAATCTAAACTGCATTTTCTTAAAAAATACGTTTTATAGCTTCGTACAGATCTTTCATTGTAGTTTTAAGTAGTGTGCAAGTTCATGTTTTCCTTACAAACAGATTCGACTATTAATGTCTTGCAGTCCCATATGAGTAGTATTCAGTATTTAGCCTTTTGTTTTTGGACAAACATCTCGTCATTAAAGCAACACTAAAGAGTTTTTGCTCTTTGCTCCCCCTACAGGTTGGAAGCGGAATCGTCCATTATCACTGTCGTAAATAATTTAGCCTACTGCAGCAAAGCTGGCTCTGATTGGATTGTAGGTCCGCCATTAAGCAAGTTTTTGTAGTTTTCACTTGAACTACAGGACCGCGACCCGACGGTTGGAAACTTCTTTAGTGCGGTTTTGGCCAATAGAGGGCTTCAAAGCGAATGTGAAAGTGCCGTTCACCCTGTTTCGAGTGGATGAACGACTGAAACTTTTTTGGAAACGTTATTTTAAAGTTAAAAAAACTCTTTGGTGTTGCTTTAAATGTGAAGGCGTGGCGGGGATTTTTTAGGCTTGGCGGGCCGCCACAGTAGAATGTATATAGCGGAAACACTGCCTCGCATATGAGACGCTTTAAAAAAAAATTGATGTACACAGGTCTGCAAAAAAATCAGATACAAGCAACAAATCAGAATAGGGCATCGGGATCTGCAGTGTAAATCCATCCTGAATAAGGGATAATGTATTGGCAGATATACCAAGTTTTTGCTTTTGGTCCTGATCACGCTGAAGGGGCGTATTTCGCGTTAACATCCGGCTGCCTGTACATTATTTTAGTTTATTGCACAGCTATTTAATTCATAAGTAAGTAGGAAACATTCAATTTTGATTTAAAATATTTTATGAGTTCATTTATACAAATGCAGACCCGGAAAACCCGTTTACTTTTGGTTAACACAATGGTAATAATGGTAATAAAAGACATATTTAAAATTAAACCTCTCAAAATGATTTGCTGCATCCAGTTTTGTATTATTAGTTTTGAGAAAGTTCTTATTAAGCATTCCAATGTGCCATGGACTGGAAAAATGACTTTCTTACTTAGCATTTTTGTCTTGTGTTCAGTAGAAATATCTAAAAGTTCTTAAATCAAGATGTATTTTCTTAATGAGCAAAATGACCTAAGAAAATAAGTCTAGTTTTTAGAAAAATATTATACAATTTGGGTGAATTTGTGCTTAAAACAAACAAAAATATCTGCCAATGGAGTGAATAATTTTTTCTTGAATTAAGTGTTTAAGAAAAAGTAAAGTTATTTCAAGATTTTTTTTCTCACGCCATTGGCAGATATTTTAGCTTGTTTTAAGCACAAATTCATATTTTTGGTCTAAAAACTAGACTTATTTTCTAGTCATTTTGCTCATCAAGAAAAAGCATCTTAATTTAAGAATTTTTAGATATTTCTACTCAAAACAAGACAAAAATACTAAGTAAGAAAGTCATTTTTTGCAGTACGTAATAATCTGTTTTAAGACAAGGAATGGCTTATAAGTAACTTTGACAGCTCAGTGGCATTTAAATCCCTTCATAATTTGCTTAATTAACATTTAATGTTTCCAGTATGATAATCCAGTCTGATAATTTGCCCACTAAAAACATGAGGGTATTTTGCTGTGGGGCAATTTTGGATTACCATAATGAAATGGACTTTCTCTAACTAACAAAACGTCCAAAATAAAGTCAGATCTATCAGAATAAACTCCTAATATATAATCAGGTGGGTCACAATGTAAATTTAAGAGTGACTGCTTTCATAGCAATAAAGTTGTGATTGGTAATTTGCTTGAAATATTCAATTAGATCAATGCTGTATAGAGACCATAGCCTTGATAGCTTTCTGCTTTTGTAAAAACTGTAGGAAATGTTGAAACAAAGTGTTCTGTAATCCTGCATCTGTATTCCCAACATGCAATGGAGATCATTTTAAAACCACAGCGCGTACCACTCGCTCAAATGACCTCTTATCAGATCAAAAGCTATAGGCTACAGTTTATCCCTGCTAGTATACGTTTCTCCTTTATCTCACAAATTTATATACAGCACAGTAAAGGTATTTGCAGTGTGTTTTGTTGCACATATATTACATACAGAACATTTACATAGTATGCACAGTATTGCAACATGTGCACAGTCGAGGCTGTCTGGACCTATTGCTGAGCCTTGACAAGAAAAACATCAGTATGCCTATTTTTTGTAGGCACTTTAATAAATGTTGAGTTGTGTAAGGTTATCCATTGTTAAGATACTTTCTCCCATCCCTGTTTCACATTCAGAGACAAGTAAACCATTTACAGATTTGTTCTCCAGAAATTAGTATATTAAACACTGTAATAAAACATTGCTCCGTTTCTTCAAGAAATTCAACCAGCCTAGCAGCAACATTGGCTCAAACAGAAGCAGAGTTATCAAAATTTTTTTGTTTAAAATTTTTTTTTTTTTTGCACGTCACCTGCAATACACACTCATGAGTCATCATGGATGATTCACTGCAAAAAATTACTTTCTTATTTAGTATTCTTATTTTTAGTATTATTTATTGTAAATCAAAATGTATTTCCTGATGAGCAAAATGACCTAAGAAAAAAATCTAAATCTGTAAGTCATTTTGTGCTTAAAACAAGCAAAAATATCTGCCAATAAGGTGAGAATTAATTTTTTTGAATTAAGTATTTAAAAAAAAAAGGTAAACTTATTTAAGAATTTTTTTCTCATCCCATTGGCAGATATTTTTGCTCATCAAGAAAATGCATCTTGATTTAAGAATGTTTAGATATTTCTACTGAAAACAAGACAAAAATACTAAGTAAGTAATTTTTTGCAGTGTTCCTGTCATGACTTGGAGTATAATCATTGGTGGACAGAGTTCCTAGCAACCGTTTAGCAAGACTTATTTCTTGGTGTCAAAACATGCTAGACAGGGGTGGTGTCATTTCACTTGTGGCTTGGAGTATATTAAAGGAACAGTATGTAGGATCGTGGCCAAAACTGGTACTGCAATCACAAAACTTGTGGCTAAAACTGGTACTGCAATCACACAACTGGTGGACAATACACAACATGACAACATAAACATCAGTTGAGGGCTGTAACTCCACTTTTTAAATGACAATATCCTGGCCGGACCACTGTTGTCAGTGATATAAGTATTTGAAATGAAAATGATTTCTTGATGTCTAGTGACATATCAAGGCCATTTTATGATTAATTGATATAAATTTCTTACATACTGTTCATTTAAGATGTATGTATGCCATTTCACTCCCTTGCAACTGATAAGAATACCCTAGCAAGCATTTAGCAAGACCTATATCTCTGCATCAGAGACATGGGAGTGGGCTTTTTTGACTTGTAACACTATTGTAACATTTTGTGAGTTTTGAAACTACAACCACCTTTTCTTTAGTGTTCTACTTGTCCATACAAGAAGGGAGGGAGAGATGTCAGTGAACGAGAACACAGGTTTTTTGCCGCTAACTTTTTTTTCCATCTAAAATCATTAGGTTTTCCTTGGTTCTTTAAACTGCTCACTCAAGCTCAACTTTATTTCCTTTTGTGCCCTTGTTCAGCTTGACCCGGTATTGCTGCTTGTAGCTATATTTACGTTTGCTTTTCTTAGCCCACTGGCATATATAGGTTTGCCTGTTTTAAGCCTAAACTCATAACTTTTTTAAGAAAACAAAACTTAATTTCTTGGGTCAATTTGCCTTTCAAATATTCTTAAGTATCTTGATTTAAGAATTTTTAAATGTATTATACTGGAAAACAAGACAAAAATAGTAAGTAAGACTCCTGATTTCAGACTTCTAAAAATGATGTACTTTAGGGGGCGGTTTCCTAGACAGGGATTAGATTAATCCTGAACTAGGCCATATTAGGACATTTAAGTAGTTTTTACAAACATATCTTGCAAAAAGACATTACCGGGGTGCATCTTGAGACAAAACAATGGTGCTGATTTATTTTAAGAAAAGGCAGTGAAAGCTGTTTTCAGTTAAGATCGCTGTAGTGCTTCGCTATAATTGTGCTGTTTTTCATTCACCTGAAAGACCCAGTTAATAAAACATGTCTGTAAGGAAATATTCTAGCTTATGTTCAAAGTAAATGCAACTTTTCCGGCACACTTGGGGAGTAAACATGTAGAACCAAGCCTCTGTAAATCTCTATTTACCCCCACAATTTAGACCGTTAGTAAAACATTGGTCATTAAGCTGATTTACTTCCAACGCAGTAATTTTCTGGTATCTTGCAGTAATCAGATTAGGTTGTGTGTTGGTTTGTGTAAATGCGATTTATGAAGACTTATGTTAATATAAACTGATCGTGTGACACTCGCAGCATCTGGTATGTTAGGAGTGTCATTGTCATTGTACTTTGATCACTGTCTCATTGAGCGGTTATACCAGTCTGATTTTTTTTACCAGTCATTTGATACCAAAGATGTTGGCTTTGTCTTATTCATCATACTAGTTTTTCACAACCTAAATCAATATTTTTACACTATGTGAGTCAATAGAAAACCCTACATAACAGAAGATTCATGCTCAACTCTACACTGTCAGAAAAATGATGATTTGTTGGATCAAAAGTAATGCTGCGTTCCAGGCAGGTTTTTAAACCCGTGAGTTACGACTTCAAAAGCACGACTCACGGCCTTATGCGTTCCAGGCAGCCTGTAACTCGTGTTTTTGCATCCTTCTACCGGTGAAAGTGCACTGGAACGGCAGTCAAACCCGTGACTTCCCACCCGTGAACTCGTACTAGATCGATGTACTCCCAGTTCAGAGTCGTGAGTCGTGGTTTTGAAGTCGTGAGTTACGGGTTACAGGTTGCCTGGAACGCAGCATAAGTTACCTGCTTGCCTTAAAACTAAAAAGCGTTTTGTTAACTAATATTTTTAAGTTGAATTAGCTAAACAATTAAGTTTATCAGCTAAAATAAGTTTTTAAAAGGGACATATCATTAAAATCTAAATAGTGCTATAATTGGGTCCCCAGTGCTTCTATCAACCTAGAAAATGTGAAAAAGATCAACCCAGTGAATTTTGGTTAACCATTCTGTGTAAGCATGCGAAAAAATTGCTCCCCACGTGATGTCAGAAGGGGTCAATACCGCCCCTTAATTTGCACTATCCCACCACAGCACTGCCATTTAGTGCAGAGATCAACTCATTTGCATTTTAAAGGACACACCCAAAGCCGCACATTTTTGATTACACCTACAAAGTGGCAATTTTAATATGCTATAATAAATGGCATTTTGAGCTAAAAGTTTACATACGTACACTGGGAACACCAAAGATTTATTTCCCATCTTAAAAAAAGTCTTGAAATGTCCCCTTTAAGTTTAAATAAATTTGTCACTTGGAAGGTACCCTTTAACTCTTTCACCGCCAGCGTTTTTAAAAAAAGTTGCCAGCCAGCGCCAGCGTTTTTCATGATTTTCACCAAAGTTTAATGCCTTCCAGAAAATGTTCTTCTTTAAATAAATAAACATACAATATACCAAATGAAAGAACAGACCCTCTGCTTTCAAACAAAAAAAACCGTTTCATCCTACCTTTAGCGGTTCTTTTGCAATCAGCTTTTGAATATGGGTAGGTTTTTGCAAAAACACCATATTTTGAGCAAAAAGCAAAAATAATTCCATATTTGTGACGGACTTTTCATAGAGATCCCATTCAGAGCGATCTTTAAAACAGACACGGACATGCAGCAGCTTGCCTTAGGGCAATACTTCCGGTTTTAAAAAGTTGCGGAGGGCGCCACCTGGTGGATAATAGCGGTATTGCGGAAAGACGGAAAATCTCGTCATTGGCGGGGAAGCGTTTTCTCTTAATTGACGAGATATCTCGTCAATGGCGGGGAAAGAGTTAAAAAATACATGTTGCACCCATAGACTGTAAAAAATATGGTTGTATTGTCCGTGACTTCACCCAATGTTTTGTGAAGATCGTTTTTGAAGCTTAAAGTAGGCGCTGCCTGCCTTCGCCATCTTGGCCACGCGTCACCGCAAATCACTCACGGATAACCGAAAATTGGTAAAGAGGTGGGACGTGAGTAAGCCGATGTGACTGGTTGCTGAAACCATGCCCGCCTAGCTCGATTTTAGTGACAGCAGGGCCTGTTCAGCTGTCACTCAAGTGGCCACGCCCTTAATTATGCAGACGTTTAAGGCTTAATATAATTTAAACAGATGAGTTACAAAAAAATTCACCCCCCTCACAGTTGTCATGAAGCGCAAAATTAGCTATACAGACCAAAAACACTTTTTGTACCAGGCTGTAAACATCTTTTTTTCTGATGTAAAGTTGGGCATTTTAACATGGACTTCCTTTTGGAGCCTCTAAGGGTCAGTCGATGAATTGCCATTTAAATCACTTACGTATTGACTTCATCAGAGAGATTGGAAGGTTGCCCCCAATGAGTTCATGTTAGGGACTAAGGGCGCACTCACATTATCCAGACCAAACCAAGCCCCAGCCTGATTGTCAACCCTCCCTACTCTACAAGATGCACGCACTCACACTGTACTTTTATCGATCCGAGCCCGGGCGTGCTTTCCTCATTAAAGGTGCTCTAAGCGAATTGACGCGTTTTAGACCATAAAACATTTTTTGTTACATACAGCAAACATCTCCTCACTATCTGCTTGCTGCCTGTCCGCTGATCAAACTGTAAAAAAACGCGATCTCTGTAGACAGCCCAGGCTTCACAAACAGCAATAACAACACAGTGGCCAAACCTACCACCAGAAACCATAACAAAGTGTTTCAGCCAATAAACGACAAGAAGGATTTGGGGGTGGGGGTTGGGCGTGTTCATAAAAGCACGGAAGGGAGGGGGAGGAGTTAGCTACGCGCCGTCTGTTTGAAAACAATTCAAACGTCAACAAAAACTAACGTCTCGCAGATTCGCTTAGAACGCCTTTAAGATTATTTCGAAAAAAGCATGAAGTAAAACGCTCTCTTAACATTGGAACCCACCATAATGATAAGTCTGTGTTTTTTATTCTGAGTCGTTTGGTGCGCAATTACAGACAACCCTCTCACATGTCATCATACTGCTTAGTTGATCTGTCACATTTAGCTTAGCCCCATTCATTCAATGGTATCAAACAGAGATAAAGTTAGAAGTGACCAAACACATCAACGTTTTTCCTATTTAAAGCTATGGTCTACGATTTCAAAGATTGTTCATTATTAATAAACTCGTTTAGATGCTGGTTATGGTTCTACAGTAAAATCCTAACAATATGAAGAGAAAAAAGAATTTTAAAAATCCATTCAGTCTATTGGGTGTAGGGCGGCAAATAAATTGACTAATGTAAACTGTCCGGCCAGACAGCTTACATTGGTTAACTGCTCTCATCAAATCCCCGTACACTTGAAAATCCACCTCGCGATCGCGTCTCCACCCCATCGCACACCACCCCGCTCCTCTCGTGCCTGCGACATGAAATTTGTGTCAGTGTATGTTAGCTAGCGAAGCAGCAACATCTCACTAATGGAAAAAAACTAACCGACAGCAGCAAGCTTCTTGTCCCTACAGTAGAGGTTAGAAGAAAAGGGAAGTCTGTAGAGGAAAGAGCAGAGGTAAAAAAAAGTGTGAAAAACGCCGGACTCTAAGTAGAATCAATAAAGGGTCCGCAATTGACCGTTGGAGGAAGCTTCAGGGAGATTTGGGGCTGAAAACCGACGCCGACACGGCGGACTTTTTGTTGAACAGGTACGCATCTATTTGAAGAGCTCTTTTCCAAAACGCGATAAACGCCATTTTTAAAAAAAATGAGTTTGTCATGTCATTTGGCTGTGTACTGAACCTATTCAATGCTCCATGAATGTTTTATGTCAAATCATTACATTTCATTGTTAAAATGTAGGTACAAGATGCCGTTCTTTTCCAAAACGCGATAAGCGCCGAGCCTATTTTTAGCCTAAACGCGATTTATCCTCTCGACCAATCAGAACTCGATGAGCGTTCGACGCAATCCAATGGCGGCTCTGTGAACAGATGTTTGTTTATGTTCATTCATTACTCAAAATGAGGATTAATGTCATGTTATGCACCCGGAGAAGGTACCCGTTTGCAAGGCGATCTTCATCAAAGTGTTTGGTATGTACAACTTTCGTTTCAGAACTGGCTCGTTTAATACCGTTTTGTACGTTTGCGATAAAGTTTTTTTCCTGTGAAGAAGCCTGCTAACGTAACATGAAAAGTACTGAATAGTTCGATAGCCTGCTCATAGACAGACTGGCGTTTGATACATTGACCAATGTCGTGCAAAAGTACAAAATGTGGGTAGTGAACAATGCAGGGACATCTGTAAAGTTTTGCTTTTTGGATTGGACATTATGAGCGCGTTGTTACATGGTATGTCATTGAGAGCAGATCGAGGGGAGCTCGCTGTGTGTGCGTGTGAGGTTAATACAACTGTGTGTAGACGAGAGAGAGAGAGAGAGAGAGAGAGAGAGAGAGAGAGAGAGAGAGAGAGAGAGAGAGAGAGAGAGAGAGAGAGAGAGAGAGAGAGAGAGAGAGAGAGAGAGAGAGAGGTGAAATATATCAAGCAAAAGGGGTTCCTAATGCCCTGCTAAGGAGAAAACTGAAATGGTGGAGGGAGTAATAGCAAGTTAGTTATGTGTAATTCTGTTTATTTCATACTGGCTCCAATGTATATCACAATCTGAATAATTTACTTTACTCAGTCCCTGAGTATATGTTGCATATTCTGTTATTTTTTTGTTTTGTTCTTAAAGTAAAAACATACATTTATGGAAAATATATGGATTTATAGCGTTTTGAAAAAAAAATAAAATTAACTTTGAATTTATAATCAACAATATTGTTGTTTGATTTAATAATCATTATTCAACATGTTCAGATTGAGCAAAAAATCCATTATAACAGCATAAATTGAATATTCACAAAATGTGTGGGTCTAGGTAAAAAATGTACTTTTTCTGAAAACTATTGAAATGGATTTATAGCGTTTTGGAAAAGAGCTCTTCATTTATACTTCTATTGTGTGGTGTTACATAAATCTTTTTATCAGTCTGGTAACAACATGCTCATGCTGCCGGTCGGCATTGGAATGTTAGCCGTTTAGCATCGCGTATCACGGGTCAAAGTAATTATATTTACAAAGATTGTGTGTGGTGTTACATAAATCTTTTTATCAGTCTGGTAACAACATGCTCATGCTGCCGGTCGGCATTGAAGCCGTTTAGCATCGCGTATCGCGGGTCAAAGTAATTATATTTACAAAGATTGTGTGTGGTGTTCCATAAATCTTTTTATCAGTCTGGCAACAACATGCTCATGCTGCCGGTCTGCATTGAAGCCGTTTAGCATCGCGTATCACGGGTCAAAGTAATTATATTTACAAAGTCATTTCTTGAAGCTTAGGAGGGGAAACGTATGCCAAACGTTGTTGTGAATGTAAATAACGTCAATTGCAATCATAATAGACCTTTCTCACAGTAACCGGAAATACGTAATCGTCGTGTAAGCGGAGTTCCTGTCAAGCGTCAACACACTAGAAAAACATAAACCCGGGCAAGTTTAAAATGGATCAAAGAGTCTACAAAACTTCGTTAACGGATTTGCCAAATATTACATTTGCTGATGTGACACGATTAATGGAGGAAAACTTTTTCCATGAAGAATTTGTCCATAAATTTCTAGGTAAGTAGAGAGCGAGTCTAACTGTTACTGAACTGTTAACTAAAACGACACATTATAAGTCTCGCCGGATAGCCTGAATCCACTTCTGTATAACTTCACCATCAACAGGGAATTGATGGAACAGATACGGCTTTTTACATTGCCTTGACTGCGGAGGAAGTAGATTTCCGCGACGATTGCGTATTTCTGGTCATAAATACGGAAGTTGTGAGAAAGGTCTATTGTAATTGTTCATTCCTTCAAGGCTTTGTGTTTACTGCTCGGTAAATCTCTGTTCTGATGTTTACTACCAGTGATCAAAGCTTGAATGAGTGACGTTGTTCAGTTCGTTTCCCGGTGGGAGGGCTCAGGTAGCACAGAGGGGCGGGATGAGTTTTTTAAAACTTACTAACCGCCTCAGGCTTTCTCAACTGATTTTCAACATCGTAGACTACAGCTTTAAGACGAGTAGTTATACGAGCAAGTTTGGTGGTACAAAATAAAACGTAGCGCTTTTCTAAGCGGATTTAAAAGAGGAACTATATTTTATGGCGTAATAGCACTTATGGGAGTACTTCGACTCGCCTGAAAAGTCCGCTCCCCTTCTCACTCTCATAATGGGAGAGGGAGGGTGTTACTGCGCCGAGTCGAAGTACTCCCATAAGTGCTGTTCTGCCATACAATATAGTTCCTCTTTTATACCCGCTTAGAAAAGCGCTATGTTTTATTTTGTACCACCAAACTTGCTCGTATAACTACTCGTCTTAAATAGGAAAAACGTTGATGTGTTTGGTCACTTCTAACTTTATCTCTGTTTGGTACCATTGAATGAATGGGGCTAAGCTAAATGCTATCGAAGTGTCGCAGCGCGCTCCAGCGCTTACGTGTACGCACACAGATGATAGAGGGATGTATCAACAATTCTTAGTTAAGGTAATAACATAGTTTAATATTGAAAATGATTGGACTATTCCTTTAATACTAGCACCATTTCAAATGGTACTTCCCCAGTGACAGATTGGGAACATTTTTGACTGCTTTTTCTGACAATGTACTTTTCTATAGAACAAATTCTGTTCCTGTATAAAATAGATTCATACTTTACTTCAGTTTGTGTGTGTGGACTGTGGGTGGGCTGTCTGAGGCTGAGACTTGTAGGAATGAATTCATAGACTATTTGTCTTCCTTGGAGTTTTCTCTGCTTTGAAACTTTGTAGACATATAGAAAAGGAAAACAGAAAAGTTTCTGTTTTCCTTTACATTCAGTGAACTCAGGAGAAATTGGATAAGCAACCTTTTAGAAAGACAATGTATTTATCTTCTTTTAATCAGAAAGATTCCTGACTGAACTCAAACCTCATAGTCATGTTTGAAAAATATAGCTTTATAGATGTATTCTGTTTTAAAGATCACATAACACATACACAGTTTCTGTCAATCTCATGTTAATCTTGGGTACCTTTAGAGTAGTATTTCACCCTTCATATGCCCAAAAAGTATTTCGTGTTGTCATATTTATAAAACACAGAACATGCTTTCAGTGTTTTTCCTGAAAAGGCAGATCTCATAAAAGCGTACGGTGGGAGGAGATAAAGAGTTTCAAGTACAGCACAGCTATATGTTTGTGTTGTTTACGTTATATGCACTTATGTGCTGTTTGCAAACAAAACATTTAAGATTATATATTGATTTATCTCTGCCTCCTGAACGGGGTCTTTTAAGGTTGGGACCACTTCATCAATCAGTTGTAATCGATTGCCAAATCGCTGTCGATCTGGGTCTTGTTTGTAAAGCAATCATCTCTGAAATGCAGGTAACAAACATAAACCCATTCGCAATTACCTTGCTGTCTGGAAAAAACTAACTGCATCCACTGCTGTCTTAAGACATGGTTACTTGGAAAGCTGTATGAGGTTTTCTTCCCCTTACTTCCAAAAACACACTTCTTTCGTCGTGCCATTGTTAATTCTTATATATAATAAAGTTGTCACGTGCAGTGATGCTTGTGCTAATGATGAGTGTTCTCGCTCTCACTCTGACATGTGGGCGTGCTTTTCCAGAGGAAGTGCCCATAAAAGGAATAAGGTGTCCATGTTACATAACAGTTAACCATGTTAGAAAAAAAGCTTGTAAGAAAGAAGGAGTGAGTTAAACTGTGTTAATATGCCAGAATGCATGAAACACCATACCCCCCCACCCTTTAAGTGTCATGATTTCACCCCTCTCTTTATATTTTGTATCTTTTACAATCTGTTTATGCTTCCCTCACAGATTTTCCATATGACCTATGACATGGCGAGTGCAGTGATGCGGATATTCAACTTGATAGCGATGATGTTGTTGCTGTGTCACTGGGACGGCTGTCTGCAGTTTCTGGTGCCCATGTTGCAGGATTTCCCCTCTGACTGCTGGGTTTCCCTCAACAAGATGGTGGTACGTTTTTCATTTTCATTTTGTCCCTCATTATCATAGACATCAACATCAAAAGAAATTTCATGCAACAACAGGTATGAAATCAGACTGCAGACCAAATAATCTCAGTGTGTAATATCAGAACAATACAGCACGGCGCCGAGCTAATATTCAGAAAATTGGTTCAAAAACAGTCACACGGTGAATATAGAAGTGCAGTCATTGAATTGAATGAAATTGAAATTTTGTGTTACCAGTGTATTGTTTTTTTTTTTTTTTTAGATATTACCTGATTCTTATAGACAAGATGAAACAATGTTGGTTTCAAACATGTAGTATTTTTCCATAACGCATAACAACAAGATAAATGTTATCGCTTAGGGGTTGCTCTTTCATAGCTCAGGAGACTTAATGGTGTACTTAGTCAAGCTTTATGTCATTTCTTTATCAGATTTGTCTCTTTTGTGTCAGTTTACTTCTAAGTAATTTAAGGAGAACATCTGAGTCAATTCTTGGTGCATAGTAAAGATATCTAAAAACACACTGACAGAATTTTTTTTTTTAATAATCCCAAGCTGTCACTGGGGCAGTACCCTTTAAAAAGCTCCAATTAGGTACAGATAACCATTTGGTACCAACATGAGCCTTTGAGGTACTAATATATGAACCCCTTATGTGCAAATGTGTATTTTTTTATGCCCCTGTGAGAGCTAGGGACCATTTTTAGGAACAATGTAGATAGCACACTGCAAAAAAATGATTTTCAAGAAAAAAAAATCTTGGTATTTTTGTCTTGTTTTCAGTACAAATATCTAAACATTCTTAAATTAAATTGCTTTTTCTTTATGAGCAAAACGACCCAAGAAAATAAGTCTAGTTTTTAGACCAAAAATATCAAATTTAAGTGATTTTGTGCATAAAACAAGCAAAAAAGTCTGCCAAAAATCTTTCTTAAACACTAAATTCAAGAAAAATTCAAGAAAAAATTGCTTACCCCATTGGCAGATTTTTTTGCTTGTTTTATGCAACAACAAAAAAATAACATTTAATATTTTTGGTCTAAAACTAGACTTAGTTTCTTGGGTCATTTTGTTAAAATTGACAATTTGTAGTCCTTGGTTGTCTTGGTAATGTCAAGTTGGCATAACAAAGACATCTCAAACAATGTCATCTTTGCATTAAAATGTCAAAATTGAACGATTGACACTTAATGACAGTTGTCATAAAATAATCTTATGATAAAATCTCCTTCATGTTCATGACACGTCATGTCAGTCTTATGAACACCCCTTCAAGTAAAGTGTTACCAAAAAGGTTAAATTTTTCTGCAAATTAACTTATTCTGTTGAACGAAAAGTTATATAAGAATATAAAAAGTTATATATTTTGATAAATGATGGTAAGCACACACCTGCCGTAGCTATTGACTTCCATAATATGAAAACAAATAGGATGGAATTCAGTGGGTGCTGTGAACTGTGTGCTTACCATGATTTATCAAAATATATTTTATTATAATACTTCCAGTATTTGTTTTTCTTACTATGGAAGTCATTGGGTACCATCAGCTATCCCTTTAAATCTTGTTGTCTATGGGTAGACAGTGAAGAATTCCTGAGTTAGACTGCTAAATATCTTCAGAATATTACCTTCGAAGAGTTTTTCGGCAATTTTTTTTATCTTTTAGTCAATTTTCCACATAGCCACTGACTTTTAGTGTGTGTAGCATCTGTCTTTTCAAGTGTGTGAAGAACTTCTTGTAGGAGTCTGTAATGTGGCTCAGCTTTAGGATGTTTGGTGTTGGTGAGATGGTGTGATGGCAGTGCAGATAAAAGTGTGTGTGTGTGTGTGTGTGTGTGTGTGTGTGTGTGTGTGTGTGTGTGTGTGTGTGTGTGCGTGCGTGCGTGCGTGTGTGTGTTTGTGTGTGTGTGTGTGTGTGTGTGTGTGTGTGTGCAAACATTCAGGTTTAGAGACGCCAACGCAGCTGTGCCCTTTGTGTACCCACATACAGACATAAAAGAACCTGTTTAGAGGGCCGGACACCACACACACAGACATCACATGATACTCACAAACACACAAATACATGCCACACACACACACACACACACACACACACACACACACACACACACACACACACACACACACACACACACACACACACACACACTCACTTCCATTGCAGTATCTCTCACCAAAAATGTGTGCAAACCCTGCCGGAAAAACAACATGCCAGAAAGACCAGCATATGTTGTGTTTTGGTGCTGGTTTGCTAGTGACCACCAGCATAGACCAGCATAATTCCCATGCTGGTCCATGCTGGTTTGGTGCTGGTTTAGCTGGTGGTCATCATCATACCAGCAGCAGCATCCCATGCTGGTCATACCAGCAAGACCAGCATATGTTGTGTTTTGGTGCTTGTATGTTGGTGACCACCAGCTAAACCAGCACCAAACCTGCATGGGAATGATGCTGGTCTATGCTGTTCTTTTTTTTAGCAGGGAAATTATTGAGTATCTGACTGGCTAGTACCTGACGCTTTTTTTGCTGTTTATTGAGTGTTGAGCTGTCGCAGAGACTGATGTGATACCTATTTTGGTGATAAATGTCAAGTAGATGCAACTGTCTGTAATTTTATGTGTAATTTCTGTCATCATTTATTTATGTCACATTAAACTTTTATGAATCACAAGGTAATTTTCCTGATTACACGTTTTTTGTATACTTCAACAGAATGATGACAAGATTCTATACACTGCAAAAAATGGTTTTCAAGAAAAAAAAAATCTTAGTATTTTTGTCTCGTTTTCAGTAAAAATATAAAAAAATTCTAATGTTAACATGCTTTTTCATGATGAGCAAAATGACCCAAGTAAATAAGTCTAGTTTTTAGACCAAAAATATCAAATTTAAGTGATTTTGCGTATAAAACAAGCAACAAAATCTGCCAATGCGGTAAGCAAAAAATTTTTTTTCTTAAACACTAAATTCAAGAAAAATTCTAGAAAAATTTGCTTACCCCATTCGCAGATTTTTTTGCTTGTTTATGCGCAAAATCACTTAAATTTGATATTTTTGGTCTAAAAACTAGACTTATTTTCTTGGGTCATTTTGCTCATCAAGAAAAAGCATCTTAATTTAAGATTTCATTAGATATTTTTACTGAAAACTAGACAAAAATACTAAGTTTTTTTTCTTTAAAATCATTTTTTTGCAGTGTAGCACACAAATATTTTTGACCATTTTTATAATACTTTAATGCAGATTTTTTTCCAACTTGACAGCTATATCCCTAATTATATGGACAATAATTGCCAGAATATCTATAAAACATTCACAGTTTGCATGAAACAGAAGTCCATGGTTTGGGACTACATGATGGAGCTACTGTTGCTTTAATGTAATGTAATATTTAGCTTTTATGATGTTTGAAAAGGGTACTGTAATGGAAGCGATGGGTGTATTAGCTCAGTTGCTCTGGTTACAGTCGCTTTCGTTCACTTTCGTGCTGATGTCAGTTGTGACATTAAGGTCACAAAGCCTCTAGAGATCAGAGAGAGAGTAAATAGAGAAGAGAGATTCACTTTCATGAGGGGTATTTTAAACAGATGGGCCATTCTACTAGATTGATGCAATTTGATCATTTATACTCTCTAAAAAATGCTGGGTTATTTTTAACCCAGTGTTGGGTCGAAAAGAAGCAAACACAACCAGTTGGGTTGGAATTTAACATATGCTGGGGTTTTTTAACCCATTGTTGGGTCAAATAGAAACATTTTCTTTGTAAATTTAACCCATCAGCTGGCTTCGTCCCTTTTTGACCCAACACTGGGTAGAAACCCAGCAGCAGCTGACTATGGGCTGGATCCGGCCTGGTGTCAACACAGTATTTTTTACTTTTTTATTTGTTTTTATTGAATAGCTGATGTCATTTAAAGGATAATTCCGGTATTTAACACTTTGAGTCTCATTTCTGGTTTGTTTTGGATGAACTACAGTGATGGACACTGAAATTTTGACAATGGGTCGTGTCTTGAGTTTTTTACTTGTTTAGAAGCGTCTCTTGACTGCTTCAGAATGGAAGTCAATGACCATGCACAAAAATGTCATTAAAACAACACTTAACGTTCATTTTCAAAACTGCGCTACTCACCAAGTGGTTCGTGGTGTTCGTTGATGATTAAAAACAAATATATTGGCGCAATGTATGATTTCAATCTGTGTTATTTGCTATAGTGGAACTATTTGTTCAGATACCTCACAACCGCGTATATACTTCCGCTCTATATTTGAGTCTGAAGCGTCAGCACACTCCCGACCACTTGATGGTGACAACCACTTTGCCATATAAGTACGCTCGGTGTCTAGAGTATACACAGTCACAATCGAGCTCAACTTCAAACCTAAAGCTGGTCACTGAGCCATCAAATATGGGAAAAATTTATTTAAACCGAGCGAAAAAACTACAACCACATGTAAACAGACCCTTTTCTGTTTCCCGGCGGCGGAGTGATATATCAGCGAGCAATGAGTCTTCCAAGAGAAGTCTAACAAAATGCATAATAAAACACGACAGAAACTGTATTTCGCTACACAACTTGTTTTTAATCATCAACGAACACCACGAACCACTCGGTGAGTAGCACAGTTTTGAAAATGAACGTTACGTGTTGTTTTAATGACATGTTTGTGCATGGTCATTGACTTCCATTATGAAGCAGTCAAGAGACGCTTCTAAACGAGTCAAAAACTCAAGACACGACCCTTTGTCAAAATTTCAGTGTCCATCACTGTAGTTCATCCAAAACAAACCAGAAATGAGACTCAAAGTGTTAAATACCGGAATTATCCTTTAACAAAAAATATTTTCTGGATTAGACTGTATGTATATTTTGATAAATACAAATGTAGTTCAAATTAAATACGAAATTACTTTATAAAGACCAACATAGTGCCTTAATAGAGCTTTGTTCATGCATTGACCTAATTTCCACTTAACATTAAGTAAGAAGTTGGCATATTGAGTGCCCCCCCCCCCCCCCTTTTTAAAGGCCAATAGCGTTTAGTTTACCTCACAGCCTGTTGGGAAGCTGGAGTGCCGAATGATGTCATAAAAATCACTGATCCATATTAGCAGAAGTGACAGACTGTAAGTTGTGAATGCCTTTATGCTGTACATGCAAATTTGGTCAGTGTCATAGAGCACAGATGGACAAATACAATTAATATTTGCATACCAGTTAATCAACAAACTTTAAAAACCAGCAAGAGCAGACCTGGCAGTATAGAGGAACGTATCACAGGGGGGTCGAGGGAAATAAAACAGAAGTTGGAATAGCTGCAGGGTTGAACCTCTGGAGAGCTCTGTATATTGAGTGCTTGACACCTCGGTGTCATTAGTGTGCGCATACAACAACAGACCATCCATCTTCACTGAAGACAGCTGATCCTAAAGGATATCATCTATCTTTTTGCAACCACACACTCTGAATATTTCCTGGAGTGTGTACTGGCGTGAATGCTTTTTGGCACTTGTTTACAGGAAGAGTTTTATGATAGATATTCAGACCAGTCATGGGGAAAAATCAGGTTTTTTGCGGTGATATAGTGGTTAAGACTCAGGGATGGCAAAAGGATGACAAAAGGTTGCTGGATTGATCCCTTTATAGTTAGTGACTTAATTAAGACAAATATATTGGATATAACAACATTGAACATTTGTATTACTATACTGTAAAGATAACTTGTTGCACTTAAATTTTTACGCTTAATCAACTTCATTTCATTTAAACTTTCCTGACTAGTAAGTTAAAGTTACTTCAACATTATTTTTATAATTTATAGCTACTCCTCACTAAAATGTTGAAATTAATTGTAATTTTAAGTTGATAAAACTCAAAGTTTAAGTGCAAAAAGGAATTTTTACAGTGTATGAATGGGGAGAATGCAGCACTCAATATCCCACCTTCCAGTTAAAAGTCCCGCCTTCCAGTTAAAAGTCCCACCTTCCAGTTAAAAGTCCCACCCTCCAGTTAAAAGTCCCACCCTCCAGTTAAAAGTCCCACCCTCCAGTTAAAAGTCCCACCCTCCAGTTAAAAGTCCCACCCTCCAGTTAAAAGTCCTGCCTTGCAGTTAAAAGTCCCACCATCCAGTTAAAAGTCCCACCATCCAGTTAAAAGTCCCACTCAAAGTTTTGCACTAAAAATATCCCACCTTTCAGTTAAAAATCCTGCCTTCCAGTTAAAGGTCCCCTCTTCCAGTAAAAATTCCCGCCTTCCAGTTAAAAGTCCTGCCTTCTAGTTAAAAATCCCGCCTTCCAGTTAAAAGTCCCGCCTTACAGTTAAAAGTCCCGCCTTACAGTTAAAAGTCCCGCCTTACAGTTAAAAGTCCCGCCTTCCAGTTAAAAGTCCCGCCTTCCAGTTAAAAGTCCCGCCTTCCAGTTAAAAGTCCCGCCTTACAGTTAAAAGTCCCGCCTTCCAGTTAAAAGTCCCGCCTTCCAGTTAAAAGTCCCGCCTTCCTGTAAAAAGTCCTGCCTTCCAGTTAAAAGTCCTGCCTTCCAGTTAAAATTCCCACCTTCCAGTTAAAAGTCCCGCCTTACAGTTAAATGTCCCACCTTTCAGTTAAAAGTCCTGCCTTTACGCCTTCCATTTAAAAGTCCTGCCTTCCAGTTAAAAAATCACATCTTTCAGTTAAAAGTCATGCTTTCCAGTTAAACGTCCCACCTTTCAGTTAAAAGTCCTGCCTTCCAGTTAAAAGTCCTGCCTTCCCGCCTTTCATTTAAAAGTCCCGCCTTCCAGTTAAAATTCCCACCTTCCAGTTAAAATTCCCACCTTCCAGTTAAAAGTCCCACCTTCCAGTTAAAAAAATCACGTGTTCCAGTTAAAAGTCCCACCTTCCAGTTAAAAGTCTCGCCTTCCAGTTAAAATTCCCACCTTCCAGTTAAAAGTCCCGCCTTCCAGTTAAAAAATCACGTCTTCCAGTTAAAAGTCCCACCTTCCAGTTAAAAGTCTCGCCTTCCAGTTAAAAAAATCACGTCTTCCAGTTAAAAGTCCCACCTTCCAGTTAAAAAAATCACGTCTTCCAGTTAAAAGTCCCACCTTCCAGTTAAAAAAATCACGTCTTCCAGTTAAAAGTCCCACCTTCCAGTTAAAAGTCCTGCCTTCCATTTAAACGTCCCGCCTTTCAGTTAAAAGTCCCACCTTCCAGTTAAATGAACCAATCATTACTCGATAAAGACTCTATACAGAGTCATGTAAAACAACCAGTGCGCATGCCCAGTATCTGTAACGACCTCGATAAAAGGTGTTTTAGCACAAATTGAGCTTTAGAAAGTAAACTGGATGTCAGGTTTAATTGTTGAACAGAGATATGTTTTTTATAATGCGATATTTATCGATCCCCATTTAGTTTGGGACTTCAGTCTGCATGACTGAAATAACAGCCCGGACACTGACATTATGTGAAAGTAACTAACTGTTTCTTAAACAGTGCTAATGATGTTTATAGTATACTGTATACAGAATAGATTTTAAAATCAAGCCAAGTTTCAAATGTTTGTTTTTATCGAAAATTCACTGCATGTCTCCATTGATTAGCATTACATTTGTAATACTGTTAACTGAGCAAAATAACCTGCCGTTGATGAATTTTGAAAATTCATCAAACTTTACATAAAGATAGCTTAGAGGTTTGTCAAACATTTGTAGATGTTTGAATATTGCATACAAACACTTAAGGTAATATTTTAATCATTTGTGCATCTGCTTCCATCTCAGTGAGGTTTATAACAGTGATAAATCACACCATATCAAGACAACAGAGTTGCACACGCTGTGAATCATCCGTAAACAAACACTTGCACATTGCGGTGTGTGCATGTGTGTGTGTTTCTCAGCGCTAACACAAATTTATTAGGACAGCAGGAGGTTGTGTGCACACAAACTTCAGCAGAGACACACACAGCTGCAGGGTTTACACTAAAATAACTAAGCATTGTAGGAAATGCATAAATCTGTGCGATGTGTATATAAAATATCTGTTTTGTTATTAGGCTGTTGACTAATCACAAATTTCTAATGTTGTGCGCATGCTTATTATGTTGGCTTGAGAAAGCCAACATACTGTTGTTGCACTTAAACTTATTATTATTATTATGTTGGCTTTGAAAAAGCCAATATATTGTTATTGCTATTAAACTTATTATTAGTGGTGCTTGCATTTATGCAAAGCATCACTATTATTATTGCTCAAAGATATTATTAGTGGTGCTTGCATTTATGCAAAGCATCACTATTACTATCTTGCATACTTATTATTATTAGTGGTGCTTGCATTTATGCAAGGCATCACTATTATTATTGCTCATACTTATTATTTATTTATTTATTATTCTTATATCTGGACACTTTTTCGGCGCGTAACTCGTCCCGCACGGTTTGTCGTAGACCAATGAAACAGTGCTCAAAACGACCGGCTAATTGAGGACACGTCTGCTATGACTTTTATAAGCGATCGGGTGCAAGGTTTTCGAAAGGGGGGCGAAAAACCACCCAAAAAATCCCATTGACTTAACATTACGCCCAACTTTGATGGGTCATAGCTCCGCTCAAGGATTTTGTAGAAACATGTGGGTTACAACATTTGAAGAGGGTGGTAGACTCTGTAAGAACATGGATCACAATGGGGTGTAAGTTGTACCCCTGGGGTGTAAGCGACACCCGAAAATTCCCATTGACTTATAATGGGGCAGGAAACATGCCCATATAAGGGAATAAAACAGTTCCAGATGAGATATCTTTGCTTTACAGTGTCGTAGAGATAAGTGGGTGGGCTCATTTTACTCGGGCATCCAATCAGTCTCTTAGGATCATCCCAGAGCTATTAAGCCACGCCCCTAGCAACAATTTTGGGCACCCTAGCAACATCTCCCATTGACTGCCATTATAAAATGCCCAGATGGATATCTTTGCGCCACAGTGTCATAGAGACATGGGGGTGGGCTCATTTTACTCAGACATCCAATCAGTCTCTCAGGATCCTTACATAGGTATTAAGCCACGCCCCTAGCAACCACTTTTGAGCACCCTAGCAACATAAAATTCAAACAGTTATATCTCGGCATTAGAACATCGTAGAGACACGGGGGTTGGACCGTTTTACTTGTGACTAGGGGTGTAACAATTGGGCACATCATTGGCCACTCCCAAGCCACGCCCCTAGCAACCAAATTTGAACACCCTAGCAACCGAATAAACAAAGCCTTATATCTCCGCATCAGAACATCGTAGAGACACGGGGTTTGGACCGTTTTACTTGTGACTAGGGGTGTAACAATTGGGCACATCATTGGCCACTCCCAAGCCACGACCCTAGCAACCAAATTTGAGCACCCTAGCAACCGAATAAACAAAGCCTTATATCTCCGCATCAGAACATCGTAGAGACACGGGGTTTGGACCGTTTTACTTGTGACTCGGAGTGTAATCACTGGGCACATCATTGGCCACTCCCAAGCCACGCCCCTAGCAACCAAATACAGTACCCTAGCAACAGAGTAAACAAAGCCTTATATCTCCGCATCAGAACATCGTAGAGACACGGGGGTTGGACCGTTTTACTTGTGACTCGGAGTGTAATCACTGGGCACATCATTGGCCACTCCCAAGCCACGCCCCTAGCAACCAAATACAGTACCTTAGCAACAGAGTAAACAAAGCCTTATATCTCCACATCAGAACATCGTAGAGACACGGGGGTTGGACCGTTTTACTTGTGACTCGGAGTGTAATCACTGGGCACATCATTGGCCACTCCCAAGCCACGCCCCTAGCAACCAAATACAGTGCCCTAGCAACAGAGTAAACAAAGCCTTATATCTCCGCATCAGAACATCGTAGAGACACGGGGGTTGGACCGTTTTACTTGTGACTCAGAGTGTAATCACTGGGCTCATCATTGGCCACTCCCAAGCCACGCCCCTAGCAACCAAATACAGTACCCTAGCAACAGAGTAAACAAAGCCTTATATCTCCGCATCAGAACATCGTAGAGACATGGGGGTTGGACCGTTTGACTCATGACTCGGAGGGTAATCACTAGTGGATGCCATTTTTTTCCCTAGCAACCAAATACAGTACCCTAGCAACAGAGTAAACAAAGCCTTATATCTCCACATCAGAACATCGTAGAGACATGGGGTTTGGACCGTTTGACTCGTGACTCGGAGGGTAATCACTAGTGGATCCCATTTTTTTCCTTAGCAACCAAATACAGTACCCTAGCAACAGAGTAAACAAAGCCTTATATCTCCGCATCAGAACATCGTAGAGACACGGGGGTTGGATCGTTTGACTCATGACTCTGAGGGTAATCACTAGTGGATGCAATTTTTTCCCTAGCAACCAAATACAGTACCCTAGCAACAGAGTAAACAAAGCCTTATATCTCCGCATCAGAACATCGTAGAGACACGGGGGTTGGACCGTTTGACTCGTGACTCGGAGGGTAATCACTAGTGGATGCCATTTTTTCCCTAGCAACCAAATACAGTACCCTAGCAACAGAGTAAACAAACCCTTATATCTCCGCATCAGAACATCGTAGAGACATGGGGTTTGGACCGTTTGACTCGTGACTCGGAGGGTAATCACTAGTGGATCCCATTTTTTTCCTTAGCAACCAAATACAGTACCCTAGCAACAGAGTAAACAAAGCCTTATATCTCCGCATCAGAACATCGTAGAGACACGGGGGTTGGATCGTTTGACTCATGACTCTGAGGGTAATCACTAGTGGATGCAATTTTTTCCCTAGCAACCAAATACAGTACCCTAGCAACAGAGTAAACAAAGCCTTATATCTCCGCATCAGAACATCGTAGAGACACGGGGGTTGGACCGTTTGACTCGTGACTCGGAGGGTAATCACTAGTGGATGCCATTTTTTCCCTAGCAACCAAATACAGTACCCTAGCAACAGAGTAAACAAACCCTTATATCTCCGCATCAGAACATCGTAGAGACACGGGGTTGGATCGTTTGACTTTTGGCTTGGAGTATAATCATAAATTGTCCCACGAAACTTGCCACGGCAAGCACCACTTCACATTTTCTTCAGGAAATGTACCTATCTAGTTAGTGGTGCTTGCATTTATGCAAAGCATCACTATTATTATTGCTCAGGGATATTATTATTATTATTATTATTATTATTCTTATGTCTGCACACTTTTTCGGCGCGTAACTCGTCCCGCACGGTTTGCCGTAGTCCCATGAAAGAGGGCTCAAATCGACCGGTTTTTTGAGGAGATGGTGGCTATGACTTTTATAAGCGGTCGGGTGCAGAATTTCCGAAAGGGGGGCAAAAAACCACCCGAAAAATCCCATTGACTTAACATTACGCCAAACTTTGACAAGTCATAGCTCCGCTCGAGGATTTTGTAGAAACATGTGGGTTACAACATTTGAAGAGGGTGGTAGACTCTGTAAGAACATGGATCACAATGGGGTGTAAGTTGTACCCCTGGGGTGTAAGAGGTGCCCAAAAATGCCCAATGAAAAGTCAATGGGGGAAAATCCCATAGACTTAACATTGCAAAAACTTTGACGGGTCACAGGTCCGAGCGAGGATTTCGTAGAAGCATGTGGGTTACTAAATTTGAAGAGGGTGCTAGACTCTGTCAGGACGTCCCCCACAATAGGGTGTAAGGTTACCCTAGCAACCATTTTGGGCACCCTAGCAACCTATCCCATAGACTGCCATTACAAAATGCCCAGAGGGATATCTTTGCACCACAGTGTCACAGAGACATGGGGGTGGGCTCATTTTACTCAGGCATCCAATCAGCCTCTCAGGACCCTTGCAGAGTTACTAAGCCACGCCCCTAGCAACCACTTTTGAGCACCCTAGCAACATAAAATTCAAACAGTTATATCTCGGCATCAGAACATCGTAGAGACACGGGGGTTGGACCGTTTGACTTGTGACTAGGGGTGTAACAATTGGGCACATCATTGGCCACTCCCAAGCCACGCCCCTAGCAACCAAATACAGTACCCTAGCAACAGAGTAAACAAAGCCTTATATCTCCGCATCAGAACATCGTAGAGACACGGGGGTTGGACCGTTTTACTTGTGACTCGGAGTGTAATCACTGGGCACATAATTGGCCACTCCCAAGCCACGCCCCTAGCAACCAAATACAGTACCCTAGCAACAGAGTAAACAAAGCCTTATATCTCCGCATCAGAACATCGTAGAGACACGGGGGTTGGACCGTTTTACTTGTGACTCGGAGTGTAATCACTGGGCACATCATTGGCCACTCCCAAGCCACGCCCCTAGCAACCAAATTTGAGCACCCTAGCAACCGAATAAACAAAGCCTTATATCTCCGCATCAGAACATCGTAGAGACACGGGGTTTGGACCGTTTTACTTGTGACTCGGAGTGTAATCACTGGGCACATCATTGGCCACTCCCAAGCCACGCCCCTAGCAACCAAATACAGTACCCTAGCAACAGAGTAAACAAAGCCTTATATCTCCGCATCAGAACATCGTAGAGACACGGGGGTTGGACCGTTTTACTTGTGACTCGGAGTGTAATCACTGGGCACATAATTGGCCACTCCCAAGCCACGCCCCTAGCAACCAAATACAGTACCCTAGCAACAGAGTAAACAAAGCCTTATATCTCCGCATCAGAACATCGTAGAGACACGGGGGTTGGACCGTTTTACTTGTGACTCGGAGTGTAATCACTGGGCACATCATTGGCCACTCCCAAGCCACGCCCCTAGCAACCAAATACAGTACCCTAGCAACAGAGTAAACAAAGCCTTATATCTCCACATCAGAACATCGTAGAGACATGGGGTTTGGACCGTTTGACTCATGACTCGGAGGGTAATCACTAGTGGATGCCATTTTTTTCCCTAGCAACCAAATACAGTACCCTAGCAACAGAGTAAACAAAGCCTTATATCTCCGCATCAGAACATCGTAGAGACATGGGGTTTGGACCGTTTGACTCGTGACTCGTAGGGTAATCACTAGTGGATGCCATTTTTTTTCCCTAGCAACCAAATACAGTACCCTAGCAACAGAGTAAACAAAGCCTTATATCTCCGCATCAGAACATCGTAGAGACACGGGGGTTGGACCGTTTGACTCATGACTCGGAGGGTAATCACTAGTGGATGCCATTTTTTCCCTAGCAACCAAATACAGTACCCTAGCAACAGAGTAAACAAAGCCTTATATCTCCGCATCAGAACATCGTAGAGACACGGGGTTTGGACCGTTTGACTCGTGACTCGGAGGGTAATCACTAGTGAATGCCATTTTTTTCCCTAGCAACCAAATACAGTACCCTAGCAACAGAGTAAACAAAGCCTTATATCTCCGCATCAGAACATCGTAGAGACACGGGGGTTGGATCGTTTGACTCGTGACTTGGAGGGTAATCACTAGTGGATGCCATTTTTTTCCTTAGCAACCAAATACAGTACCCTAGCAACAGAGTAAACAAAGCCTTATATCTCCGCATCAGCACATCGTAGAGACACGGGGGTTGGACCGTTTGATTCATGACTCGGAGGGTAATCACTAGTGGATGCCATTTTTTCCCTAGCAACCAAATACAGTACCCTAGCAACCGAATAAACAAAGCCTTATATCTTCGCATCAGAATATCGTAAAGACATGTGGGTTGAATTGTTTTACTTTTGGCTTGGAGTATAATCATATATTGTCCCCCGAAATTTGCCACGGCAAGCACCACTTCACATTTTCTTCAGGAAATGTACCTATCTAGTTATTATTATTATTCTTCTTTTTCTGGACACTTTTTCGGCGCGTAACTCGTCCCGCACGCTTTGTCTTAGACCCATAAATTAGGGCTCAAATCGACCGGCTTATTGAGGAGAGGTGTGCTATGACTTTTATAAGCGATCGGGTGCAGGATTTCCGAAAGGGGGGCGAAAAACCACCCCAAAAATCCCATTGACTTAACATTGCGCCCAACTTTGACGAGTCATAGCTCCGCTCGAGGATTTTGTAGAAACATGTGGGTTACAACATTTGAAGAGGGTGGTAGGCTCTGTAAGAACATGGATCACAATGGGGTGTAAGTTGTACCCCTGGGGTGTAAGAGGTGCCCAAAAGTGCCCCAATGAAAAGTCAATGGGGCAAAATCCCATAGACTTACCATTGCAAAAATTTTGACGGGTCATAGGTCCGAGCCAGGATTTCATAGAAACATGTGGGTCACTAAATTTGAAGAGGGTGCTAGACTCTGTCAGGACGTCCCCCACAATGGGGTGTAAGGTTACCATAGCAACCATTTTGGGCACCCTAGCAACCTATACCATAGACTGCCATTATAAAATGCCCGGATGGATATCTTTGCACCACAGTGTCATAGAGACATGGGGGTGGGCTCATTTTACTCAGGCATCCAATCAGTCTCTCAGGATCCTTACAGACTTACTAAGCCACGCCCCTAGCAACCAAATTTGAGCACCCTAGCAACCGAATAAACAAAGCCTTATATCTCTGCATCAGAACATCGTAGAGACACAGGGTTTGGACCGTTTTACTTGTGACTAGGGGTGTAACAATTGGGCACATCATTGGCCACTCCCAAGCCACGCCCCTAGCAACCAAATTTGAGCACCCTAGCAACCGAATAAACAAAGCCTTATATCTCCGCATCAGAACATCGTAGAGACACGGGGTTTGGACCGTTTTACTTGTGACTCGGAGTGTAATCACTGGGCACATCATTGGCCACTCCCAAGCCACGCCCCTAGCAACCAAATACAGTACCCTAGCAACAGAGTAAACAAAGCCTTATATCTCCGCATCAGAACATCGTAGAGACACGGGGTTTGGACAGTTTTACTTGTGACTCGGAGTGTAATCACTGGGCACATAATTGGCCACTCCCAAGCCACGCCCCTAGCAACCAAATACAGTACCCTAGCAACAGAGTAAACAAAGCCTTATATCTCCGCATCAGAACATCGTAGAGACACGGGGGTTGGACCGTTTTACTTGTGACTCGGAGTGTAATCACTGGGCACATAATTGGCCACTCCCAAGCCACGCCCCTAGCAACCAAATACAGTACCCTAGCAACAGAGTAAACAAAGCCTTATATCTCCACATCAGAACATCGTAGAGACATGGGGGTTGGACCGTTTGACTCATGACTCGGAGGGTAATCACTAGTGGATGCCATTTTTTCCCTAGCAACCAAATACAGTACCCTAGCAACAGAGTAAACAAAGCCTTATATCTCCGCATCAGAACATCGTAGAGACACGGGGGTTGGACCATTTTACTTTTGGGTTGGAGTATAATCATATATTGTCCCGGGAATTTTGACACGGCAAGCACCACTTCACATTTTCTTCAGGAAATGTACCTATCTAGTTATTATTCTTCTTTTTCTGGACACTTTTTCGGCGCGTAACTCGTCCCGCACGCTTTGTCGTAGACCCATAAATTAGGGCTCAAATCGACCGGCTTATTGAGGAGAGGTGTGCTATGACTTTTATAAGCGATCGGGTGCAGGATTTCCGAAAGGGGGGCGAAAAACCACCCAAAAAATCCCATTGACTTAACATTGCGCCCAACTTTGACGAGTCATAGCTCCGCTCGAGGATTTTGTAGAAACATGTGGGTTACAACATTTGAAGAGGGTGGTAGGCTCTGTAAGAACATGGATCACAATGGGGTGTAAGTTGTACCCCTGGGGTGTAAGAGGTGCCCAAAAGTGCCCCAATGAAAAGTCAATGGGGCAAAATCCCATAGACTTACATTGCAAAAATTTTGACGGGTCATAGGTCCGAGCCAGGATTTCATAGAAACATGTGGGTTACTAAATTTGAAGAGGGTGCTAGACTCTGTCAGGACGTCCCCCACAATGGGGTGTAAGGTTACCATAGCAACCATTTTGGGCACCCTAGCAACCTATACCATAGACTGCCATTATAAAATGCCCGGATGGATATCTTTGCACCACAGTGTCATAGAGACATGGGGGTGGGCTCATTTTACTCAGGCATCCAATCAGTCTCTCAGGATCCTTACAGACTTACTAAGCCACGCCCCTAGCAACCACTTTTGAGCACCCTAGCAACATAAAATACAAACAGTTATATCTCGGCATCAGAACATCGTAGAGACACGGGGGTTGGACCGTTTTACTTGTGACTAGGGGTGTAACAATTGGGCACATCATTGGCCACTCCCAAGCCACGCCCCTAGCAACCAAATTTGAGCACCCTAGCAACCGAATAAACAAAGCCTTATATCTCCGCATCAGAACATCGTAGAGACACGGGGTTTGGACCGTTTTACTTGTGACTCGGAGTGTAATCACTGGGCACATAATTGGCCACTCCCAAGCCACGCCCCTAGCAACCAAATACAGTACCCTAGCAACAGAGTAAACAAAGCCTTATATCTCCGCATCAGAACATCGTAGAGACACGGGGGTTGGACCGTTTTACTTGTGACTCGGAGTGTAATCACTGGGCACATCATTGGCCACTCCCAAGCCACGCCCCTAGCAACCAAATACAGTACCTTAGCAACAGAGTAAACAAAGCCTTATATCTCCACATCAGAACATCGTAGAGACACGGGGGTTGGACCGTTTGACTCATGACTCGGAGGGTAATCACTAGTGGATGCAATTTTTTTCCCTAGCAACCAAATACAGTACCCTAGCAACAGAGTAAACAAAGCCTTATATCTCCGCATCAGAACATCGTAGAGACACGGGGGTTGGACCGTTTGACTCGTGACTCGGAGGGTAATCACTAGTGGATGCCATTTTTTTCCCTAGCAACCAAATACAGTACCCTAGCAACAGAGTAAACAAAGCCTTATATCTCCGCATCAGAACATCGTAGAGACACGGGGTTTGGACCGTTTGACTCGTGACTCGGAGGGTAATCACTAGTGGATGCCATTTTTTTCCCTAGTAACCAAATACAGTACCCTAGCAACAGAGTAAACAAAGCCTTATATCTCCGCATCAGAACATCGTAGAGACACGGGGTTTGGACCGTTTGACTCGTGACTCGGAGGGTAATCACTAGTGGATGCCATTGTTTCCCCTAGCAACCAAATACAGTACCCTAGCAACAGAGTAAACAAAGCCTTATATCTCCGCATCAGAACATCGTAGAGACACGGGGTTTGGACCGTTTGACTCGTGACTCAAAGGGTAATCACTAGTGGATGCCATTTTTTTCCCTAGCAACCAAATACAGTACCCTAGCAACAGAGTAAACAAAGCCTTATATCTCTGCATCAGAACATCGTAGAGACATGGGGGTTGGACCGTTTGACTCGTGACTGGAAGTGTAATCACTAGTGGATGCCAATTTTTTCCCTAGCAACCATATACAGTACCCTAGCAACAGAGTAAACAAAGCCTTATATCTCCGCATCAGAACATCGTAGAGACACGGGGGTTGGATCGTTTGACTTTTGGCTTGGAGTATAATCATAAATTGTCCCTTGAAACATGCCACGGCAAGCACCACTCACATTTTCTTCAGGAAATGTACCTATCTAGTTATTATTATTATTATTCTTTTTCTCCCCCCAAAATTTCGGCAACTAACTCGTCCTAGGGCTTTCAAGCTACATGCACCAAATTTTCCACAGACCTTCAGACTGGTCTGACTTAGTGTGCTATATCTTTTCTAACTGATGGGACCATCCGAATTCCTAAACGGGGGTCTCGAACACCACAAAATTTCTATTGACTTAACATTGAGACAAACTTTGACGGGTCATAGCTGTGAGTGAGAAACTTGTAGAAACTTGTGGCTTACCACATTTAAGGTGGCTGACAGGCTCTGTAAGAACATACATCACAATGGGGTGTAAGCTATACCACTGGGGTGTAAGAGGCCCCCAAAATTTCCCATTGACTTATAATGGGGCAGGAAACATGCCCATATAAGGGAATAAAAGCGTCCCAGATGGAATATCTTTACTTTAGAGTGTCGTAGAGACATGGGGGTGGGCTCATTTTACTCAGTCATCCAATCAGTCTCTTAGGATCGCCCCAAAGCTATTTAGCCACGCCCCTAGCAACAATTTTGGGTACCCTAGCAACATCTCCCATAGACTACCATTATAAAAAGCCCAGATGGATATCTTTACACCAGAGTGTCATAGAGACATAGGGGTGGGCTCATTTTACTCAGGCATCCAATCAGTCTCTTAGGATTCCTACTGAAGTATTAAACCACGCCCCTAGCAACCAATTTGAGCACCCTAGCAACATAATAAACAAAGCCTTATATCTTTGGATCTGAACATCATAGAGACATGGGGGTTGGGTCTTTGGGTCATGTTAGCTTCATGCTAGCTCCATGCTAAGTCATACTAGCTTCATGCTAGTTTCATGCTAGCTTTATGCTAATTTCATAATAAATCTTGCTAACTTCATGCTAAATCATGCTAACTTCATGTTAAATCTTGTTAGCTGCACGTTAAATAGTGCTAGCTTAATGCTAATCATGCTAGCATCATGCTAATCATGCCAGCTTCACGTTAAATCATGCTAGCTTCATGCTAATCATGCTATTCTCATGCTAACTTCATGTTAATCATGCAAGCCTCGTGCTAGCTTCATGCTAGCTTCATGCTAATCTTGCTAGTTTCATGCTAGCTTCATGCTAATCATGCTAGCATCATGGTAGCTTCATGCTAATCATGCTAGAATCATGCTAGTTTCATGCTAATCATGCTAGCTTTATGCTAGCTTCATGCTATTCATGCTAACATCATGCTAGCTTCATGCTAATCATGCAAGCATCATGCTAGCTTCATGCTAATCATGCTAGCATCATGCTAGCTTCATGCTAGCTACATGCTAATCATGCTAGCATCATGCTAGCTTCATGCTAATCATGCTAGCATCATGCTAGATTCATGCTAATCATGCTAGCATCAAGCTAGCTTCATGCTAGCTTCATGCTAGCATCATGCTAGATTCATGCTAATCATGCTAGCATCAAGCTAGCTTCATGCTAGCTTCATGCTAATCATGCTAGCATCATGCTAGCATCATGCTAATCATGCTAGCATCATGCTAGCTTCATGCTAATCATGCTAGCATCATGCTAGCTTCATGCTAATCATGCTAGCATCATGTTGGCTTCATGCTAGCTTCATGCTAATCATGCTAGCATCATGCTAGCTTCATGCTAATCATGCTAGCATCATGCTAGCTTCATGCTAATCATGCTAGCATCATGCTAGCTTCATGCTAATCATGCTAGCATCATGCTAGCTTCATGCTAGCTTCATGCTAGCTACATGCTAATCATGCTAGCATCATGCTAGCTTCATGCTAATCATGCTAGCATCATGCTAGATTCATGCTAATCATGCTAGCATCATGCTAGCTTCATGCTAGCTTCATGCTAATCATGCTAGCATCATGCTAGCTTCATGCTAATCATGCTAGCATCATGCTAGCTTCATGCTAATCATGCTAGCATCATGCTAGCTTCATGCTAATCATGCTAGCATCATGCTAGCTTCATGCTAATCATGCTAGCATCATGTTAGCTTCATGCTAGCTTCATGCTAATCATGCTAGCATCATGCTAGCTTCATGCTAATCATGCTAGCATCATGCTAGCTTCATGCTAATCATGCTAGCATCATGCTAGCTTCATGCTAATCATGCTAGCATCATGCTTAGCTACATGCTAATCATGCTAGCATCATGCTAGCTACATGCTAATCATGCTAGCATCATGCTAGCTTCATGCTAATCATGCTAGCATCATGCTAGCTTCATGCTAGCTTCATGCTAATCATGCTAACTTCATGCTAGCATCATGCTAGCTTCATGCTAATCATGCTAGCATCATGTTAGCTTCATGCTAATCATGCTAGCATCATGCTAGCTTCATGCTAATCATGCTAGCATCATGCTAGCTTCATGCTAATCATGCTAGCATCATGCTAGCTTCATGCTAATCATGTTAGCTTCATGCTAGCTTCATGCTAATCATGTTAGCTTCATACTTAAACATACTAACTGCCAGATAGCCTACTAAACTAAACTTCTGTCAATCTGTTTTAAACGTTCAGGCTACGCTTTTTCAAGCCAACATAAAGTTTGTCTTCAAACTTTAATATCTAGTTATTATTATGTTGGCTTGAGAAAGCCAACATATTGTTATTGCTTTTAAACTTATTATTATTATTATTCTTTCTTATCCCCCCAAAATTATAAACACTAACTCGTCCTAGGGCTTTCAAGCTACATGCACCAAATTTTCCACAGACCTTCAGACTGGTCTGACTTAGTGTGCTATATCTTTTCTAACTGATGGGACCTTCCGAATTCCTAAACGGGGGGCTCGAACACCCCAAAATTTCCATTGACTTAACATTGAGACAAACTTTGATGGGTCATAGCTGCGAGTGAGAAACTTGTAGAAACTTGTGGCTTACCACATTTAAGGTGGCTGACAGGCTGTGTAAGAACATACCTAACAATGGGGTGTAAGCTGTACCGCTGGGGTGTAAGAGGCCCCCAAAATTTCCCATTGACTTATAATGGGGCAGGAAACATGCCCATAAAAGGGAATAAAAGCGTCCCAGATGGAATATCTTCACTTTAGAATGTCGTAGAGACATGGGGGTGGGCTCATTATACTCAGGCATCCAATCAGTCTCTTAGGGTCACCCCAAAGCTATTAAGCCACGCCCCTAGCAACAATTTTGGGTACCCTAGCAACATCTCCCATAGACTACCATTATAAAAAGCCCAGATGGATATCTTTGCACCAGAGTGTCATAGAGACATAGGGGTGGGCTCATTTTACTCAGGAATCCAATCAGTCTCTTAGGATTCTTATTGATGTATTAAGCCACGCCCCTAGCAACCAAATATGAGCACCCTAGCAACATAATAAACGAAGCCTTATATCTCTGGATCTGAACATCATAGAGACATGGGGGTTGGGTCTTTGGGTCATGTTAGCTTCATGCTAGCTCCATGCTAAGTCATACTAGCTTCATGCTAGTTTCATGCTAGCTTTATGCTAATTGCATAATAAATCTTTCTAACTTCATGCTAAATCATGCTAAATCATGCTAGCTTCATGCTAATCATGCTAGCATCATGCTAGCTTCATGCTAATCATGCTAGCTTCATACTAAATCATCCTAGTTTCATGCTAATCATGCTAGCATCATGCTAGCTTCATGCTAATCATGCTACCATCATGCTAGCTTCATGCTAATCATGCTAGCATCATGCTAATCATGCTAGCATCATGCTACCTTCATGCTAATCATGCTACCTTCATGCTAATCATGCTAGCATCATGCTAGCTTCATGCTAATCATGCTAGCATCATGCTAGCTTCATGCTAATCATGCTAGCATCATGCTAGCTTCATGCTAATCATGCTAGCATCATGCTAGCTTTATGCTAATCATGCTAGCATCATGCTAGCTTCATGCTAATCATGCTAGCATCATGCTAGCTTCATGCTAATCATGCTAGCATAATGCTAGCTTCATTCTAATCATGCTAGCATCATGTTAGCTTTATGCTAATCATGCTAGCATCATGCTAGCTTCATGCTAATCATGCTAGCTTCATGCTAATCATGCTAGCATCATGCTAATCATGTTAGCATCATGCTACCTTCATGCTAATCATGCTACCTTCATGCTAATCATGCTAACATCATGCTAGCTTCATGCTAATCATGCTAGCATCATGCTAGCTTCATGCTAATCATGCTACCTTCATGCTAATCATGCTAACATCATGCTAGCTTCATGCTAGATTCATGCTAATCATGCTACCATCATGCTAGCTTCATGCTAATCATGCTAACATCATGCTAATCATGCTAGCATCATGCTACCATCATGCTAGCTTCATGCTAATCATGCTAGCATCATGCTAGCTTCAATGCTAATCATGCTAACATCATGCTAGCTTCATGCTAATCATGTTAGCATCATGCTAGCTTCATGCTTATCATGCTAGCATCATGCTAGCATCATGCTAGCTTCATGCTAATCATGCTAGCATCATGCTAGCTTCAATGCTAATCATGCTAACATCATGCTAGCTTCATGCTAATCATGTTAGCATCATGCTAGCTTCATGTTAATCATGTTAGATTCATGCTAATCATGCTAGCTTCATGCTAATCATGCTAACATCATGCTAGCTTCATGCTAATCATGCTAACATCATGCTAACTTCATGCTAATCATGCTAACATTTTGTTAGCCTTATATCTCCGCTTCAGAACATCATAGAGACACGGGGGTTGGACCGTTTTACTTGTGGCTTGAAGGTTGATCATTATGGGATGCCAATTTTCTCCCTAGCAACCAAACTTAGTACCCTAGCAACGGAATAAACAAAGCCTTATATCTCCGCTTCAGAACATCATAGAGACATGGGGGTTGGACCGTTTTACTTGTGGCTTGAAGGTTGATCATTATGGGATGCCAATTTTCTCCCTAGCAACCAAACTTAGTACCCTAGCAACGGAATAAACAAAGCCTTATATCTCCGCTTCAGAACATCTTAGAGACACGGGGGTTTGACCGTTTTACTTGTGGCTTGAAGGTTGATCATTATGGGATGCCAATTTTCTGCCTAGCAACCAAACTTAGTACCCTAGCAACGGAATAAACAAAGCCTTATATCTCCGTTTCAGAACATCATAGAGACACGGGGGTTGGACCGTTTTACTTGTGGCTTGAAGGTTGATCATTATGGGATGCCATTTTTCTCCCTAGCAACCAAACTTAGTACCCTAGCAACGGAATAAACAAAGCCTTTTATCTCCGCTTCAGAACATCTTAGAGACACGGGGGTTTGACCGTTTTACTTGTGGCTTGAAGGTTGATCATTATGGGATGCCAATTTTCTGCCTAGCAACCAAACTTAGTACCCTAGCAACGGAATAAACAAAGCCTTATATCTCCGTTTCAGAACATCATAGAGACACGGGGGTTGGACCGTTTTACTTGTGGCTTGAAGGTTGATCATTATGGGATGCCATTTTTCTCCCTAGCAACCAAACTTAGTACCCTAGCAACGGAATAAACAAAGCCTTATATTATTACATCATGCTAGCTTCATGCTAATCATGCTAGCATCATGCTAGCTTCAATGCTAATCATGCTAACATCATGCTAGCTTCATGCTAATCATGTTAGTTAGCATCATGCTAGCTTCATGCTAATCATGCTAGCATCATGCTAGCTTCAATGCTAATCATGCTAACATCATGCTAGCTTCATGCTAATCATGTTAGCATCATGCTAGCTTCATGCTAGCTTCATGCTAATCATGCTAGCATCATGCTAGCTTCAATGCTAATCATGCTAACATCATGCTAGCTTCAATGCTAATCATGCTAACATCATGCTAGCTTCATGCTAATCATGTTAGCATCATGCTAGCTTCATGCTAATCATGCTAGCATCATGCTAGCTTCATGCTAATCATGCTAACATCATGCTAGCTTCATGCTAATCATGCTAACATCATGCTAGCTTCATGCTAATCATGCTAACATCATGCTAACTTCATGCTAATCATGCTAACATCATGCTAGCTTCATGCTAATCATGCTAGCATCATGCTAACTTCATACTAATCATGCTAGCATCATGGTAGCTTCATGCTAATTATGCTAGCATCATGCTAGCTTCATGCTAATCATGTTAGCTTTATACTTAAACATACTAACTGCCAGACTGCCTACTAAACTAAACTTCTGTCAAACCGTTTTAAACGTTCAGGCTACGCTTTTTCAAGCCAACATAAAGTTTGTCTTCAAACTTTAATATCTAGTTATTATTATGTTGGCTTGAAAAAGCCAACATATTGTTATTGCTTTTAAACTTATTATGTTGGCTTGAAAAAGCCAACATACTGTTATTGCTTTTAAACTTATTATTATGTTGGCTTGAAAAAGCCAACATATTGTTATTGCTTTTAAACTTATATCTTATTATTATTATTATTATTCTTTTTCTGTTCCAAAATTTCTGACACTAACTCGTCCTAGAGCTTTCAAGCTACATGCACCAAATTTTCCACAGACCTTCAGACTGGTATGACTTAGTGTGCTATATCTTTTCTAACTGATGGGACCTTCCGAATTCCCAAACGGGGCGCTCAAACACCCCAAAATTTCCATTGACTTAACATTGAGACAAACTTTGACGGGTCATAGCTGCGAGTGAGAAACTTGTAGAAACTTGTGGCTTACCACATTTAAGGAGGCTGACAGGCTATGTAAGAACATACATCACAATTGGGTGTAAGCTGTACCCCTGGGGTGTAAGAGGCCCCCAAAATTTCCCATTGACTTATAATGGGGCAGGAAACATGCCCATAAAAGGGAATAAAAGCGTCCCAGATTGAATATCTTCACTTTAGAGTGTCGTAGAGACATGAGGGTGGGCTCATTATACTTAGGCATCCAATCAGTCTCTTAGGATCACCCCAAAGCTATTAAGCCACGCCCCTAGCAACAATTTTGGGTACCCTAGCAACATCTCCCATAGACTACCATTATAAAAAGCCCAGATGGATATCTTTGCACCAGAGTGTCATAGAGACATAGGGGTGGGCTCATTTTACTCAGGAATCCAATCAGTCTCTTAGGATTCTTATTGAGGTATTAAGCCACGCCCCTAGCAACCAAATATGAGCACCTTAGCAACATAATAAACAAAGCCTTATATCTCTGGATCTGAACATCATAGAGACATGGGGGTTGGGTCTTTGGGTCATGTTAGCTTCATGCTAGCTCCATGTTAAGTCATACTAGCTTCATGCTAGTTTCATGCTAGCTTTATGCTAATTTCATAATAAATCTTGCTAACTTCATGCTAAATCATGCTAACTTCATGTTAAATCTTGTTAGCTGCACGCTAAATAGTGCTAGCGTCATGCTAATCATGTTAGCATCATGCTAACCATGCTAGCTTCACGTTAAATCATGCTAGCTTCATGCTAATCATGCTAACCTCATGCTTACTTCATGCTAATCATGCTAGCCTCATGCTACCTTCATGCTAATCATGCTAACATCATGCTAACTTCATGCTAATCATGCTAGAATCATGCTAGCTTCATGCTAATCATGCTAGAATCATGCTAGCTTCATGCTAATCATGCTATAATCATGCTAGTTTCATGTTAGCATCATGCTAGCTTCATGCTAATCATGCTAACATCATGCTAGCTTCATGCTAATCATGCTAGCAACATGCTAGCTTTATGCTAATCATGCTAGCATCATGCTAATCATGCTAGCAACATGCTAGCTTCATGCTAATCATGCTAGCATCATGCTAGCTTCATGCTAATCAATGCTAGCATTATGCTAGCTTCATGCTAATCATGCTACCATCATGCTACTTTCATGCTAATCATGCTACCATCATGCTAGCTTCATGCTAATCATGCTAGCATCATGCTAATCATGCTAGCTTCATGCTAATCATGTTAGCATCATGCTAGCTTAATGCTAATCATGCTAGCATCATGCTAGCTTCATGCTAATCATGCTAGCATCATGCTAGCTTCATGCTAATCATGCTAACATCATGTTAGCTTCATGCTAATCATGCTAGCATCATGCTAACAACATGCTAACATCATGCTAACATCATGCTAGCTTCATGCTAATCATGTTAACATCATTCTAGCTTCATGCTAATCATGCTAGCATCATGCTAGCTTCATGCTAATCAATGTTAGCATCATGCTAGCTTCATGCTAATCAATGCTAGCATCATGCTAATCATGCTAGCATCATGCTAATCATGCTAGCATCATGCTAGCTTCATGCTAATCATGTTAGCATCATGCTAGCTTCATGCTAATCATGCTAGCATCATGTTAGCTTCATGCTAATCATGTTAGCATCATGCTAGCTTCATGCTAATCATGCTAGCATCATGTTAGCTTCATGCTAATCATGCTAGCATCATGCTAGCTTCATGCTAATCATGCTAACATCATGCTAGCTTCATAATAATCATGCTAGCTTCATGCTAATCATGCTAGCATCATGCTAACTTCATGCTAATCATGCTACCATCATGTTAATCATGTTAGCTTCATGCTAATCATGTTAGCATCATGCTAGCTTCATGCTAATCATGCTAGCATCATGCTAGCTTCATGCTAATCATGCTAGCATCATGCTAGCTTCATGCTAATCATGCTAGCATCATGCTAGCTTCATGCTAATCATGCTAGCATCATGCTAGCTTCATGCTAATCATGCTAGCATCATGCTAACAACATGCTAACATCATGCTAATCATGCTAGCATCATGCTAGCTTCATGCCAATCATGTTAACATCATGCTAGCTTCATGCTAATCATGCTAGCTTCATGCTAATCATGCTAACATCATGTTAGCTTCATGTTAATCATGCTAGCATCATGCTAGGTTCATGCTAATCATGTTAACATCATGCTAGCTTCATGCTAATCATGCTAATCATGTTAGCATCATGTTAGCTTCATGCTAATCATGCTAGCATCATGCTAGCTTCATGCTAATCATGATAGCATCATGCTAACATCATGCTAATCATGCTAGTATCATGCTAGCTTCATGCTAATCATGTTAACATCATGCTAGCTTCATGCTAATCATGCTAGCTTCATGCTAATCATGCTAACATCATGTTAGCTTCATGCTAATCATGCTAGCATCATGCTAGCTTCATGCTAATCATGTTAACATCATGCTAGCTTCATGCTAATCATGCTAATCATGCTAGCATCATGTTAGCTTCATGCTAATCATGCTAGCATCATGCTAGCTTCATGCTAATCATGATAGCATCATGCTAGCTTCATGATAATCATGATTGCATCATGCTAAATCATGCTACCTTCAAACTTACATACTAACTGCCAGCCAGCCTACTAAACTAAACTTCTGTCAAACCGTTTTAAATGTTCAGGCTACGCTTTTTCAAGCCAACATAAAGTTTGTCTTCAAACTTTAATATCTAGTTATTATTCTTTTTCTTCTGAGACTAAAATTTCTAACTCTAACTCGTCCTAGAGCTTTCAAGCTACAGCCATCAAACTTTGGACAGACTTTCGGTCTGATCTGACGAGGTGTGCTATATCTTTTCTAACTGATGGGACCTTCCGAATTCCTAAACGGGGCGCTGAAACACCCCAAAATTTCCATTGACTTAACATTGAGACAAACTTTGACGGGTCAAAGCTGCGAGTGAGAAACTTGTAGAAACTTGTGGCTTACCACATTTAAGGAGGCTGACAGGCTGTGTAAGAACATACCTCACAATGGGGTGTAAGCTGTACCCCTGGGGTGTAAGAGGCCCCCAAATTTTCCCATTGACTTATAATGGGGCAGGAAATATGCCCATAAAAGGGAAAAAAAGCGTCCCAGATGGAATATCTTCACTTTAGAGTGTCTTAGAGACATGGGGGTGGGCTCATTTTACTCAAGCATCCAATCAGTCTCTTAGGATCACCCCAGAGATATTAAGCCACGCCCCTAGCAACAATTTTGGGTACCCTAGCAACATCTCCCATAGACTACCATTATAAAAAGCCCAGATGGATATCTTTGCACCAGAGTGTCATAGAGACATAGGGGTGGGCTCATTTTACTCAGGCATCCAATCAGTCTCTTAGGATTCTTATTGAGGTATTAAGCCACGCCCATAGCAACAAAATATGAAGACCCTAGCAACATAATAAACAAAGCCTTATATCTCTGGATCTGAACATCGTAGAGACACAGGGGTTGGACCGTTTTTCTTGTGGCTTGAAGTGTAATCATTATGGGATGCCAATTTTTTCCCTAGCAACCAAACTTAGTACCCTAGCAACGGAATAAACAAAGCCTTATATCTCCGCTTCAGAACATCATAGAGACACGGGGGTTGGACCGTTTTACTTGTGGCTTGAAGTGTGATCATTATGGGATGCCAATTTTCTCCCTAGCAACCAAACTTAGTACCCTAGCAACGCAATAAATGTTAGCTTCATGCTAGCTTCTTGCTAATCATGCTAGCTTCATGCTAGCTTCATGTTAATCATGCTAACATCATGCTAGCTTCATGCTAATCATGCTAACTTCATGCTAGCTTCATGCTAATCATGCTAACTTCATGCTAACTTCATGCTAATCATGCTAACATCATGCTAGCTTCATGCTAATCATGCTAGCATCATGCTAGCTTCATGCTAATCATACTAGCATCATGCTAGCTTCATGCTAATCATACTAGCATCATGCTAGCTTCATGCTAACTTCATGCTAATCATGCTAGCTTCATGCTAATCATGCTAGCATCATGCTAGCTTCATGTTAATCATGCTAGCATCATGCTAGCTTCATGCTAATCATGCTAGCATCATGCTAGCTTCATGCTAATCATGCTAGCATCAAGCTAGCTTCATGCTAATCATGCTAGCATCATGCTAGCTTTATGCTAATCATGCTAGCATCATGCTAGCTTCATGCTAATCATGCTAGCATCATGCTAGCTTCATGCAAATCATGCTAATCATGCTAGCATCATGCTAGCATCATACTAGCTTAATGCTAATCATGCTAGCTTCATGCTAATCATGCTAGCATCATGCTAGCATCATGCTAGCTTCATGCTAATCATGCTAGCATCATGCTAGCTTCATGCTTATCATGCTAGCTTCATGCTAATCATGCTAGCATCAAGCTAGCTTCATTCTAATCATGCTAGCATCATGCTAGCTTCATGCTAATCATGCTAACATCATGCTAGCTTCATGGTAAATCATGCTACCTTCATACTTTAACATACTAACAGCCAGATAGCCTACTAAACTAAACTTATGTCAAACCGTTTTAAACGTTCAGGCTACGCTTTCTCAAGCCAACATAAAGTTTGTCTTCAAACTTTACTATCTAGTTTTTCTTTAAAACACTAATATAGTCCTTTAACTAAGCACATATCTCCAATTCGTAAAGATTATAAAAAACAGTTTTTATGTATTTTAAGCACATTGGATCTAAACAAGCAGGAATCATTTCTAAATTTCAAAACTAAATAACACTTGTACATAACTTTGGGGGTTCATATGGGGTTTTACCTCTGACAATACTTGATCACATAAATAGCTTGTTATCAAGTCAATCACACATTATTAAGTCTTGAAAAAAACAACAAAGAAAATACATGAGACTCTTATGATCTATACAAACTGGAGATGTATACTTACAGTAGTTGTGGTCATAAAATATTGATTGTTGCACTATATTGGTGTTTTAAAGAAAAGTAAGCATCCTTACAAAATGTGAAATAAGCAATTAGCCAACAAGCTAATATCCAAAACAGAAAATATGTACACAATGCGCTATTCTCATCTCAAATTAGGTCATATGTCCCTTTTCATTTGAACAATCCACGTTTTCTGAGGTTTTTTGTCCTGTGGAAATTTGGAAAAAGATGTATTTTCTGTGTCTCAATGGCTGAATGACCAATATCCTGATACAAAACAATAGGTTTAAAGCGCATGCTTTGGACGTCCATCCTGAATAAAGCATATGGGGACTAGATGTGCACACTAGTAGGGATTAAATGCATTATGTTATTTCCCATCCGCTGAGCAAAAGCTCTCCTGAGACGGAGATATTCTCAATTCTCTTACTTTACATGCATTCAGCTCCTATGGGAAAACACTGACATTAAAATGGACACAAAGCATTTCTCTAGCTTATGCTATCCATTTTTTGTTCCTCATGTTTAATATTCTGTTATACAGTGCAGCATGCAGTTTAATAATTTAATTTATTTTTTGGATAAAAGTCGATACATTTGTTTCATCAAACAATATAATTTTTAGATCTTATTTGACTGTTCAGATTTCCTGTAGAAATTAAAATGATCTCAATCTTAATGAGGCTAATATCTCTGATGCCAATATCTTAAGTCATCCTGGACACTAACATTTTAATGATTCATTAAAGATTAATCACTTTATCGTCATGGGATTTCAGTATCATTGAAGGGATCATGATTTTTTCATAGATTTAAAGACCTGAAAGAGGTGTTGCGTGACGTCAGACTTAACAAGCAGATTGACAGTTGCCATCTTTCCCCCATTCATTGCATCTTGGGTAAAATATATTTGACAGCTGTCAGTAGATTCAGCCGTACACGTCAAAAAACTTTCTTAATATTTTGGTCTTGTTTTAAGTAATTATATAAAAATTTCTTAAATCAAGATGCATTTTTTAAGATGCAAGTAATTAAGTTAAAAATATATCAAATTTAAGTGAATTTGTGCATAAAACAAGCAAAAATAAAATAATAATAAAAATCTGCCAATGGGGTAAGGAAAAACACTTTTCTCAATGACTTAATTCAAGAAAAATTGAAAAAAAAAATCTTACTGCAGTGGGAGATTTTTTTATATTTGTTTAGTTTAAAAACTAGATTTATTTTTCTAGGTCATTTCGCTTATCAAGAAAATGCATCTTGTTATAAGAATTTTTAGATATTTTTACTAAAAACAAGACAAATATACTAAGTAATAAATAATATTTTTTTTGTCATAAACACTGCAAAAAATGATTTTTAAGAAAAAAAATTCTTCGTATTTTTGTCTTGTTTTCAGTAAAAATATCTAAAAATTCTTAAATTAAGATGCTTTTTCTTGATGAGCAAAATGACCCAAGAAAATAAGTCTAGTTTTTAGACCAAAAATATCAAACTTAAGTGATTTTGTGCATGAAACAAGCAAAAAAATCAGCCAATTGGGTAACCAAAAAAATCCTGAATTTTTTTCTAAAACACTAAATTCAAGAAAAATTTAACCCCATTGGCAAATTGTTTGCTTGTTTTATGCACAAAATCACTCAAATTTGATATTTGTGGTCTAAAAACTAGACTTAATTTTCTTGGGTCGCTTTGCTCATCAAGAAAAAGCATCTTAATTTAAGAATTTTTTTTATATTTTTACTGAAAACAAGACAAAAATACTAAGATTTTTTTTCTTGAAAATAATTTTTTGCAGTGTACAACTGAATCTCTCATCAGTTCAAAGGTCAACCGGGGCAAATAACCTCTTTATGTCATACTTACTCTCATCTAAAAATGTAACACCTAACGATTTTAGCTTTCTTGCGTAATTTACTAGCTTTTCTGCCTGACTGAAGTGCATTCATTTAAAAAATGAAAAACCCAATGCGTCCCCTCTCGGTCAAACATGGAGAATAATGCATCGGTGAAAAGATGTTCGATTGTCTCGGCTGAGATTACAAACATATATTAAATGTCATTTGTTGGCTCATGGCCGAATTGGGGTACGTTCATCCCTGGAAGAGGACACGAGAAGTGTTGTACGTTTAGATAAAATGCCGCAAACTGAGTCAGAATAGGATAGGGTTTCTAACTGTAGTGTTAAAGGAAGAATTCAAGTGTATGATAGTCACAGAGCTTATCAGGCTCAGTGCACACAAGTCTGTAAGGTTAATGAATGTCTTACCATACCGGCTCTATCACAGCAGACCAGAGCGGGAATGAATGAATGAAAGTGAGAGAGATGAGTGTCTCGCATCTCCTGTTTCTTCTGCCACATTACTTCTCATTTCTTTAACAGTTTCAAATAAAGCCACTGTTAGACTCCATATTGCTACATCAAGCATGTAGTTTCTGTATGTGACCTATGAAATCCAGATTTAAGTTTTATAATGTAAGATTAGGAGCATCAAAGTTTGATTTCACTGATTTGATTTTAATTTTTGACATAAGCTTAGTCAATATTAAAGAGCACATAACACACACAGTTTCTGCCAATCTCATGTTAATCTTGGCTACCTTGTATTTCATCATATGTCCAAAAAGTCTTTTGTGTTTATAAAATTCATAAAAGACAGAACAGCCTTAAAATTTTTCCCAAAAGGCTTAACTCTTGGAAGCGTATGGTGGGAGGAGATAAAGAGTTACAAGTACAGCACAGCTCTATGTTCGTGTTGTTAACATTACTGTATATGCACTTGAGATTAGATTTTAATTGACTTACCGCCTGTGGTTTTGACTCCTGAACGAGGTCTCTACCGCTTCATCCATCAGTTGTAAATAATTGGCTAATCCGGGCCTTGTTAGCAATCGTCTCCGAAATGCAGGTAACAGACAAAAACCCATTCGCAATCACCTTGCTGTCTGGGAAAAACAAACTGCATACACTGTTGTCCGAAAGGGGACATTTCACACAACCTTTTTAAGATGTCAAATAAATCTTTGGTGTCCCAGAGTACGTATGTGAAGTTTTAGCTCAAAATGCCATATACAGTATATAATTTATAACAGGGGTAGGGCCCTATAATTTCCGCGATCACGGAATCGCGGACGGAATCGCGGAATTGGCTAATTAACACGGAATCTAGTATTAACGCGGAATTTTGCGGAATTTTACATATTTTGAATAAAATTATGTTTTTGTGTGGGAGACGAACGTATGTCTGGGGGAAATGCAGACCGGGGGAAGTAAATCTGGGCGACACGCCCCCTCCCGTCGTTTCAGACCCCCTCCAAAACACTGAAACCATGGCGAAGCGACTCTACATGACTCTGCTGCTTTCGTCAGCGAAAAAATTAAGAAATTTGACGCTAAGCACATGACTCTTATGTGACCGGAGAACTGTTATTTTGTAAGTTTTGTCAACACTCTGTTCACGGTGAGCGCAAAGATACATGCACTCTCTCATACACGTCTGTCTCACTGCACCTCTCACACGTGCACGCGCTCACGCATCTGTCCGAAGTGCGAACACAAATCCTCATGTATTTGTTCAGTTTTATGCATTTCAAGCGAGCTGAGGCAAACTAACTATCCCTCGCATTTAAAATATAATCATCTGCATCGTGGCGCCGCTCTCTGTCTGTCTTTCGCTCGCACGTGCAGAGAGTTGCGCGCCTCATGCTGTCCGAAGTCAGATCACCTGTGTATGTTTGTAAAGTTATATGCATTTCAAGCGATCGTGTATTAAATATGGATTGCGTTCCGCTGGATTTGATGTGTTTTCACTTCTGAAGGCACCACTGCTTTGACACCTTGTTGTAGCCTTCTGCAACAACACTAAACAATGCATTGAATTGAGTTGTGTGTGTGTGCGCGTGCGTGTGTAAATGCATCTTTTATAGTCATTAAGTAATCCTGTTATCCAGTTTTTCCCCAAATCATTTACATTTTAATCATTAACATTAAAGGCACACTCTTTTTATGACTAAAATAACAGTAAAGGGTAAAAAATATAATTGCCAAAAATTAAAACGGATAAAACGGAATTAGCAAAAATTAAAACTGAGAAAACGGAATTTGGGAAAAAATCAAACGGAATTTGGGAAAAAATAAAACGGATTTTATAGGGCCCTACAGGGGTGGCGAACGTCGGTCCTGGAGAGCCGCAGCCCTGCAGTTTTTAGCTCCAACTCTGATTAAACCTCACCTGTCTGAATGTTTCTAGTAACTCTTTAGACCTTGATTACCTGTTCAGGTGTGTTTGATTAGAGCTGGAGCTAAACTCTGCAGGACTGCGGCTCTCCAGGACCGACGTTCGCCACCCCTGATTTATAATATCATGTTAAAATGATCACTTTGTAGATGTGAGCAAAAATGTGGGTGTGTCCTTTTAAATGCAAATGAGTTGATTTCTCAGTGCCGTGGTTGGATTTGCAGATAAAGGGACTGTATTATCCCCTTCTGACATCACAAGGGGAGCTAATTTTCAGTAACCAATTTTTTGATTGATGTGTGGGCGTGCTTTTCCAGGGGAAGTGCCCAAGATATAAGGGGACCATAATACATAAAAGTTAAAAATGTTAAAAAAATAAACGTTCCAAAACCAAAAGAGAAGTAGTGAGTTCGGTCCAGAAATACTCGCTCAACTGCTTTTTTTGACACGTTGCCTTTGTTTAGCATGATGGATACAACTCTTAAACCTTGTTAATAAGACAGAATGCACAAAATGTCGTTAACCCCCCTTCAACTATTTCTTTTCATTATATCGGACGATTTTATGTAGAAAATAAACATTGTTTGTAGTATGCAGTAAGGTCGTATTGCATTGGCATGTATACTGTATAGCTTTACTGTATATACAGGCTGCTGTTGAATGTGTTTCTATCCTGAGTTTTTATTAGACATGTATACAAACATAATGCTTAGTGGTTGTGCTTGGGTTTGTGTTCAGAATATGGACACTCTACCCCTGCTGTTTTCAAGACAAAGTGCTTTTGACTCATCTATAATTCAAATCTGTTCACTCCAGTGTTTTAATAGCAGTCTGTTATCTGACGTCATTACTCTCTCTTTGCATCGCTTTTGATACTTTTCGTCTGTTTGGCTTTACCTTCCGACCCAGTGACTTGGCAAAAACACTTGGGAATGTACACTAGTAATACTTACTGCAGTACTGTATATGCTGGATGTATAACCATGTTTTTTTGGTGTATTGATTACTATTAGCAAAACCATGGTTTTACCAAAGTACCCATGGTTTTTTGATTTTAGTAAAACCATAGTTCTCGTTATTTTCGTAAGGATTAACTGTTTCATTTAGTGTTATCATCTCAGATATATTTATCATTATTTTGTACCTATTTTGTATCTATCTCTGTTCACACTCTAATAAAATGCTGGGTTATTTTCAACCCAGCGTTGGGTCTACCCAAAAGGTATGAACCCAACTCGTTCATACCTTGCTGGATTGTTTTAACACGTTAAAGGTGCATTGTATTACCTTAAGAAGGATCTCTTGCCAGAAATGCAATATAATATACCTAAATATATTATCAGTGGTGTATAAACCTTACATAGTGAACTGTTTTGTTGTTTTTTTACCTTAAAATCAGATGTTTATCTCCATACACATGTTTCCACAGTAGCCCTACATGTACAAACTGCTCTATAGAGTGTGTACTGTCCCTACGTTGTCTCAGACAACAACATGCTTATCCCGTGACGGCTACCATATGTGTTTTGAAATTGAGGGGTGGGCTGTTGGTTGCAATTCCCAATATCACCACTAGACGCCGCTAAAATGTACACACTTAACCTTTAAGTGATTGTCAAATATATATTTTTTGGGGTTAATTTAAACCAACAGCTGGGTTTGTCCCTTTTTGACCCAATAGAGTGTAGTAAGCCAAAATTGTTAAAAATGTGGTTAATTTTGTTTCCAGTTCATCCATGTTATGATTCATAAGTTGCATTGTGGGATTTAAGGTCCCGTTTTTCCTGTGTTTTCAAGCTTTGATTGAGTTTACGGTGCGCAATATAACGTGTTCATGTTTTGTGGGGAAAAATGCAGTATTTTCCACACAATTTACTTATCTCTATACCACTGTTTTCATTGTCCTAAAAACTGGCTGATGTCTTCCTTGTTCTATGAAGTCCCTCCTTCAAAAAAAGATAACGAGTTCTGATTGTGTAGCTGGTTTAATGTGTTGTGATTTGACAGCAGCTTAGCTTAGCTGGTGGCTGGCGTATTCCTGTGGGCGGAGCTTAGTCAAAAACTCTTATATTGACGTCATATATCCAGGAAGTAGAGGGTCCTGTAGTTAATTATTTTTAAGAAAATATATTGTTTATTTATGCTCTAACAGCAACCTTACACACTAACCAAAGTTTTAAAAAATGGAATCACAAAAAATGGCCGCTTTAAGTATTTTATGCTTGTGGTAAATGTAGTATGTTACCCAACACTCTAAAAAATGCTGGGTTATTGTGAACCTGATGTTTGGTCAAAAGGGGACAAACCCAGCCGTTGGGTTAAATTAACCCAGAAAATTGTAATATCTGACCAAACAATTGGTTAAAACAACCCAGCATTTTGGATTGAAACAGCACAGCATGGGTTAAATTACAACCCAATGGCTGGGGTAGTCCATTTTTGACCCAACATCAGATTGAAAATAACCTACTTTTTTCAAATTAGAAAGTATGGTCTCCAAAATTTGATCCTACACTGTAAAAAAAATCCGTAGAAATTACAATGTTATTGCAGCTGGGTTGCCGGTAATTTACCGTAGATTTACATTTATGTTATTTACTGGCAAGAGTTTGTTCAAAGTTAAATAAATTTTAAATATTAACAAGTCTTTATCGTTACAGAATAAAACTATACAATAACAGCCTCATGCAAAGCATTCTGGGAACCAGAAATCATCATCAACCTTTTTCTGTTTTTTGCTTCAGATTTTGTTTCCCAGAATGTTTTGCTTGATGCTGTTTTTTAGTTTTACTCTGTAAAGACAAAGACTTGTACATGTTTAATGTTCATTTAACTTTGAACAAAATGTTGCCAGTAAAAAACATACATTTAAATCTATGGTAAGTTACCGGCAACCCAGCTGCAATTTCTACGGAATTTTTTTACAGTGTAATCTTAACATGTATATAAGATGTAAAAATATAACATTTAATCAGAAATATGCAGAATACAAAGATTTATGGTTTCTGGATGGGGTGCTGTAGATTCAGTTTCCAGTCGTCAGTTTGGCAGTTTGAGCAGATGAGTGCAGGACAGCAGCAGTAATTAATCTTGCCTTGGGAATTAGCCGGATGTCAGCACAAGTCAGTCTGGAGAAGCATTTTTAAAAGGGCACATTTAATGACTTCTTATTTATGACTGCTGGTAGGTCCTCATTCCCTGATCCCTGTCATCCAGGAAATATCCGACAGCTTCAACTCTTTTCTATACAAAAGGTCTTTCTTACAAAAACAGGATGGTTAGGACATATTGGTGATAATAAAAACTGCATACAGAATATAAAATATGCATCTAAGTACAGTATGCCTTTTCAGGAATTATCAGTTGTGTTTTATATAAGTATCAACTTAATCTCAAAGTTTAAAAAAGCTTAACTGCTTAGGAGAAATAAAAAATAAGATCCAGGCTAAAGTCACATCATTTTATGAGATCAGGAGCATCAAAGTTAATGACCTTACTCAGTCAATATTACAGATATCAAGGTTATATTTTCATGTGATGTTCTTAACACCATGTAGGCGGCTTTTATGAACAATAAATCACCAAAATTGGCTTTTGTTGGATGTTTAAAAGGAAGGGTCACAAAGAAGACCTGTAGATGTTTAACTAAAACAATCTGGATTTGTGTAAATTTGATGAGATGGCTTACAGATAATATTTTCAATAACATTGACTTTTCATTACAGACTTTAAAACTTGAGTCTTTATCTCAGGAGAAATATCTAAGATTAAGGAAACTTAAGCAAAAGTGTCTATTTAGTCTCCTTTTAATCATCTCATTGATGTCTAATATTTGAAATATACACAGGTATAAGCTGCAATTATGTGCTTTTGTTTTTCTCTCTTTCTTTCAGAATGACACATGGAGTGAGTTGTATTCGTTTGCTGTGTTTAAAGCCATGAGCCACATGTTGTGTATAGGTTACGGACGACAAGCTCCAGAGAGTCTCTCTGATATCTGGTTGACGATGCTCAGCATGATTGTCGGAGCCACCTGCTACGCCGTCTTTATCGGACATGCCACGGCCCTCATCCAATCCCTGGACTCATCGCGACGCCAATATCAGGAAAAGGTAAAGCAAACATCTAGTCGTGTAAGATGTATAGGAATGTCTTGCTTAACTGCTGAAGTTACAAAACATAATCCCCAGTAATAAATGAACACTGCTCAGTGTTAAGCTGCAATCTGTGACTTTATCCTCTCTATCACCTAAAATTGCCAGACAAAAAAAGAAATCGAGTCCAACTAAAACAAACACTGATCACCATAATGGTGACTTTAAATAAAGCAAAGACAACATCTAAACCAAAGTTAATAAATAACTTTACAAGTAAGAGGTAAAGTGCAATTTAAGGTTTGGCGATAAAGAGGGTAAAGTCACAGATTGCAGCTTTTAACCCTGTAGTGTGGACTTATATAAACACTGACCAGTGTTACTTTAACACTGATGATTTTGCTGTGTATAGTACTATCCAAATATTTTTATGGACTCTCTGCACATATACTTCTACTTTGCACGGTACAGCATGTATTTGGCTGGTGAAGGGAATGTACAAGTATGTAATGTGATAAGGGTATTGATTACCGCGCATAATAACTTTGACTCGTAGCTAAGTGTGTAAAGCACAAAGCGCTGAGACTGCTGTGAATCACTTACTGAGACTGAATATATCCACACATTCAATTTATTTTATACTCGGATAAAAAGTAAACAATGTTACTTTCGATTGTTGTCGGGTTGAGGATATCAGGAAGTGACTTCACATAACTTCCTGTATGGTTCTTCCACCAATTGTTACACTTGCATTTTGCTTATGCTTTTAGCCAAAGTGATGCATGGCACATATATTTAATCGGTTTGTGTTTTCCCTGGGTATCAAACACCCATACCTTGCTGTTTTAGCTTGATAGCAGCAAAGGTTAGGTAGTTAGATAAGACAACCACAGAAGACTTTTAAACTCGCATAACACTCAAATACACAGTTTTTTACACTGTTTTTTTTAAACGCATCACCGCATCACTAAATCATCACAATTAATACAGTCAGCTTGTCAATGTCACTTTTCACTCGGCTGTCCAATCACAATGGGGGAGGACTGCAAAAAATGACTTTCTTACTTAGTATTTTTGTCTTGTTTTCAGTAGAAATATCAAAAAAAGTATGGAATGGAATAAAAAGGAATAATACTTTTTATAATTATAGTTTTTTTGCATTTACTTAATACAAGAAAAATTCAGCAAAAAATTATTATCCCATTGACAGATTTCTTTGCTTGTTTTAAGCATAAATTCACTAAAAACTAGACTTATTTTCCTAGGTAATTTTTCTCATCAAGAAAATACATATTAATTTAAGAATTTTTTTATATTCTTATGAAAACAAGACAAAAATACAAAATACAAAAGTAAGAAAGTCATTTTTTTGCAGTGCGCCCACTTATTCTTTACCTGCACTGCAAAAAATTATTTTCAAGAAAAAAATTTGTAGTATTTTTGTCTTGTTTTCAGTACAAATATCTAAACATTCTTGAATTAAGATGCTTTTCATAAGCAAAACGACCCAAGAAAATAAGTCTAGTTTTAAGACCAAATTAATCAAATTTAAGTGATTTTGTGCATAAAACAAGCAAAAAAATCTGCCATTGGGGTAAGCAAAAAATCTTTAAATTTTTCTTAAACACCAAATTCAAGAAAAAAAATGTTTTGCTTGTTTTATGCACAAAATCACTTAAATTTGATATTTTCAGTCTAAAAACTAGACTTTTTTTCTTGGGTTGTTTTGCTCATAAAGAAAAGGCATCTTAATTTAAGAATATTTAGATATTTTTATTGAAAACAAGACAAAAATACTAAGATTTTGTTTCTTAAAAATCATTTTTGCAGTGTATTTTGGATGTCTTCATTTTCTGACACCTATTTTAGGCCTTGTAGTGCTTTACTGAAATGTTGTTATATCAGTTGTGTTTCTTTATGACATTATGAAGACATCCAAATGTACTGTTGAGCTCCATTACAAACAGGTTTGGGGGCATTGAGTTTAACTGATGATGTCACCTTACGACAACACTTCCTGGTCTTTAAAAGCTCTAAATACTATAACGATCAAACTACCAAAATCATTCATACTCATGAAAGTGGTTATCGTTTCAGCAGGTTGCACAGCTGACGTTTGTTCAGCTGTTTGTTTTTTGTTACGTCGTGTCAGCATCTCTTCAGATGAAGTTGCTATGATTGGATAATCACTGATAATGCGACAGATATGTGTTTGCTTTTCCGACTCTGTTTGTTTTCACTAAAAGCTCTATTAGCTGAAAGACGACCAGCGAATGTACTACAGCACCTACCGCAGTGCTGACTTTGGTCGTGGCTGTCATTTTTCTGTGCTTCGTGTTTGTTACCTGGAGTGGCTTTCAGCTCTTCTGTGCCGGTGAGCTCAGCCAATCATTCATCAGCTCTGTTACCATGCAGAATGCTTTGTATAGAGAACGACGCCCTCTGATTGGTTGCTTTGACAGTCATTCGAATCGGGTGTGTATCTTCAAGCAGATGACAGACAGCAGAGACTCTGTGTGTTTTGGTGGTTGTCTATTCGATTTATGTGTTTGTGTGTGTGCACAATTTTGCAGTGTATCTTTGGCCGAGGTAAAATTGATGAGGCAGCAGATTAGTGTCCCAACAGAGTCCTTGTGAAGTTGACATGGGTGTGTGCTGTGATTCTGTCATTGAGAGCACATAATGAAGTGATGTGTATGGGATGGGTGTTGGTTTGGTAGAAAGAGAGAGAGAGAGAGAGTGTGTCGGTGGAAAGAAAGAAAAGACCTGTAGGGGTCAGGGACGAGCGACCTGTTCTTCTGCACTCATTTTAGAAAATTGTCCACTTGACGCTGTAATTCAGTTTGAAAGAGAGACAGTTCAACTGCATTCTGTCATTATGTTACAAGATGGTACACGATGCCCATTTATGGCTGTTTGGTTCCATACAGAACATCTGAAATGTTAGATAAAAAATGGATCATAACTGTATTAAACAACATCCTGAAGAGATGGGATTTTTATTTGATTATTCAGTATGTTTGGACAAATCACATAGGACACTACTTTTTTACAAAAAAACATTTGGCTTTATAACGTGCTAAATTCTGTTCAAATTTGTTTAGAAGTGTGATCCAATGTAATAAGGTTTGGATGGTACCTTGTTTCCTCTGAATGCCTCTAGCTCAAACTTCATAGAGTTATGATATATCATTAGTGCTTTATGAAGAAATGAACAGATTAGATCTATGAGAGAAAGAGTTCATTGATTATCTATTTGTGCAGGCACCTTATTATGACATCAAGGTACGTGTAAGGGATTAGTGCCCTCTAGCTTATACAACCTGTGGTTACGTTTTATGGATTTTTTTTGCTAATACATCAGATTCAAGCATTTTATTTTTTGCATTTGTAAATGTAAAAATTATTTCATAATAATTTATGGTTTTAAAGATTTTCGAGCATCTAACCCCACCCTTCCTCTAAACCCAACCAGTTCTCAACCATATAAAACAAAACACATAAAGAAAGGTACAGTCACAGGTATTTATTGCATAAAAAACCGTATTAATGATTTACAACCTTTTTGCGTTGCAAACCTTTGCTAACTGAAGCCATACGATAAATTTTCACTTTGCCTGCACACTAAGGTGTTAATGATTAATGGTACATTGCAAAAAATGATTTTCAAGAAAACATTTTCTTAGTATTTTTGTCTTGTTTTCAGTAAAAATTTCTTAGAAATTCTTAAATTAAGATGCTTTTTCTTGATGAGCAAAACGACCCAAGAAAATAAGTCTAGTTTTTAGACCAAAAAGATCAAATTTAAGTGTTTTTGTGCATAAAACAAGCAATAAAATCTGCCAATGGGGTAAGCAATTTTTTCTTGAATTTTTCTTGAATTTAGTGTTTAAGAAAAAAATTAAGATTTTTTTGCTTAACCCATTGGCAGATTTTTTTGCTTGTTTTATGCACAAAATCACTTAAATTTGATATTTTTGGTCTAAAAACCAGACTTATTTTCTTAGGTCATTTTGCTCATCAAGATAAAGCATCTTAATTTCAAAATTTGTAGATATTTTTACTGAAAACAAGACAAAAATACAATTTTTTTTTTTCTTAAAAATATTTTTTTGCAGTGTAAACGAACTTCACTGCAAAAAATTACTTTCTTGCTCAGTATTTTGTCTTGTTTTCAGTAAAAAAATATCGAAAACTTCTTAAATCAAGATGTATTTTCTTGATGAGCAAATGACCTAAGAAAATAAGTCTAGTTTGTAGGCAAAACATCAAATTTAAGCGAATTTGTGCTTAAAACAAGCCAAAAAAATCTGTCAATGGAATAAGACATTTTTGCTGAATTTTTCTTGTATTAAGTAAATTCAAACTTCTTGTTTTAAGCACAAATTCACTTATATTTGATATGTTTTGTTTTAAAACTAGACTTATTTTCTTAGGTCATTTTGCTCATCAAGAAAATACATCTTGATTTTTAGATATTTCTAATGACAATAAGACAAAAATTCTAAGTTAGAAAGTAATTTTTTGCTGTTTATGCTTGCCGCCACAGGACTAACATGTCGTCTTCTGAGATAACATAGAGACGAAATACATTCTGTTGAACAGTTTTTCTGTTTCTTACTGTAGAAACATGACGGAGACTACGTAAGGGGACGCACGGTGTATGTAGATTAAACAGCTCATTTACAGTAACAAAAACAACAAAGTTTGTTTTGTAAGGTCTTTGTACACCACTGATAATACATCTTATATTGCATTTCTGTCAAGACATTATTTTAAAAGTTACACAACACACCTTTAATTTCACCTGCTGCCCGTTAAGATGCTAATTTAGTAAACACATCTGTTGGTCATATTTTGGGGAATGGATAAATGACAATCTTATGGGTTGGAGGATAGGTTGGTTTTGGCCACCGGGGTTGTTTTGGACACAAAGACTCATTTGAAATGTCTTCCTGTATAGTCTCACTAAAAGTCTCTCACAAATACACACACCGATCTCATGGGATCAGCTGAACGCATCCACTATATGTTGGGCAGCTCACAGCTATGATCAAATGAAACAGCATGGTTCCATGTAACATATGTGTCATAATGTATGTGTTTGTGTCTGTGATGTGTGTTTGCTCGCATTACTTATTTTTATCTCTGCTATAAAAGTGTGTTGACTGTGTGCTAAATCTGTAAGGTTGGCAAGCAGTCTGCATACTTAAAGAGATTGACAGTGCTGGTTAGATCAGAACAAGTAGAGGAAGAAACCATCCCAATCTTGGCTTTACACAATTCATGGTAATTTATAAATATGAATTTTTTGATTATTATTTATTTTAACATATTTTTTAATCTATATTTATGTTGTCTTCACAGATGGTGTCAACCAACACTGCCTACTAACTTTTATTCGTGGCGATCTGTTATCGTAGTGTTAATGTAAAAAGGAAAACAAATTCTGATTAGACGCATTACATTTAGGGTGCGTGTACACCAAATCGTTAAAACGCGGCTGAAAACACTGTTGCTACACATCCTCATTTTAATTTAAGTTTCGGCATTTCGGCATAACCTGAAATATATTTGTCCTTGTACTCTTTTCGCTGCATCTTCGGGTTGAAGTGTCCACTAGAGGCACTGTAGACTCTCAATTTTTCTCTTTTTGTTGCGGGTTCATTCAAGGTTACAAAGCAGACGATACTGAACATTAACGGCGTATATTCTTCAGTTTATGCTTGTGTGACGTCTGATGTCTTTACTTGCAGGATTGATAGTGTTCTGTCAAGGTATGTCAAGAACTTGTTCTTTACGGAAAGCATAGTGGTGACTTACTAAAGGGACAGTAATGAATAATCAAAATACATCTGTACGTTATAGTCGGTGGTGATTTATAAAAAAATTACCACAAGGACAGCGTAAGTGGCTTAGGCATGCCATGCATCTGCGTGCAAATGAACATAAATAAATACAAACGGCACAAATCTACCTAAAGGTGCACTGTGTAGATTTTTGCTGCATGTGAATTGCAACCAACGGCTCAGCCACAACTCACTCCTCCTTTTCGAAACGCATAGAGAAGCTACAGTAGCCACCACAAGACAAACGTCATCATCTGAGACAATTCAATTCAATTCAATTTTATTTATATAGCGCTTTTCACAGTTTTTCAAAGCAGCTTTACATGAGTAGATGTAGAGGAAAACACAGAAAATCAATAGATAATATAAGAAGTAGAATATAGCGGCTAAGGCTAAACCATACAAGCGAGCGTAGTAATAATGTAACGTCTATAGTAAAGTGCTAAGTTAAGACAAAGTTGGCTGAATCTCCCGGGGACGAAAAACCCCCCTAGGAGAAAACACAGTGGGAAAAACTACTAAAAGGACAAAAACCCTTGGGAGAGATTAATATTTATTTATATATATAGACACGGTAGGGATAGGAAGCGGGTAAGTGGATTAAACTGGTTCAGCCGGTGGTCGTTGGTCGCACATCTGCTGGGCATCACGTTGAAGGACAGCCAGTAGATCAGTGGTGCGATGACCTTCACAGCAGCAGGAACTGGGTCTGTTTGTCTCATTGTCCTCTGGGTCGAGGACGAGACAGGTAGAGAAAAGCAGAATTCTATTAGCGTAGGGGCTGTTCGCAATGTAATGCAAGTTTCATACAGTATTGTGGTTTAAAATCGGCTCGGTTCCAGACAGGCTACCTATTGCTGCATAAGTATATTACCCATATGAGGTATGTGAGTGCTTTGTTGTAGACAAACTAACTAGTGCAGGATAAGTACATTTACTGGACATTTTATGTGAATGCTTTGTTAAAGAAGAATGTCTTAAGTTTAGCTTTAAATTGATCAATGTAGTGGTAGAGCAATTTGTCTGTTTAGGGCTACTGTAGAAACATGGCGGTGCAAAATGGAGACTTTCATGTAAGGGGACCCACGGTGTATGTAGATAAAAGCGTCATATTCTAAGATAACAAAAACATTTTCATTATGTTATGTGTATGCACCACTCATAATATAGTTATGTAGATTATATTGCATTTCTGTCAATAGTTCCTCCTAAAATGTACACATTGCCCCTTTAACAAAAACGAGCATGTTGAAATGTGGGTATGTGCTTTGGTAACATTTTACAATCCTGCTTCAAAACAAAGAAAAAGCAAACGCTCTCGTGGACATTCCATTGAAAAATGCAGTGATTTTAGCTTTAGGAAGAGGTACATACGGCAAGTGAGTCTGGATTGAACAATTTCCATGTAGGTCAGCTAGTCTCTTTTTGTCTAGGTGGGCAGTTCTTTTCCAAAAAAGGCCTCTGTGGGCTCTAGACTTTATAGGGATTTTCCGCACTGATAAAATCACTGCCTAGTTTGTAGACCCCTGGAGTGTTGCATTTCTAGTGCTTCTGGGTGGGCCTGAAATATTTTGGAGAACGTAACAAGTGAAGAATTTCAATTAGACCCAATGCCCTCGTCTGCTGTTGTCATGAAATGGGCTTTTTATTGGGCTTTCAGATAAAGTACAATCCTCTCCTGCCGTCAGCAGCTGGCTCTTGCCTGACAACTACACCAAACCGTATCTCTCGGGTTTCGCCGAGCTGTCTCACCACCCGCTTTGGCACAGAACAGCCTGAGGACACAGGCATAAAAAATAACTGTAGATCTTCTCTCTTCTCCATGCACTAACCTCCTCGTATTATCCATCTTCTCCCTGTAGAACCTCTTAATCCGTAATCACCTGGATTTCTTCCACTGCATTTATTACTCTGATCTTGAAATGCATTCGAACAGCATCTCTCCCAAAAGACTTCTGACACATAAACACTGAGACGCTGCTTAATTAACATAGCACTTCAACTATGAGAGGAGATGAGTCTTCCATGAATGATTTATTTTCCCTAAAGATCACTAAATCTATAAGGCACATATTATGCCCTCAGGTGTGCCTAGAATGTGTAGGCAAAGTTTCAGCTCAAAATACACCACAGATCATTTGTGACCCGTCACGGAAACCAGGGACACAAGTCGGCAGCACAAGTTTCGAGAAAATGAGAAAGGTTTTTTTCAAAATTTGTGATTTTCGTTTTATTGCAGAATCTGTTAGTTGAGATCAAGAAGAAGCCTCTCCATGTTTGAGATAGCAGTTTTTGTATATTTAAAAGCGTACATTTTGCGGTTAAAATAGGCTTGTTTTTCCGGAGATTCTAGCGTGCAGCGGGGGGCATCATTGTCTGTGTGTATATTTACATACTGTATAAGCTTTTGTTTTCGCCTCCGCCCCCAAAGGGAACAGCGTGACTACTAAATAAGGATAGTTTGCCCAAAAATGAAAATAATGTAATTGATGACTCACCCTTATGTCGTTCTAAACTCGGAAGACCTCCCTTCATCTTCGGAACACAGTTTAAGATGTTTTATCGTTAGATTTAGTCCGAGAGCTTTCTATCCCCTTCATTGAAAATCTATGTATGGTTTCCATGTCCAGAAAGGTAATAAAACATCATCAAAGTAGTCCATGTGACATCAGTGGGTCAGTAAGATTGTGTTGATGCATCGAAAATACAGTTTGGTCCAAAAATAGCAGAATTACGACTTTATTCAGCATTGTCTTCTCTTCCGGCTCGAGCGTGAAGTCACGTGACTGTAGTGGGCTGCCCTGTTCCTCAGACATGTTTGCTAAGTTTTTTTTTTTTTTCAAACTTATAGCCTGCGTCTCCCCAGACTGTAAAGCTCGGGCGCACAAAACAAAAGAAAAATAAAAGAAGCTGGGGCGGAACAAATAACAGTCAGCCGCATCGTACGTCAGCCGCGTCACTGACTTTATGCGGCGCCGCAGTAGGATGACGTCAAAGTACCGCGAGAGCGCTTCAAGAAATCTTACGGAGTAGTTTAATTTCGACTCGCTCTCGCGGTACTTTGACGTCATCTCTATGTCAGTTCTTGCAGCGCAGCATGAGTCCAGACACACAGACGTTACACAGATATCGTTGTATTCTTTATATAATTGGCTACATGTTTTGTCTATCAATATTTTCCATGAAGTCATTGGCTGATGGAGGAACGAGCGAGCCATTGGTAACCTCTCTAAAGGATGTCACGTTTTCGACGGCGCTGTTTGGATGATCTATTATACTACTTCCCTATTTTAAATACAAACTTTGAAGGCGGGTTCATGTGTTTAACGGAGTGTAAGCTCATAGGCTATACCCTTACATGTTACGATTTAAATAGTCTTCAGATTATATATTATATTGTATTACCAGACATTCATGCGAAATCTGATGTAAACAATCTATATTTCACGGATTATACGCATTTGTGGACAAATATGGTCATTGGATAATCTGAAACAGACTGGATTCGACTTGTGATCCCCACAAAGGTAAAAAGAGTCATGTTTATTTTTGCGTGTTGTCATTTGGTCATAAAATACTACATATATGATGCTAGAACATCTCAAAAAGGGTTTTACAGGGGGCATGGCTTAGCTAAATGAGATGTAAATGAGCCCTATTGTCTCCCCCAGCTGAAAAGAAGAGTCTCTTTCGTCTCGATGTTCTCGGTTTGAGTATTTCTGAGTTCCTATATTCAAATGGCCACAACTTCTACAAATCTTATCAAATTTCCATGTGTCACACATCGTTGGAAAGCTTAGAAACTGCACTTTCAGAATATGTGAATAATTGCCCAGATCTGACTTGTGTCCCTACTTTCCGTGACTGGTCACATTTGCTATATCATGTCCAAAATGTCCCTATTTGGGTGGGAGCAAAAAAGTCCTGTTTTGATGTCTTTACCTTTCAATGCAAATGAGCTACAACTCTTCAATCCCTGACCAACAGACAGTGAGCTCTTTTAGTTAAAATATACCTGATTCCTGTGAGACAGTCTAAGACAATAGTATCTTTAGTCGAATTAATGAAGCTTTTGGGTAAAATTAAGCAGTCAGTCAGTGGCCGTGGGCGGGGCTTTGTTTGTGTGATGTCACATTAGGACTGTTGTGGTTTAATGTGGATTAAAAAAGAAGTAGGTGGATTTATTTTATTTTAGGGTTGTTGTGTTCACACACTGCCAACACACATTTATGTCCAAACATCTTGTAAAAGTGGATTTTGCACAACATGTGACCTTTAAAGGGGACATTTCACAAGACTTTTTTAGGATGTCAAATAAGTCTTTGGTGTCCCCAGAGTATGTACGTGAGGTTTTAGCTTAAAATACTATACAGATAATTAATTATTACATACTTGCAGAGAATCTTTACCAAAACTAATGCTAAGTTCAGACTGCACGATTTTAGCCCTGATTTTGACTTGCCGACAGGTTTTGAGAAATCCCCGACAAATGCCCGAAATCACAGGCAAATGGATGCTTGTGCACGCGAGTGACAATCACACAGTGTGAATTATCAAAGACGTGATTTAAGAGAATGGCCGACGAGTCGCCGACATCCGTGAGATATCTGGCATGCTAAATATCTGGACCTGTCGGTGATTTTCATGCCGTGTGAAATGTGTTTTGACTGAAAATGACCTACAGCCAATGAGAGAGCAACGTACAGGACAACTGGAAGTTCAGGGAGCAGTCTCCCCAACCATTTCCTCCTTTATAATCTTTATTTCGTCTTCTTTCTGCTGCAAATGAGCGCACATGCAATTTGCATGGTAAGCTTTTTACGGGCTACCAATTTCAATAATCCAGTCTAACGTGAGAAGTCTTGTACGCGTGACCTCGCGTTGTTTCCTTGCGTCAATTCTTGCGTGCGTTTGGTTGTGAGATGTAGTTTGCAGACCAGGACAAAGTTGTCACCGATTCTTCCTACAGTAAAGTCATGCAGTATGAAAATCCTTGTCGTAAATCCATCAAGCAGTCTGAAACAGCAACGGCTGAACGCCTCCCCAGATAGTCACGCAGTGTGAAAACATCTGTGACCCAACTAGTTTGAAAATCATGCAGTCTGAACTCTGCATAAGTTGGTTTAAACATTTTCGAGGTTGATTGAAGCACTGGGGACCCAATTATAGCACTTAAACATGGAAAAGTAATATTTTCATGATACTTTAAGGATAACCTTTATATCAAGACAATTGCTTATCTTGGGATTTTTTAACAATGCTAAAATGCAAGGTTGGTAAGATCTGGAGTCAAATTCTGCTTCCTCCACATAACCTTACATCAAAAATGGTTTGTTTGTGTATTTTATTGTATGTGTATTGTATTGTATATATATTTGATTTGGATAATGTATGTTACAATTATGAACGTTACAATAATCTATTTATGCATTTGACAGACACATATCCTATATGACTTACAGAATGGCCTACAAAAAAATGAAGAAAAAGCTTTTTTCATTTTTCTACTAATGGCCAAGTTGACAATGAGTGATACCATCACTTTACCAAGGTACAGCCATGTTCTTTTGTACTGTACAAAGGTAATAATCAGAGTCCTCAGTTTATTTATGATAGCTGGGGCATTAGTTACATGGGGTAATACATGACAAAGTGACAACCAAAATGAGATGAAGGGGACTTGTTTTCGCAAAGTGTGCTTTTTGTGTCACAGTTGACTTTAGTTTAAGCTTACAACCAGGAGTAGCTGCTTCCATACCATTGTTGTTTCACTTATCATTTCCCTTTGATTTTAGTGTTCGATTATAGTTAGGGTTGGGGTAAGTACACAATGCTAGGTCATTTTTACAGCAGTTTTCCGGCAATCACATCTGTATTTTACCATGAAAAGAAGAGTTTCTTAACAGTTCAAATCATTTAAAGAAATTCTCTATTGAGCTAAGATTTGTAATATACAAAATGTCACAGTGATGCATAAAACTTTGTTGTTTTTTTATTATTTAATTTTTTTACAGAACTTTTCTGGCAACCACAGCAGCCAGTATTTTCTTTTGTATAAAAATACAGTGTATTCTCTGCTCTCATCTTATTCTCTCACCTCCTCTTATTTTCTCATCTCATCTTATTTTCTTATCTCCTCTTGTTCTCTCATCTTTTTCTCTCACCTCCTTTTCTTTTCTGCTCTCATCTTCTTCTGTCATCTCCCCTTGTTCCCTCATCTTATTCTCTCGGCCTTTCCCAAGCAAAAGTGTCTTAGAAATTGTAAATCAATATATTGTTTTATGTGAATGAGTAGGCTGAATGATTTTCACATCATTTTGAAGAAAAAACTCTAGACTACTAGATCATATTTTGAAAAGTCTAAAATACGCGATTGCAAACAGAACAATCCTTATTTAGTTGCGTCTAAGCGCATATCTCCGCACAGCAAGTTTATTAAACACAGGATCACTCGCATGTGCAAACATACTGCTTTTATGATCAACACGTGAGGGATCAGGCTTGTCCCTTGTTGTTCCCTCATCTTATTCTCTCACCTCCTCATCTTCTTCTGTCACCCCCCCCCCCCTGTTCCCTCATCTTATTCTCTCACCTCCTCTTATTCTGTCCTCTCATCTTCTTCTGTCACCTCCCTTTGTTCTCTCATCTTTTTCTCCCACCTCCTCTTCTTCTCTGTTCTCATCTTCTTCTCTCACCTCCCCTTGTTCTCTCCTCTCATCTTATTTTCTTACCTCCTCTTGTTCTCTCCTCTCATCTTAAGGCCCGGGTATACTTTTTTTCCGCGTCCGCGTCCGGCTCGCACGCGCACGCGTCCGCGCAGCTTTCCGGGTATAGTCCCCGCGGCTACACGCGGATGGCCGCGTTCGACACTATACGCAATACAAATGATTTCTTATTCAAATTATTAGTCTAACAGGCTGTCAGGGCAGCACTGATTTGGCGACATTTACAGTACATTAAAACATTAGGATAGGTGAAGAAAAGTAACTGATCCACCATTGCAAACACAGTTTAGTAAAAACAACAAGACAACAAAGAACAGGAATCAAACAAACATGCTCCACAGCTTTCTGTTCTTGGAAGAAGTAAAAGTTAAAGAAGAAAAACGATAGTGTGTGTGCAAATGCTGTCTATTACCTTTGTATAATTGTTTATAGTGGAGTGTCCTGTCTAAATATTTTCTCGCGCATGCGCTGTCGTACGCGGACTGTACGTGCACTGTCCGCGCGGTCTCAAATTTTGGGCTGCACGCGGACGGTCCGCGCGGCCGGCCGCGGACCCTCCTGGTGACGAAAATGATGTCATGCGGACGGCGCGCATACGCGGACGTCCCTAGTATACTTTCGGCTTTATTCTCTCACCTCCTTTTCTTCTCTGCTCTCATCTTCTTCTGTCACCTCCTCATCTTCTTCTGTCACCTCCCTTGTTCCCTCATCTTATTCTCTCACCTCCTCATCTTCTTCCCTAATCTTCTTCTGTCACCTCCTCATCTTCTTCTGTCACCTCCCTTGTTCCCTCATCTTATTCTCTCACCTCCTCATCTTCTTCTGTCACCTCCCTTGTTCCCTCATCTTATTCTCTCACCTCCTCATCTTCTTCCCTAATCTTATTCTGTCATCCCCCTTGTTCCCTCATCTTATTCTCTCACCTACTCTTATTCTGTCCTATCATCTTCTTCTGTCACCTCCCCTTGTTCTCTAATCTTATTCTCTCACCTCCTCTTAACCTGTTCTCTCATCTTTTTCTCCCACCTCCTCTTCTTCTCTGCTCTCATCTTCTTCTCTCACCTCCTCTTATTTTCTCATCTCATATTATTTTCTTACCTCCTCTTGTTCTCTCGTCTTACTTTCTCCTCTCCTTTTATTCTCACCTCCTCTCATCTTCTTCTCTCGCCTCCTTTTCTTCTCTCTTCTCCTTTTATTCTCCAATTTACTCATTTTCTCAATCCCTCTCTTCTCAATCTCTTCCCTCACCCCCATCACCTCCTCATATTATGTCCTCTCTCCTCTCATTTTCTTCTGTCATTCTATTCTGTGAGTAGGTTGACTTGAAATGCACCACAATGCAAAATCTTTCTCCTATAAGGATGTGATGTCTATGTGTGCAACGAGAGAGTGTGTGTGTACAACCTTGGTATTTATTGGACAAAATAATTTGGCAAAAAGGCAAATGACAGCGTATTCGAGAATCTGGGTTTTATTCAAACATACAAATAATTGCAATGTTAAACAAAAAGCTTATGGGTAATAAAGCATACACTGACTACAATTTTATCTGTTGTTAATATTTGCTGATCCCCTTTTGTAGTTATCATCCTTTATAAACGTTGCACATGTGTAGATGTGTCATTTTTTTGCCTAGCCTCTTTAACATGTTCTTAAAGATGAGCTTGTGTTAATTCTCCAAAAAAACCAATGCAACATGCATAAACAATTTTAACACATTTTATATAAAACATTTGAATAAAAATGTCAAGATGGCAATTGTTTAACAATAAACATCACTTTTGGTCACTATACTGTCCATTGAAGAACTGATCTGAGTCATAGAGACCAAAACATTATATACATGTAGACTTTGAATCAGCATCCTGGCAACGACCCACAACATCCTAGCAACATGGTGGTTTACACAGGCTTCTTGTCTTGTATTATCTTTTTCTTGTTTACGGCATCCTCATTGAGTCACGATATAATTAAGGTTTACAGTATGTCATAAAATATTTATTGGGAGCCATTGGCCAGTTTAACTATTTAGTATAGCTTTAGTGGATCTACAGTATTTCCTGACACATCTTGGTTTTTTCCAGCACATCATTGATCGGTGAAGATCTCTTCGTTACTCAATTAATGAACCAGCTGTGTTGATCTAATGGTTTACTGACAGGCCGATAAAGCAAATTGTGTTTCATGGTCAAGTCAGGAGAAAGCAATAGTGTGAAGATGTGCTGATAGTCCTGTGAATGACGTCAACGACTCAAACCTCATCTTTTATTGCCTCAATTAGAGCCAAACTGAATGAAAACTGAGCCGTGATCGAGTCATGTACTCATCAGTGTTAGACATGTCATGACCGCTGTATTTAGTGACTTTATAGAAAGATTGTTGACGTCTGAATTCATAGTGCTGTTAAACTGCTAACAACAGGCTGCCTATACATTATCCCGCTTATTATATGGCTATTTACCTCATACAGTAAATAAGGTAAAGAACGTTAAATATTAAATATTAGTTTATTTGCAAATTTTTCCTTATAATTCATCGTCCCAACATCAATTACTTAATGTACAATGAAATAAACAAACTAGCATGAACACCCGTTTTGGCATTAGAATTAATGCTGAAAAACTATATTGCTCATTGTTAATGTAAGCTCATGTATTTACTAATGTTAACAAATTCCACTTTACTGTAATCAGTATGATACAATTTATCATACAAGATCCCTTTAAAATATTTTTGGAATACAGTTCACTTGCTGATGCTGAAATCTGCAGCCTACTTTCATGTACACGTGAAGTTTGGCACAAGAGTAATTGTAAGACCTTTAAAAAGCCCAACATGTGGCCAACTATTCTCACAAGTGGTTCCCAGACATTACAGGTGCTACAGAAACCCCTCTGTCAGCAGAAGCTACTGAGCAACAGGGAATGTATATGGCTGCAATGCTAATGTATCATAGTCTGACCTGTTTTCGGTAAATCACTCCATCATTGCCGTTCTCTTTCTGTCTCTGTAAATAACACAGTTTGAGGAATGTCTGGTTTGTTAGCGGTAACTAACGCTCCAAGGCTCGGATTTGGGGACGTACATTATATAACATACTGATATCATAGACCTGGATACTCTTCTACACAGCAAAATCCCCAGAGTTAAATGAACTCTGCTCGGTGTACATATTGTCCCAATCTTACAGAGAGTTAAAAAGTAACAATGAAGCAGAATTAAAAGCTGCAATCTGTAACTTTATACTCATTATCACCATCTCTGTTGGAAACCTAAAATTGCATTTAAATCTGTGGAGTTATGTTTTTAACTTTCATTATAAAGCCATCATTATGGTGATCAGTGTTTGTTTTAGTTGGACTTGATTCTTACAGCCAGCAGTGTTCATTTAACTCTGGGGATTTTGCTTTGTAAAAAACAGGCACTAACTAATTTTCTCAGTCATCTCCGAAGTAATATTTTTAAATTTTTCTAAACAAAATGTCAAATTAGCTTGTTTAATAACACATGATGTTATGAAGTGTCAGTAGTATATTTGAAGCAAAAGCCAAAAATACATTGCATTGGTCAAAATTATTGATTTTGTTATGCCAAAATAATATTTTGTAAAGACCATGAAGGTATTTTGTAAATTTCCTACTGTAAAAACTTTATTTTTTTGAGTGCATGCAGTTGCTAAGGTCTTTAAGGACAGCATTAAATGTGATTTTCTCAATATTTTTTTTTGCACCCTCAGATTCCAGTTATTCAAACAGTTGTACCTCGGGCAAATATTGTCCTATCCTAACAAACCTTAGATCAATGGAAAGCTTATAGTATTTATTCAACTTTCAGATGATGTATAAATGTATAATAAAAAAAATGACCCTTATGATCGGTTGTGTGGTACAGGCTCACATATGGTGCCTGTATAGCTTTAATGTAGAACAATGTGTTAGCAGCGCAAAAGGTCATTGGTTCGAACCCAGCGAACACATACATTTTTCATCAGCATATCTTGTAATGGATAAAAGCATATGCCAAATGCATAAATATACATGTTAATTTCACACTTCAGATAATCATTGTTTAAATTAACATTGAAATGCAACTATTTATATTCTATTTATATTTTATCTTGTCCTCAGATTTTAAGATTAAAACTTGAGAGGACCAGATGACGCAATCAAATATAGACATAAGGCTTTCAAACACTCAGAAAAATATGTGTGCCCTAGTCTATGAAACACAGCTAAAGTCATTTATGTGATTTACTGTTTTCTACATAAAATCATTGTACATAATTTAAAGTACCTGCTGTAAAAATGTAACCTTGATGTCTATAATATTATCAGAGTAAGATGATGTCAAAGATTGAATTTTTTTGCCTAGATTTCACAGACAAGGTACAAGACATTACCACAAATCCTTCATGCCTGATTTTCTCTCTCTGCAGTACAAACAAGTGGAGCAGTACATGTCTTTCCACAAACTTCCAGCGGATTTCCGACAGAAGATCCATGATTATTACGAGCACCGTTACCAGGGCAAGATGTTTGATGAAGAGAGTATCCTTGAGGAACTCAATGAGCCGCTCAGAGAGGTGAGTATTCACAGAGGTGTGTTAGTTTAGGTACAAAGTGTCCTTGCAAAGGTTTGTCTTTATCTGTAAAGCTGTGTGGAAAAATCTCCCAGAAGGCCCTGCTGTTGTCTCAGAGCTTTTCAAAACAATAAAACCATGCTGAACTGGAAACAGCTATCAAAATATATCAATGTCACAGCAAACGGCTAAATCCCTTCTGTGTGCATTCAAGCTTTTACTACATTTACTGTTACTTTAAGAGAAGACAACAGACTCAAACAAACAGAGCTGTTTGTGTCTACTGTAGGTTTTCTATTGTTTGGATTAGAGACGTACCGATATTACCTGTTCCACCGATAATATAGCCGATTATTCAGACTGATATCTGCCAAAACCGATAGTTTGGTGGTATATTTTTCTAAAATGTTATTTATTCATATAATGACCATTAATACTGAACATTAAACTAGTGATGTTTCTTTACATTTTCTATACACACAGCTGAAATTTATTGCATTTTCGATGGCGGACAGTGTCAAAATTTTCTTTATCGACCGATAGCGATTATTGACCGATATATCGGCACATCTTTAGTTTGAATGTTATTGCTTTGTGTGTGAATCTAATCCCACTGTTACATTTCACAACAAAAATGAAAAGGAAGAAAATATGAAATTATAAACATAAAGCCTATTTTTAGGACCATTTTTCAACCAAAAATGAAAGTTCATCATTCACTCCCCCTCATGCCATTCGTGCCACAAAATAAACAAACTAGCATGAGCACCTGTTTTGGCATTAGAATGAATGCTGAAAAACTACATTGCTCATTGTTGTTGTTAGCTAATGCATTTACTAAATTTAACAAATACAACTTTACTGTAAAGAAAAGTTTACTGTTTTATTTATTGTTATTCGTGGACCACAGAAATTACCTGTAAAGGTGGATTGTGGGATTGACAACTGTGTGGTGAAAACATTGACGGTGACAAAAAAGTTCAAATTCCTCTGCTTATGCAAATAAGAAATAAAAAACTGTAGGCACTTGCGAATCTCTGTGAGCTGATAACAAACCTAGTTTGTGTCATATGTTTCTGACAGCGCATCATTGAAGTCCATAAAGAGCGGTGTGTTTTACCTTTAGTACTCTCACATACCCTAATGCAGCGCTTCGGCATTGTGAGAAGAATAACGTTTATTTTAGAGGCGCCTGTGAAAATGCACGGTGTAAATAGATGCGCGGAAATAACTTACTGTATATTTTCACTTGCCAGATGTTTTGGCTCTCAACACGGCTCCTTTTTTGAAATCGTTAAATGCATTTGGATATCCTACAGACTTTGTTGTTCATCGTCTATAATAAAAAGTCAAAGTTTCATGTTAATTGATTACATCAAGTCTTGCGAAATAATCACAACTTGCAAAACTAAAAAATAAACATGAAAACAATGTCACTTCTGAATGTTCTTCAAAACTTAGCTTCAAATGTGTTAGTAAATATATCCCTTTGTCAAATAAAATATGATTTCTGCTAAACTATTCAATGTAAATATTGTGTTTATTAAGTTTGTCAAGAAGTAATTCACTTTCCCCTCTTAAGTTTAGATATGTTTTTATCATCTCACAGGAAATAGTGAACTTTAATTGCAGAAAGCTGGTGGCCTCCATGCCCATGTTTGCCAACGCTGAACCCAACTTCGTGACAGCCATGTTGACAAAGCTCCGTTTCGAGGTCTTCCAGCCCGGCGATTACATCATCCGTGAGGGAACTATTGGCAAGAAGATGTACTTCATTCAACACGGCGTTGTGAATGTTATCACCAAAGGAACCGTTGGGTTGAAACTTTCTGATGGCTCCTACTTTGGAGGTACAATCCCACTTTAATGAACCTTGTTTCTTTTCTGTGTAAACTAGATGTAATTAGTTCTTAATTAAAGAGTTCAAATCCTAAATGAACCTCTAAACATTTAAAGATAATTTAAGGACTAAATGTAACAAATTGGTACATGAATTGAACTTAAATTACTGATCTGATTAGGGTTTAAAGTACTGTCTTAATTCAATTTAATTTGGTTCAATTGTATGTACACAGCGTTTTTCACAATTATTTAATTGTTCCAAACAAGAGAAAACAGAAAAATCATAGTGCAACAAAGTAGTAAAGTACACCGGCTAAGATTAAACCATACTAGTGAGCGGAGTAATAATATAATGTATATGTAACATTACGTAGCTCAAAGTTAAGCCAATGGTCAGCTGACTCCTAAGGGGGTGAAAAAATTCCTGAGATAAACCCTTATGGGGAAAAAGTCTTTGGGAGAAAAAACCCTTGAGAGAGAGCCAGACTAGCTAATCCTATAGAAGATAAACTATATTATAAAATTTTATGGGAATTTAAGGTTTTAATAAAAGTTAAAGAAAGGGGTTGGTTGTCGCTGGGCAAACTGAGGTGATAAAGAAGAAAAAATAATATAAGACTTATTAAGAATTATACAAATTTAACTCTTTCCCTGCCATTGACGAGATATCTCGAGATATCTCGTCAATTAAGAGAAAACGCTTCCCCGCCATTGACGAGATTTTCCGTCTTTCCGCAATACCGCTATTACTTCCGCAACTTTTTAAACCCGGAAGTATTGCCCTATGGCAAGCTGCTGCATGTTCGTGTCTGTTTTAAAGATCGCTCTGAATGGGATCTCTATGAAAAGTCCGTCACAAAAATGGAATTATCTCTGCTTTTTGCTCAAAATGTGGTGTTTTTGCAGAAACCTACCCATATTCAAAAGCTGATTGCAAAAGAACCACTGAAGATAGGATGAAACGTTTTTTTTTTTTTTTTGAAAGCAGGGGGTCTGTTCTTTCATTTGGTATATTGTATGTTTATATATTTAAAGAAGAACATTTTCTGGAAGGCATTAAACTTCATGAAAAACGCTGGCGCTGGCTGGCAACTTTAAAAAAAAAAACGCTGGCGGTGAAAGAGTTAATAAAGGGAAGTGGTCAGTGGTATTCTAAGATGTTTATGTCTAAGTACATTTCGGCTATTCAGAATAACTTTATAAGAAACTTTGCATGGTTTCGAACCCAGGTCTACCGTGCGGCAGGCCTGACTTGACCAGGTGGTGGCACAGCGGTAGTGCACCAGGCCTGCCGCACAGTATGCCAACAGTCAAATTTTATGGATCCAAAAGGCTTTTAGACCATAAAAAGAAAGAAATTGTTCTTATAAGAACTAAAAGGTTTGTTAGGAAACCAAAAATGGTTATTTTATGGCATCACCACACAGTACCCTACTGAGAACCTTTATTTTTTGTGGTTGGAGAGTCATAAGACCTCAGAACGTAGTTTTAAAATTCTCAAGAGACTTTGGGAGATGCTGATAGCTTTTAGATACCAAATATCTCTAAATGTAAACCAGAATGTTGGAAATCCATTATCATGTGAATTTTAGAAGAGTTTGTGGTAAGATGTGTGTTGCTGAGGACCGGAACGTGATCTCTCTGCAGCCCTAAATTCACATGAGTCAGCTGTTTTTAGCTGCAGAGGGTTTGGACGAGCTCTCAGTGCATGACCTTGGAAAGGTTAGAAACAAACGAATGACTTGTGTAGCCTCAGATGAAAAGGATCTGCATCTCAGTATTACACAGAGGATATTGTTAATGCTTTTTTGTAGCTCAGGAGACCTAATAGAATTTTCATTGAGGTTTCATGTTGGGAATACAGATAGCTTTGGTTTACATCAGTGGTCTCCAACATGGTGCCCGCACGGAGTCTGTGCGTTGCCTGCCAATGCACATTCTATTAATAGCCTCAATTTTAATATTTATTTATTACATATTTTTTATATTAGCTTGGCATCTTTTATGTATGTTAACATTTTAAACAATGATAAAACGTATCAACAAGTAAAATAAAAATGTTAAAAAGTTTTGAGTAGGCTATTCAAAAAAGTATCCCTTCAGATTGATTTATCCATTGTGGTAGCCCTTGCTCACAAAAGGTTGCAGATCCCTGCTGTACATTTTTATAAAATTAGTTGCTGTAAATGGTCCTTAAAGGGGTCATAGCGTGAAAATCTGACTTTTTTCATGTTTAAGCGTTATGATTGGGTCCCCAGTGCATCTATCAACCAAGAAAATGTGAAAAATATCAACACAGTAACTGAGTTTTGGTAAGCCATTCTGTGCAAGCTTTAAAAAATGAGGTCGTTCAGATTTAGCTTGTTTTGTGAGGTAGGTAGCAAGGCCAATTACAATAATAACGCCCCTTAATCTGCACTATCCAACCACGACACTTCCATTTAGTACAGAGAGAAAGAGAGAAAAAATAATTTGCAGAACAACTGAATTTCAATTGCAACAAACCACCATCATTGTGATCAGTGTTTGCATTTGTTCAGCTCATTTGCATTTTAAAGGACACCCAAAAACGGCACATTTTTGCTCAGGCCTACAAAGTAGCAATTTTAACATGCTATGATTAATTATCTGAGTGTTTTTTTTTAGCTAAAACTTCAAATAAGCACTCTGGGGACACCAATTACTTATTTTACATCTTTAAAAAAACTTCATAATATGACCCCTTTAACACCGATGCCATAGAAGAACTATTTTTGTTCCCTAAAGAATCATTCTGTCAAGGTTCATAACTGAACCATTTCTTTCTTATTTTTGTAGTCTCTAGATTCACAAAGAGCTGTTTGTAAAACAGAAAAGGTCTGCAGATGTTAAAGGTTATGAAACAATATGTGATTTGAGAGGTGATAAAGAGAGAACAAATGAAGATAAGGTGAAACGTTTTTTGTTTTGTTTTTAAAGCAGAGGGTCTGAACTGACTATTTGGTAAATTGTATGTTTATATATTTAAATAAAAAATCTGTAAGGCATTAAACTTAAAGGTGACATAGAATGATTGAACGGGGTATTTATCCTTGTTCTGTGATGTGACATGTAGACAAACATTTTTTGTTTGGGTCTGTAATGCCTTAGAAGCTTCATAAAAACCTCTCTCAGATAGCTCTATTGAGGTGGGGGATTTTAAACAAGTGGTTTTGCACCTATTTGGCTCCCCCTACTGGCTTAACTTGCAATCTCATTACTGATTGGCTGACTTTGCTGCCACTCAAAAAATGTAGCCAATTATTTTAAAGTGGAGGGGCAGTGAGATGCCTGTGATGTCATAACCATCAGTTTTTCCAGATTGGGCCGTTTTCTGGCTGACATTTCTAAAAGAGGAATTGGGATGTTTAGCATGTCTAGCACTTTTTGTATGTTCGTGAATGCGGGTAGACTACCATTATTCAACAAAGACAAGGTAAAAATGGTTTTTCATTCTCTGTCCCCTTTAATAAAAATGCTGGTGCTGACTGGTAACTTGAAAAAAAAAACACTAGGGGAAATGAAATGGTAGCTGTTTTTGAAACATTTTGTATGTGAATTGTGATGGTTTATAATCAAAAGGAAGTGCAAATTAGATGCAAATGAAGTATTGTGCTTATGTGTACCTCCACAAAAGAGTGTTTGCACCTGCATTGTTGCATGTGTATTTAGCGTGACATTTTAACCCTTGATTGTGGTTTTGTTGTGCTAGTTCTTGGTTTGATATACACTGTCAGAAAAGGTACAGTTAACGGTTTTGTACCCCTAAAATTTAACTGGTACAAAATTGTTCCTTAAGGTACACAATTGGTCCTTAGAGTATAATATACATTTCAATGTGTTTTATACCCATAAAGGTACAAAAAGTTACCTTTTAGGGTACCACCCCAGCGACAGAAAAAGGAACAACTTTGTACCTTTTTTTCTGACAGTGTTTGACGCTCCAATGACGAAGTTCTATGAAATTAGCTAAGCCTTCCAAGGTTGTGTATTGGATTCTTGGATTGATTTGGGGAGCTGACGGAGAAATGGAGCAAATGCAAAATCCTGATGGATGGGTCAGGATTTAATACAGAGGTTGACGCACAACACATAGGATGAATGATGTTTATTATCCATGGAGACTCTTGCGGGACATTTCTCTCCTCTCCCGAAGAGCTACATGTTTCTTCATTTTAAATGAAATTTGATATTATATAAGAATGTGTGTCTATATATAAACACAAAATAACCTTGAAGATTTACTGTGAAACAATACCTGGTGGGTTAGACGGATGGTAAGATGGTATATTTGTTGTGTTACTGTATTATAGTGTCAACCATTAAACTGTATATATTAAGTAGTGCTGGGCAAAGATTAATCGCGATTAATCACATACAAAATAAAAGTGATTTTTGGCATAATATATGAGTATGTGCTGTGTGTAATTATTATGTATAAATAAATACACACACATTCATGTATGTATTTAAGAAACATTTACATGTTTATATATATTTATTTATATTTTTATATATTAAAAATAAATTTAAAAAAATTATATATAAGTAAAACAATTCTGAAATGAATATATGAATGTGTGTGTGGTTAAATTTAAATATACACAATAATTAGACACAGTACACGCACATATATTATGCAAAAAATCACTTTTATTTTGTATGCAATTAATCGCGATTAATCTTTGCCCAGCACTAATATTAAGGTAAATATATTTATGTCGCTAATAATAGTGAGGATGAATGAAAAGTAAGTTTGTACAAGTACATACAGTACGAAGTGAATCGCACAAAAAAAGATTATTAGTATATACCCCACCCATACGAATTTGGTAGTACGAGTTCACAAAAACAAAACCTTAAAATTACGTAAGAATTGCTATGACATTATGTTGGAAAATGTCCCACAAGTCAAGCAGAGGAACAAAATTGGGTGTTTTTATAGTTATTGAACCTGTGTAAATGAGATGTTTCATTGCTCTTTCAATACCATTGCACAAAAAGGAATCCAAATCAATATTTTGCTGGCTTCACAATGGGTGCGATTGCATTCATTGTTTTTACAAAATGAGATGTATTGAACTGTGTGTGACTTTAACTGACCTCTTCTCCGTTAGAGATTTGTCTGCTGACCAGAGGTCGACGTACAGCAAGCGTACGAGCAGACACCTACTGTCGCCTGTACTCTCTCTCCGTGGACAATTTTAATGAGGTGTTGGAGGAATACCCCATGATGAGGAGGGCATTTGAGACTGTAGCCATTGATCGACTGGACCGATTGGGTAAGTAAAACTAGCATCATCTTCTGAATATTTTAAAGGAACTTTCGCAGTTAAAGATGTAAAGGATTTTTCAGAGCTTAAGCGATCATCAATATCATCAGAGTCCTCCTGTCAAATACCACAGCACGTAATATTGACCTGTCGATAATGTCGAGCTTGTAAAAACGAAGAGGAAACATGTTTACAGTAATACACTTACAGTGGAAGTCAATAGGGTGAGCAAAGTAAAAATGTGAAGGTCAGTGTCAACACCTTCTGTAAATGAATACTTAAAGGGCCAATATTCTGTTGCTAAAAAGCACATTATTTTGTATATTCAGTGTGAGGCAATGTATTTGCGTGGTTTATGTTTAAAAAACCCAATATTGTCCACACACCGTACATTTTTGTAGCTCCTCTATGCCGCACCTTTTTGAAATGCGTTGATTTGTACAAAAGTCAACATTTTGAGAAAGCACGTGATCCGATTGGCCTGCTATCCAGTGCATTGGCCGAATACCTCAAGTGCGTAAACAGAAATATGATGCTCCTTATCAAGTTTGAAAGATCAGCTCCCAAAGCAATAGTGAAAGCCAGGAGATAATATCGTCTTTACTACCTTATCAGTATGAGGGGAGCCCGAATCTGACCCAGAAAATGCAGATGACTAAGCTAATCGATCAATTTTGTCAGAACGACTTCAGCAGAACTTAAAGGATTGGTAAGGATACTAAAACATAAAACCATGTCTGCATTTGTGATCGTAGAAACGACAAACAACAAGCGTTACTTAACACTGCTCAAATCAAAACAAACATACTAAGTAATAAAGTATGTTTTTGCAATGTACAGATCTTCTATATGCACAAACATATTGTAACACTAAAGACAAAAAAAAACATGAAATTGGTTTATATGACTCCTCTAACCTTTACCGCCTTAACTAGATCATCCAAAAAAAAAAATGCTGAATAAAAGGACGTTAAGTGCATCTCGGAGAATAGCGCGGACGCACTTCACACAACGAGCGATAATGTAATTAATAGTGGGAAATAATCAGTTTTTACAATTTTTTCGCTATCTTTCATCGTTCGCCAGACGTTCTACAACATCTGCTTTAGTTTGTGTTTATTAACCCTTTAGTTTCACTTCATCACGCAGCTATTCCCATTAGAGGTATCTGTTAAAAACATTTAATTCATTAACAATCTATTATGTGTTCATTTTCTGTCATAGTTTCTTTCAAATAAAGTTTTATTTGTGTGTTTAAAATAAATATTTTAATTTTCATCATGACGAGTATGCCCAGCCCCTTTGATTGCCACCACCGGCCCCGCCCAACCCTACCACCTTAACTAACAAATTTTCTGTGGGAACCCCTGTTTAAGGAAATGTTTATTTTAGTTGTAAGTTCTAAAAGAACTTTGCCTTATTGAGGTAAGAATAGTTCCTGTTGAAGTCTATATACTAAAATGCTGTTCTGCACACTTGCCTGTTACTGTTAGTGCACTACTGTAAATGCATTCCTATTTCATGTTCATAAACTGATGGATTTTTTTGTGGTAACTCAACAGACGCTGTAAATTGTAGACGTGACTGATTGGATCAAAGTGTTGCTCTAGACTACAGTCAATATGATGTACAGTTTCAATGTGATAGGTTTTTAGGGTCCATAACGTAAAATATAACTTTTCAGGTGTCATGATCAAAGTTGTTTTTATCATAAACGTTGATTTAGTATCTTTTCTTTTTTTAAAGCGGTCATATCCTCTTTTCAAAAAAGATACTTCTAATGGCGCTTTTCTATTGCATAGTACCCCATGGTTTGGTTTGGGTCAGGTCAGGTCACCTCACTTTGGCTTGGTTAGGAGGTTCCGCTGAGCCTCATTTAAGTTGCATTTAAGCATATATGATGACGTGCGCGTCACAAATGTGCTGCCACAAACTGCAAGTCTGGAAAAAAACTGGTATGGTGTTCCTGATTCACAACCAGTTTTTTCATCGCTAAAAGGGAGTTTGGGAACGTATAGCAGAGCACAGATGACAACATGTTTGCTTGAGACGGTGCAAGCTAGCATGAAGGTAAAGCTAATCTTTTAAATTATAGTGTTGACACTGGTAGTGACGATTCTCTCAGACCAATCAGTGAACAACAGTGTTCTTGCATCATGTTTTGGTATCAGCCTGGGTAACTTGGAACCCCAACCGAGGTGGTACTAAAAAAAAGTACTACGTACTGCACCCAGTGGAAAAGCCCCCAAAAGTAAGCTGACCCGAACCAAACCGTGGGGTACCATGCAATGGAAAAGCACCATAAATGTTATTTTTAGTATATTAAATTGCTTTTTAGGACTGGTATACTTTTATAGTATGCTCTTCATAATACATAAGAATTTCACTTCATCTTTGAAGAACTTTTATATCTTACAGTATGACCCCTTTAGTGATTCACCGCTCCCTAAAAGCAAAGTTAAATGTGAATGGAGGACCCTCAAGCATGTTTTGAATGTGTAATTTTATGAAAGTACAAATAACTCTCTCTCTCCCCTTTACAGGAAAAAAGAATTCCATCCTGATGAACAAAGTACAGCACGACTTAAACTCGGGCATCCTAAACAACCAAGAGAACGAGATGATCCAGGAGATCGTTAAGTATGACCGCGAGATGGTGAAACTAATAGATCTGCAGCGTCCGCGTGCCATGTCCATGACGTCATCAATTCCCGGGGGGATCTTTGCTCCACCTGGGCAATCGCAGGGCAACTCTGCCATTGCCACACTCCAGCAGGCAGTAGCTATGAGCTTCTGTCCACAGTTTGGCCCTATGGTGGGCCCGAGCACCATGCAGTCACCCAGGATGGTACGACGGTTTCAGGTGGTACAAAACATTTCCAGCCCAGCAGCCGTTTCTCCTCAGCAGATGCAACCTTCAGGTTCGGTACCGTTCGGGGCGCTTGCTGCCATAGCTATGGCCAGTACTCCGATGCAAAGTCCATTAGTGGCGGCAGGAAGCCGGACATTTCAGTATGGAAGCGGTCCAGTGGGTGGTGTGCGCTCTGGCTCTCAGCTGTCACTTATTCAACAGCACGTCCCCAGTCCAACACGCCCCACCCTGCTCAAGGGCCCCCATCCTTTGCACCAAACGGGCAGCTTGACGCAGGACGCCAGGGCCTTGTCTGCTTCCCAACCTTCTCTCCCCCAAGACGGAGCTCAACCTGTTGGACCCAGCCCTCCACCCTCCACCAATGCTTCCTCTACGTCAATCGGCCCACCTCAGGCACCTCACCCCGCCATCCCCGGGCCCTCTGGGGTCAGGATTGCTGTATCACAGAGAATAGCCCCAACACTTCAGGCATCAGGGGCAGCAATTGGGAATTATCCATCCACTCCACCTGCTACAGGCACTCCACCTGGCGTGGTGGGACCAGCACCTTTGGACTCTGCTATACGCAAGAAAGATTCCATAGTCAGCCTTCCTGAAACAGACTTCACAACTAGATCTAGGCTATCGTCCAACCTCTGACGAGAACTCTGAGACTCTTCTACTTTCTTGGTCACAGTTTGCTCTTATTGCCCGAGTCTGGGCCTTCTGTAGAGGAGGTAAGCTCGTGGCTTTTCATAAGATCCAAAGTGTGGACAATGGGACGGACTTATCGCTACTTAATTTAAAGTCTCTGCTACAAATAGATTGTCGAGGTCGGATGCCTCTGTTCCACTTGCTTGTGTAGTTACTGCAGTCCTCTGTACAGCTTCAGATGCCTCTCAATATATTTGTCATTATTATCCCGAATGAAGGGAAGATCCTGTTGTGTGTGTGTGTGGCTTGGTGTGTTACGTAAAGTTCAAATGATGCAATGGGGCCTGGCTGACAAGAAAATCAGGGACTTGCAAGAGATGACGATTATGAAATTTACCGCTTCGCAAAAGTGTTTCGAAACGCCTTCGTTCTTTCTGTATAAGCTCTCTGTGTAGCAATCAAATTAACTGTCTTTCACAATGTTGTTGTATAGTAATGAAAAAAGTATTATGGACCGCTGGCCGATCTTATATCCACTTGTACATACAGTAGGAGGGAAAAAGGGAAAGAAGTTATAATGAAAAAACTAACAATTGTATTTACTCAAAAACCAAAGTTGAGCTTGAACACAAATTTTGGTTGTGTCTGTGTCAACTAAGAAAAAAAACTCCTATATTTAACTGCCTTGATTTGAAGTTTAGAAGCCATATACATGGTTTATGTGTGTGTGCGGGCGTGTGTGTGTGTTAGTTTGCACAGTTGATCATATATGCTTATTGATAGAGTTTAGTTTATAAATCAGTTTCATCAAAACGAAGTGTAAAGTTCACGTATGTAGTGGAACGCTTGTATTTTTTATGTTGTTTTGTTGGGCACGTCAAGAGACTTTGTTGACCAAGGCAATACTTTACTGCAGTTGCACTGAGCGTTAAGACTTGAATTTTTGGGGTTTTCTGCGAAACCCATTAAATTAGCAGACAGAAAATGAAAGAAGCCAAAAGATTTCTCTTATTTATCGTGACTCATGCTGTATTTGTGATCCGTGTTGATCTGCACATGCAATATAATTCTGCAATATTCTTGCCCTGCCTTTTATATAAACCTGTCATAGCAGCATAAGCAATTAAATCAGCGCCATTCAAGGAATGTTTCAAACCTCCTCTTTTAATGCACTAAATGAGGCGATGCAGCTGTTTAAATATGTTTTAATATTGGTCTTCAGTCTATATCTGTTAAAGGAACTATTGTTTGTTTGAAATTGTTTGCAGTTTCAACATATTTCAGTGATAAAAGCAGGTTTCATAAAGTAAAGCGTGATTTATACTTCTGCATAGGACCTACGCTGTAGCCCAGCGTCAGTTTTTATTTATTCTTCTGTGTCGTTGTTCACATCAACGTGCATCAATTCCACATGCAGATCGCTACTAGGCAATGTCTACGGGGCATGTTACACTATTTAGGCATCAGCTTGTTGTGTACATTTTTAAAGTAGCATCAGCAGTGATTGATAGAGGTAAATAAATATCACTAGAGTAAAGGGGTCATAGCATTAAAATTTGACTAATTGGGTAAAAAGTGCTTTTTTTTTAACCTAAAAAAGTGAAAAAGAACAGTAACTTTGTTTTTGTAAACCATTCTCTGCAAGCATGTGAACAATTATGTAATTCAGATTTCGCCTGTTTTGTGACGTAGGTAGCAAGTCTTATTATAATAATACCACCCTTTAATCTGCACTATCCAATGATGGCACTGCCATTAAGTGCAGAGAGAAAGAGAGAGAGAGAAAAAAAAACAATTGACAGCCAATTGAGTTTTAATTTCAACAAACCACCATTATGGTGATCAGTGTTTGCATTTCATCAGCTCATTTGCATTTTTAAAGACATCCAAAAACTGCAAATTTTTGCTCGCACATACAAAGTGGCAATTTTAACATGCTGTAATAAATTAATTGTAGGGTATTTTGAGCTAAAACCTTACATACACTATCTGTGGTAACCAAAGACTTTTTACTTTTTTTAAATTCATAATATGACCCCTTTAAAGGGATAGTTCACCCAAAAATGAAAAATCTGTCATCATTTACTCACTCTCATGAGTGAATGAATTTCTTTTTTATGATGAACACAAAATGTTGAGAAATGATGGTAAGCACACAGCTAATTGTAACTTGTGACTTCCATAGTAGGAAAACAAATATTATGGATTTATTGTGATAAAGGATGAAGAAGACATTGTGATAAATGTTGGTAAGCACAAAGTTGACGGTAACCATTAAATTCTATCGTATTTGTTTACCTACTATGGAAGTCAATGGGTATTCAAATATCTTTTGTGTTCATCAGAAAATGACGAACTACCTAACTTTTTTGGGTGATCTATCCCTTTCATTTTCCATCAAGAAATATGACCCCTGATGGAGGGGCTCTAGCAAAGCAATTGCACATTTGCCATCCACATAAAATTGTTACATTTTTTGTAGAGGTGCACGTCAGGCTACAGCGCAGGTCCGACGCAGAACTATAAATCACGCTTACAGTAATATGGTTGAGTGTTTTGATTTAAACGTTTTCTCACTGTTGTCTGGAAACCTACAGTCACAACAAAGTGTTTATTGAAGGTTGAAGGGGTGGATTGTTTCAATTTAGACCTTAAAAATTATAATTTGTTTATGATAATATAAAATATATTATTAAAAACATTGTAAAAATGTGACATCTATATTAACCTATTTATTTAATCTATATTTTTAAATATTTATAATGTTACGTGTTTGTAAAAATATATCATAATTTGCACAAATTAATAAGTATCTCAAACATGCTGCATTTAAATTGTCAATGGTCTCAGACTGCAGGCTGATAAATGATGGCCGAATGGTTAATGTTAATTTATTGTCAATAGATATAAACGTTGCTGGCTGATTTATGGATTTGTCTCTTTATAAGAATGTAGTTGTCCGTTTCATTGCCAACTGCTGCAGTTTTTTCTCACTTGAACTTTGAAATTTTAAATACTGTCGCTGTAAATTATTTTATGTGCAAGACTGGGCAGTATAACTAATGACTTCAGAAAATATAATCTGGTGCATAATAGGATTTTGAATGTATGTCAGCCAGCATTCATGAGTGATCTGAATATTAATACTGTAACTGCCATGTAAATAGATCAGTAACAATGCAGAATGGACAACTGTGTGCGTATTTGCTGAGTGTTTGTAGTAATCAAATCAGAACAGATAAGTCTAGAACGGTTTTATTTTTTTAAATCTTGTTTCGCTGCCAGTGATCCATCTGTGGTCGTACAGAAAGTCTGAACCAGATTATTGTAGCGCAAAGCACACTGGGTCCACATTAGCGCTGTCTAGAAGACAGGAAAAATCGTCACATTCCCAATGGCTAAATGTTTTTTTGGACGCAATTGCGCCGGCTCATTCAACTGACAAAAGCATGTGATATCGGCTTCAACAGTTTATTCACTTTTGATTGTGTTCGCTATTGATTGTTTTCTTATTTATTGGTAGCCAACATGAAGCCAATGGGTAAACAAGTGTATGTTTTAATCAGGCCCAGTAAAACAGCCAAGCATCCACATTCACACCTCCTTACAGTTTGAAAATATCAATCAAGCAAAGAAAGTGGCAATCTGTCGCGGTTCAATGTAACCATATTGTAATTTTGCAATGTAATATCTCTCATTAGGTTTCTAAGTGCAGGCACATTAAGTACCTTTCTGTTTCGTGTGTGCAATAAACCTGCCTGTTTTGCTAGGGCTTTATGTTCTTCTCACCTAAGGACACCAGGGTTTTTTTTTCAGATGTAGCATGTTGTCCAGCTATTCTGGGCATGGGTAGCGAATGTACTGTATATGAATATTTTTATTTTATTTGCACATGTAATAGATTTAGCCCGAGTTAAGCTGCTGTCTGATTTTTTGAATGGAGATCGCAGCCCATGTGATTATACTCAGACAGTGTGCCATGCGTGCTACAACTCATCCATGTGGAAAATATGATTTTTTTCCGCCTTTCCAGCTTGGATGAGCTGGCAGATGTGATGGAGGCACTCACCCCCCCCCACCAAAAAAAAATGCTTCGAGGAAAATTTGGTCAGATTGCCGGAACATTCCCTCATGTTTTCCAGCGTCATATGTAAATCAGGGTACAATACGGTTTCTTTTCAGTCTTAACAATGCACGACGTACTGTAAATACCTAGTGCCTAGTATACTGTATCTAGTTTCCAAATAGTCTGTTTCAGTGGTTAGTGGCTCTTTGAAAGAGAAAATGCAAAGTTTATACGCTTTTTTTTTAAAGGAACAGTTTAGCCGAATATGTAAATTCTGTCGTTATTTACACATCCTCATGTTTGTTTGCGAAACAGGAAGATGAGTAAATAATGTCATAATTCTCATTTTTATGCCACCTGTTTCTTCAACCTCGCAATATATGTACAGTAGCTGCTAATTAGTGTTAGCGAAACAATTAACCCAGCATAACCCCCGCGTGGGGAAAAGCGACTTGCACATTTAGGTTTGTTTGGAACCCTGAGCCGCATGTCCGGAGTGAGAATTTAAATAGGATTGTTGTTTAGGATCAACCCCAAGCTGGATATTACTTTAGCACAGGTCCAGTTTGACATCACCGCAGAGAGACAAGCATCTGTAGAGGTTAAATTAAGACTTTTTAGCACACAGATGAAATAAAAAGACTTCTCAGGTTGTCTTGATAACCATTTCTAGATCATTTGTGAAGCATGACCTTACAATGTTAGAAAGACACACGTCAATGTCTCTTACAAAATATAATGTAGAATTACAGCAATCTTGTTTAAACATCTTAGATACAGTGATAATAAAGTCAACAGAAATTGCATTTTACATGTGTAATGTTGTTTTAAATGACACCAGATGATGGAAATGATCATTTGATCCTGTTAAAGGAATATTCAATTTTCTTAAAAGAAAAATTCAGATAATTTACTCACCACCATGTCATCCAAAATGTTGATGTCTTTCTTTGTTTAGTCGACAAGAAATTATGTTTTTTGAGGAAAACATTGCAGGATTTTTCTCATTTTAATGGACTTCAATAGAGCCCAACATTTAATACTTAACTCAACACTTAACAGCTTTTTCAACGGAGTTTCAAAAGACTATAAACGATCCCAAACGAGGCATAAGGGTCTTATCTAGCAATACTATTGTCATTTTTGACAAGATATATAAAAATATGTACTTTTAAACCACAACTTTTCGTCTAGGTCAAGTCCAGCGCGACCTAACGTAAATGCCTAACTTGTAAACACTGGGGCAGAGTTTCGCGTTCGTCCTCTGTGACCTCTTGACGTCATGACGTATTGCGTTGGGTCACGCTGACGCATCACGACCGGATCTAGACGAGAAGTTGTGCTTTAAAAGTGTACATTTGTTAGTTTTATTGTCAAAAATGACAATCGTATTGCTAGATAAGACCCTTATGCCTCGTTTGGGGATCGTTTATAGACCTTTGAAACTCCGTTGAAAAAAACTGTTACGTGTTGAGTTAAGTATTAAATGTTGGGCTCTATTAAAGTCCATTAAAATGAGAAAAACCCTGCAATGTTTTCCTCAAAAAAACACAATTTCTTCTCGACTGAACAAAAAAAGACATCAACATTTTGGATGACATGGTGGTGAGTAAATTATCTGGATTTTTCTTTTAAGAAAATGGACTAATCCTTTAAGTGGGAATTGGGCCATAATAAAAGTCAGCGCCGAATGTGGATTGTATAGTCGGCAAAGAGTTGAAAAGGTTCACCAGGTTTAGCACAAGTGCTTGTTTTTACAATTGTTCTTTTAACTCTACCAGTGGGTAAAACAGCAGCAAAGCCTTTTAGGGCACATCTTATGCAAAATCCACTTTTACAAGGTGTTTGGACATAACAACCCTAAAATAAAAAATCCCCATTAAACCAAAGCAGTCTCATTAGACATGCGGTTTTGATTCTCTTGTTAATGTGACATCACACAAACAAAGCCCTGCCTGCCCACAGCCACTGACTGACTGGTTAATTTTACCCAAAAGCTTTTTAAATCTGTTCATTAGCAGCGCTAATGCAGCTAAAGATACTATTGTCCCAGAATGTATTCACAGGAATCAGATCTATTTTTGACCAAAAGTACTCACTGTCTTTTGGTAAAGGAGTGAGGAGCTGTAGCTCATTTGCATTTAAAGGTACACACACACATGAAAACAGGGCGTTTTTGCTCCCACCCAAATATGGGCATTTTGGACATGCTGTAATAAATTATCTGTGGGGTATTTTGACATTAAACTTCACAGACACATTCTAGGTAAACCTGAGATTTATATTACATCTTGGAAAATGGGCATAATGTGTGCCTTATTTTGTTTTTCTATCTTCATCATACATGCATCAATCTGTTCTGAGACACATCTTAAATCTTAAAATAAAAACTTTTCTTTGAATATTCATATGAGACCTTCAAGTTTTGTTTAAGTGATATTAGCATCAAAAAGTGTTTTAACAAGAACAAACTGACTTTGATAGTGCAAATATATCTGTAGTACCGTGTCCCTGTCTTGCTTCTTAATATTGTCTTACTGTCTTAGTCTTTTCTGTCTCGCTGTCATTTTCCCTGAACTCTCACAAGCCATCCAATTAAATTGGATTCAATGAAACGTCAGATTAGCCATTTGACTCCGCTGCAGTACACTAAATGCATCCGGATTTGTGTCAGGTTTTGCTGACCCGAACCCAGCTAAGCCTCTCATGTGGCTATGCTTATGCTTCTATGTTCTCTAGTTGGAATACTTCGGGTCTTCAGGTGTCATCTGTTTCCATGTGTTATTTACAAATTATTCATCCTCATGTTGGTCCAAACCTGTATGAATTGCGTCTGTAGAATAATGTTTATGTTCTGATTGATGCACAGCATGTAAGTACTTTTATGGCTACTTTTAAGTTATTGTACATTCTCAGAAAAAGATACAAAAACGGTCACTGGGGTGATACGTTTTCAAAAAGTACAACTTTGTACCTAAAGGGTGCATACAAGTACCTCAGAGGTACAAATTGGCACCTAAACGATATACAACTTTGTACCTAAAGGGTGCATATATGTACCTCTGAGGTACAAACTGGCACCGAGACGATATACAACTTTGTACCTAAAGGGTGAATATTAGTACCTCGTAGGTACAAACTGACACCTCAAAGATATCCAACTATGTACCTAAATGGTGCATACAAGTACCTTGGAGGCAAATATTGGTACCTCAAAGATAAACAACTTTGTACCTAAATGGTGCATATAAGTACCTCGGAGGTACAAATTGGTTCCTCAAAGATATACAACTTTGTACCTAAAGAGTGCATACAAGTACCTCGTAGGTACAAATTGGTACCTCAAAGATATACAACTTTGTACCTTAAGGGTGCAAACAAGTACCCTGGAGGTACAAATTGGCAACTAAACCAGTGGTTCTTAACGTTATTCCTGGAGGCCCACTGCCCTGCACATTTTGTATGTCTCCCTTATTTAACACACCTGATTCAAATCATCAGCTCATTAGAAGGGATCTTCATGAACTGAACAGAGTCTGTCAGATAAAAGACACACAAAATGTGCAGGGCAGTGGGCCTCCAGGAATAACGTTAAGAACCACTGAACTAAACAATATACAACTTTGTACCTAAATGGTGCATACAAGTACCTCTGATGTACAAATTGGCACCTAAATGATATATACAATTTTGTACCTTAAGGGTGAATATAAGTACCTCGGCGGTACAAAACTGGCAACTAAACGATATATACAACTTTGTACCTTAAGGGTGAATATAAGTATCTCGGCGGTACAAAACTGGCAACTAAACGATATATACAATTTGGTACCTAAAGGGTGAATATAAGTACCTCGGGGGTACAAAATTGGCACCTAAACGATATATACAACTTTGTACCTTAAGGGTGAATATAAGTATCTCGGCGGTACAAAACTGGCAACTAAACGATATATACAATTTGGTACCTAAAGGGTGAATATAAGTACCTCGGCGGTACAAAATTGGCAACTAAACGATATATACAACTTTGTACCTTAAGGGTGAATATAAGTACCTCGGCGGTACAAAACTGGCAACTAAACGATATATACAATTTGGTACCTAAAGGGTGAATATAAGTACCTCGGGGGTACAAAATTGGCACCTAAACGATATATACAACTTTGTACCTTAAGGGTGAATATAAGTACCTCGGCGGTACAAAACTGGCAACTAAACGATATATACAATTTGGTACCTAAAGGGTGAATATAAGTACCTCGGGGGTACAAAATTGGCACCTAAACGATATATACAACTTTGTACCTTAAGGGTGAATATAAGTACCTCGGCGGTACAAAACTGGCAACTAAACGATATATACAATTTGGTACCTAAAGGGTGAATATAAGTACCTCGGGGGTACAAAATTGGCAACTAAACGATATATACAATTTGGTACCTAAAGGGTGAATATAAGTACCCCGGGTGTACAAAATTGGCACCTAAACGATATATACAACTTTGTACCTTAAGGGTGAATATAAGTACCTCGGGGGTACAAAATTGGCAACTAAACGATATATACAACTTTGTACCTAAATGGTGCAAACAAGTACCCCGGAGGTACAAATTGGGAGCTAAACGATATAAACTTTGTACCTAAATGGTAAATACAAGTACCTCGGAGGTACAAATTGGCACATAAACGATATACAACTTTGTACCTAAAGGGTGCATATTAGTACCTCGGAGGTACAAATTGGCACCTAAAGGATATATACAACTTTGTACCTAAAGGGTGAATATAAGTACCTCGGAGGTACAAATTGGCACCTAAACAATATATAGAACTTTGTACCTTAAGGGTGAATATAAGTACCTCGAGGGTACAAAATTGGCAACTAAACGATACACAACTTTGTACCCAAAGAGTGCATACAAGTACCTCTGAGGTACAAATTGGCACCTCAAAGATATACAAGTTTGTACCTAAATGGTGCATATTAGTACGTCGGAGGTACACAATTGGCACCTCAAAGATATACAATTTTGTACCTAAATGGTGCATATTAGTACGTCGGAGGAACACAATTGGCACCTAAAAGATATACAAGTTTGTATCTAAAGGGTGCATACAAGAACCTGGGAGGTACAAATTGGTACCTCAAAGATATACAATTTTGTACCTAAATTATACATATTGGGGCTTCTTGAAAAAGTACCATCCCAGTGACAGCTTTTGTATCTTTTCTAAGGCCCTGTCCACACGTTCACAGGTATTTTCAAAACCGTAGCTTTTTTGATGCGATTTAACCGTTCGTCTACATGCAAACGCAGTATCAGTCACTGAAACCTATGTTTTTTTTAACTCCTGCAATAGTCGTGAAACCAGAGTTTGTGCCGAAGCGAGACTCCGCAATGGCTTCTGATAGCCACCATGGCTTTACGTTTAGGGATATTTCGGCATATGTTGGTTTGGCATGCTCTTGACAGTGCTCCATACCGAGAGCTCGTGTAGACGCAGTTTTCTTAACAAAGGAGGAAAAACCATACTATGTTATGTATAAGTACAGTAGTGGCCAAAAGTGATGTCCACCCTGGGACAGTTGATGCCTTCAACATATTTATAAAAATATATTTAATATTTGGTATGGATGTTGTATAGCTGAGCTTGGTGTGTTAACTGAAGACAGATTTGAAATTGATTTTTTGGGAGGTTTAGACATAATATTATGCACAACACATGCACAAACCAAAATTGAATATTTTATTTTGTTATTGGCACAAAATGCTTCATAATTTTCCAATAAACAAAAAAACTGTAGTCAAAACTTGTGCTTTATTAATTGTCTGTCTATTCATTTTATTTATTTATTTTTGAATATTAGAATAAAAACTACTTATAAGCTATAGGTTGCCCTTTAGTCAAATCATTTTTGTCGAATAATACCTTAACCAAGTTTAGTGTTATCCATTTTGTACCATACTCATATTTTGATGCTTTATGCAAACCTCTTTAGTCATTAAAACCAAAATTGTCCAAATATCCCCTCCAGACATTACTTTTGGCCAATACGGTACAGTAAGTAATGCACTTCATACTGCACTTATCATGGTTCTTATTTGATCTTGAATGTGTCTGGCTTTGCTGCTCTACCTCTACTGATGGTAAGACTAAACATAGACATGTACTCTCTGCAAGGGCCCAAAGCCTTAATCACTATTTGCTGTGTGTGTGATCTTCTCCCCTGAATGCACTCACACACACTTCATTGTGTAGATATTAGTCAGCTGTCCCCTTTGAAGGTCACATGTGGTGCACTGGGCTAGAACAGTTTTGGTCCAATTGGCAGCAAACTCAGTTTCCTGACACCCTTTTCTTCACTCAACAGGCCAGAATAGTTTTTGCCCCCCACCCCGACATTAAGCTATAATGGTTCTACGTTTCTCATTTGCTTGTGACCTTTCTGTCTTTCGGAGGGTTGTGATAATAACCACTTGTAGCTCCATTCTTTTCAGTTCAACTTCTTTACATTTTCTCTTTAGAGGTGATGGACTTTTTTGAACCTCCCCACAGAAACTCAACACGAAAGTCAGCATGTAACTCAATTACCCATGGTGGTTTTGTGCCAAGACCCTCAACCGCTGAGCCTTTAGGATGGCTGTTTGTAATACCTGATTTAAAAGGCCTTTGGGAATATTCTATTGTAGCTTATTACGTAAATATGATCATAATTAAGCATTAAAACAAATCTAAGGTGGTAATTTAGTCTCCTAAAATAGCCAGGATAGTTAGACTGGGCTCTTTTGATTTCTTTAAGGGTTTTTTATATTCTCTTACATCAGCTTAGACCAGCAAACTCCTCCAATGCTGCGTACACTAAGTCATTCGCATTGCGCAAGTTCGTGTCTATTCGCGTCTATAGCACATTAGAAGCTACAAATGGTCAAACGACATTTTTCTTTCTTTGCATTAAGAAATGCAAGCTTTCTTAAGCCTGGACGCTTCTATTCGCGTTTTTGCATTGACTTTGAATGTACTGTACTCATTAAAACCTTTGAATTCGCGTTTGGTGTGTTTGCCCCATTAGGTCCTGTGTCCACCAAAGCATTTAAACATGGCTTAAAAAAGCCTGCCGAATGTCGTCTGTGGGCACAGTGTTTCTCTTTTTGATCAGTTGATTTACGACGCGCCGGTTGGTTGGTGTGGTATTTGTCCCGCCCCTCCTCCACTGTGATTGGAGAAAATGTCACTGTGAAAAGTGACATTGATGACCTCAGCATTTCCCCCAAAGTAAAACATTTTTCAACTCTCTGTGCTCCACCTCGGAAGAAACGCCACTGATGTTGTTTTTTGGAAACAGGAGGAAAAACGCTCCAGTGGCCACAGGGCCTAATACTGAGCACACAAAAGGTTTGCAAGTATTGAAACAACATTACGTTCACGCTTTAGGCCAAAGTATGGTCCAATGTGTAAGCGTACGTGAGGGTCTGCGTACAGGGCGTGTGGTGTAATTTACAACATCACAAGAGTACTATACGCGCACCGCCAGATTTTTGAAACCCTGCGTACATTGTACACATATGCGCATGTGCCTACCATCAAACATCTGTGTATACGTACGGGTCAAATAAACTATACTTTGCAAGGCTATGCATTCAACCGTGTGCATATCTTCACATACACGTAAAAAACAAACTATACTCCAGACTTTAGAAAGCTTGCATTTCTTAAAGCAACACTATGTAGTTTTTTTTCCTTTAAATAATGTCTCTAAAATTATTTCAGTGATAGAACAACTTTGAACTGGACAAACTGTACTGTTGCTGCAACCTGAGCAGCCTCCTAGCTGCTACAAGCACACTCTGAAAGTGGCAGTGGAGGGTAGGAAACACAGCCCCGCCCCTCCCCCTGCCTGAAGAAGAGTGTCTGATACCAGACACTGTTGCGTTTTTCAACCACACGGGGGAGCTGTAAGTCATTTTTACATGGAAACTACATAGTGTTGCTTTAACACAAAGAAAGAAAAATATCATTTGACCATTTGTAGCTTTTAAGTTACTGTGTCATGAAAAACAACAATTTATGCATTTTAATGGGAATTTAAAGATTAGATAGTTCAACAAGTTATATTTTAGGAGATAAAATGGCAGTCAATAAAACACCCAAGGTTTTTCAGCCAATTGAATCCTTTTGGGATTAAAGGGGGTTCGAATTTAGCAGGAACCGCTGTCATAGAAAGATATACGATTACAGGCCTGTGGTTCTTGGTATCTGATATTTATACTATGAATCCAACAGTTCAATGGCTGTGATACGCTAAGACTCCCTCTACTGAATATTATGACCCTTGTCTTTTTCAGTAATCTGATAAAGCAGTGACAATGTTGTTAAAGCGTTCCTTACAAATGATAACTTGTTGTGCAATAAAGAGATGACATTGGCATATAAAATGAAGTTGTGTCACTGGTTTTATTTCCTTCCTGAATCTTTCAGGATTTATTGTTAACCCCGCTTACGAACAGGTTACACGCTCTTAGCATCCTCCCTAAAGTCACACCAAGCAACAAAATCACAGTGATTCACTCTGCAGGATGTCAAGCAACACACGACTCACTCGAAAACATTCATCTTCAGTTAATTTGCATTTAATATTCTGCATACCGGTGTGTCGTTCCCGCAGGAGTGTTTATTCAAAGTACACATTCGACCTGATACACCAGCTGAACTTTTCTATTCAGGATGCAGCTCTTTCAGAAAGCTTTGGTGTCAGATTACTTTCTCTCTCCCATCCACACACACACACACACACACACACACACACACACACACACACACACACACATCAACAAACAGCACTGAAGAGACACCTACTAATGCGGTTAGATGAGAGTAAACCAATACTGCTTCTCTCTCTCTCTGTAACAAAACCTAGTGAACTGATAAGCGCTATATTATAATTATACAGTCTTCTGCATCAGAGTTTACCTATAATACCTTAAAGGTTGGCTATGTATGCGGCACACTTGGTTTTGGGACAGATTGTCTCTCTCGCTCTCTCTCTCTGTAGACAGTGGCTCTGCTGCATCCCTGATGAGGTGTCTGTGTCTCAAATCCTCCCAGTGGTGCTGAGGTCAGCCCAAGGACTCCACTGGCATAACCACCCACATACACCGATGCGAACAATAACACTCATACTGACTTGAATCGAAACAGTACACTACCTTATAATGCCATTTCTGCAGCATATACTGTATGCTGTGTAGTATGCAAAGTTTGTGTGCCAATACTGTACCTGAATGACCAACCGTAATTGCCAAAATGTGCATTAACATTTGGTAACACTTTACAATGAGGTTATATTTTTCAACCTTAATAATACATATACTAACAGTAAGCAATATGTTTTTTAGCATTTTTTTATAATGTTTGTTATAATATTACCCTGTACATAAATATTTTTGCACTTACATTTTTAAGTTTGATCAACTTTGATTTACAAGTCATTTTAAATGTATTTACAAGTGATGAGCTACTGTAATTTATAAAAAAAGTGTAACAAATTCAACTTGATTTATTAAGTTACAGCAACTCACCATTTGTCAAGATACAGTAGTTGAAATGACTTGTAAATCCTAGTTGATTAAACTTAAAGGGATAGTTCGGCCAAAAATGATATTAAACCCATGATTTACTCACCCACAAGCTGTCCGAGTTGCATATGTCCATCGTTTTTCAGACAAACACATTTTCGTATATTTTAAAAAATGTTTTAGATCTTTCAGTTGATTAAATGTAATGTTACGGGGTCCACGACCTTCAAGTCCAAAAAAGTGCATCCATCCTTCACAAATTAAATCCAAACGGCTCCAGGATGATAAACAAAGGTCTTCTGAGGGTAATCCACGTGGTGTTGTTGTAGAAATATCCATATTTAAAACTTTATTAACGAAAATAACAACCTTCCGGTATCGCCGCCATCTTAGTCGTGTCCGCATTCAGGATGAGAGCTTACGCAGCCTACGGAGGCTACTCTGCTGCTGCTCTGTCCCCCGCCCTCCGAATTTGTCATACGTCACTAAGAAAAGTGCGTACACTATGCTAATACTCTCTCCTGAATACAGAGGAGTCTAAGATGGTGTCGCTACCGGAAGGAATTTATTTTTGTTAATAAAGTTTTAAATATGGATATTTCTACAACAACACCGCACGGATTACCCTCAGAAGACCTTTGTTTATCATCCTGGAGCCGTTTGGATTTATTTTGTGAAGGATGGACGCACTTTTTTTGGACTTGAAGGTCATGGACCCCGTAACATTACATTTAATCAACTGAAAGATCTAAAACATTTTATAAAATATCCGAAAATGTGTTTGTCTGAAAAACGATGGACATATGCAACTCAAACAGCTTGGGGGTGGGGGTGAGTAAATCATGGGTTTAATATCATTTTTGGCCGAACTATCCCTTGAAAGTGTGAAAATTTTTTCAAATGCCAAAAAAGCTTTTTATGTTAGTACTTTGTGCATTAACTAACGGTAATTGGTGAAATGTATTCGTAAATGGAAACTAGGGGTGGGCCGATACGATATTCCGTATCGATATTAGCGCAAATGGCCGGATTGAATTTTGTAGAAGTCTGGGAGGACAATATGATCCAATACGAACACAGACCTTGTAATGGCAACTTGGGGTAAAGCGTGACTTGCTGAGCAACATGAATTTGCACCAACATGCACTTTAAATTGTCCAAAGTTACACCTTAAATTTCATTTTGATTTTTTGTGCTGACTAACTAAAAATGTTTCTACTAGTCTGTTTGAAACATTGAAATAAAACAAAGCAGCAGTATTGCACAATGTTTCATTGAGTCTTGAGTTCTGTAGCTTTGTTTAAGCTTTTTGTACGGCTGACAAATGTATTATTTGCAGCTTAATTGATTAAAAGTGCGATAGATATGGTATTGGATCGGTATCGACAGATAATCAAGGTTGTGGTATCGACATCTGTATCAGACATGAAAAAGTGGTTTCGGCCCAGCCCTATAAACTAACAAGAACTAACATAAAGATGAATAAATGCTCTAGAAGTGTTGCTCACTGTTAGTTCACTTTAGCTAATATATTAAGTAATCTTACTTTGTTTTAGTGTTACTGTTTTATTTACATTATTTGATCCGACTGAAGTTTAAAATAAAATATTTTGGACTTTTATTCCATGTGTGTTAGCATTAAAGAAAATTTTAGGCTGGTTTACTTTTAACGCTGACAGAATTACCCTTTAGCAGATTTACTAATTTGTAATTTCTCTTTTGGGAAAAGGTCATGTGGCAAATGATGTGACAGCATGTGAACATACGACACTATAAAAAAGCTGGGATGTTTCAGCCTATAATGTAAAATTTTTGCTATAGTTATGCAGCTATACTGGCAAGAGTTTGTTCAAAGTTAAATGAACATTAAAAATTAACAAGTCTTTATCTTTACAGAATAAAACTATAAAATAACATCGTTCTGGGAACCAGAAATCCTCATCAACCTTTTTCTGTTTGTCCCTTCAGATTTTGGGTCCCAGAATGCCTTGCATGAGGCTGTTACTTTAGGTTTATTCTGTAAAGATAAACACTTGCTAATGTTTAAAGAACACCTATTGTCCGATTCACGTTTTTACATTTCCTTTGGTGTGTAAGTGTGTATTAGTACAGTACATGTTAAATATATGTAAAAAGCAGGGGCGTCACTAGGCCATTTTTAGGGTGGCTTCCCATTTGAACTCTAAAATCCTGAATAGAAAACATCCTAAATTTGATCTTACAATCATTTTGCAAAAATGCGTACGTGTGATTCATAATACAAACGTGGGCACAGAAAACGCGGGTATAGATGTGAAATCTATAAAATCGCAAATGTTCTTGAAATTGTGCGCAGCTAAATAGTTTCAAATCTCTGCAGTAAAACAATGCCGAATTAATCTTATAGACATATAAAGATCACCTGTCAATGTTTAAATCCTTTTTAGCAGCAAAAATGGCTTATATTTCCAAAAACCTGCAGCAATCGGACAGCAAAAGTGCGTACGTCTGCTCAGACTCTGAAGTGGCACTAGCACTTTTGCACGTCAGACAGTTTTTGTAATTATGGACTTTGCCGTGGATTTTTGCGTACACACACTTTTCGGTCAAATATATGCCCATGCATGCTTTATAAATGAGGTCCCAGCCACTGGGTTAAATTAACCTAGAAAATGTTTATACTGTATTTGACCCAACAATGGGTTAAAACAACCCAGCAAGGGTTAAATCACAACCCAACGGGCTGGGCTCATCCTTTTATGATCCAATGCTGGATTGTAAATTAATGCAGCATTTTTTTAAGTGTACACATATATGCAGGTTTGCACATTTGTGTTGGGTTCTTGGCTGTTAGTCGTACAGTTGCATCAAAACAGAGAAACTAGGCCAATGTTAACATCTTGGACAGCATGATGAATTAAAGATTTGATGTTTATCATGCTTGAAAGCAAGGGCTAATTTATTGGTTAGTTTACTTTCTCAAGAAAACAACCCTCCCTGTCCTGATCTCAAAATCTCACTCATTTTTGATGTTTTTTATTTCCTGTTGGCCTATTTCCATATATCATCTCACCCAGCAAGCAAAAACCGAGACATTGAAATGACGGCTAACTATAGACCCAATATAGTCTGGCTATGAGTAACCCACTTCTACACTAAATAACCTTGAATTTGGTTTTCTAAACGTATCTTCTATTCGTGGGCTATGGTTAGACAGCTGCTACACTTTCACCGACAGCCCAAATTATGCCTCGTTTTGGCCAAAATTGCTTGATGGGCACTCTTCTTGTTTCGTTCTGTCTACTTTTTCTTCTCTTTGGCTTCTTATTGATAAATAACAGACAGATTTTTCTGAGAGATTCAAATGTGCCAATGTTCTGCTCGGACAGACCCGGTCTAATTTATTACAGCACTGCTCCAGTGCTGGGTGTAGTTCAGCCCATTTCTGAATGTCAAGATTTACATTTCATCCCTTGCTCTTTGAAAAATTGTGAAAGAGGAAGAGCAGGGGACAAAATGTGCGATGGATAGGGTAAATGATTATTAAATGAACTTTATTTATAGTGTCATCCTCTGTATGCATAAAATGCCTGGATATCCTACAACATCTGCAGCACTGTGTGGTACTGTACTGTATTGCACACGTGTGCAATAATCATGAACAAGGAAAAATATATAAAGTATATAACACAGATATATTAATAATAAATAAGGGTTCTTTTCCTTGTTCATGATTATTGTGCACGTGTGGTCCAAGTTGTTCTTATGTTTTTGCATACATTTAAAATAAATTTTAGTACGAACGTTTTTGTTAAATCATGATTTTTAGGTTAAAACGTCCGTACGCACATTTTACGAACAAGTTTGTGCATACACATGCTTTGGGAATGAGACCCCCTGAATGAGTGGAGTCCAGTTCTTCCAAGCAACTGTAAACTTCTGTCCCCACAACGAAAGGCCAGCCTCTCTCCTCATTCGATTGGACAATGGAAAGATGCAAATGACACAGGGTTTTTTCCGCTCTCAGCACTCCTTCAAAAGCACATGCTGCGGCCGATGGCAAAAATATTGCCCATAATGCTCACTGACCATAGAAAATCATTTTTAAAAAATGCCTGCAACTTCCATAAATGCATTTGGTGTGATCAGCCCCTAAGTATGTTTTTATAATTCTGAAAATACAGACCTGACACTACTTCCAGCTAGCACTGTACCAACACATGCGACACAAGTAACACCACATGTGCGCGCACACACACACACACACATACAAGAATTTGATTAAGGTAAAGCTACATTACTTAAATTACTTGATCACATTAGATCTAAGTTTTCCTTGCAATAGCAGATGTATCTTAAAACACTGCTTCAACAGCCAAAGAAAACATAACATTAAAACACAAGAGTCAGGGGCCCAGCTAAAGCAAACACTGATCACCATAATGGTGGTTTGTTGAAATTTCAATATTTTTCAATATTAATGGAGGGTGCAAACGTAATATTGATTCAATTGGATTAACATTGTTAAAAATTGTTGATTTGTCAATGTTTCAATGGTTGCTTGCTATCTGGGTAAGGTACATTTTAAAGATTTTGCAGCTTTAAAATTACATTTTTGTGTGTAAAAATTTTCACCAATAAAATGAAGTAGATAATAGTAAAAAGTTTTTAGAGTGTATGCCATCATGTAACACCCTTATTTTTACAGTGAAGAATGTTTCAAATAAATGACTTCCTGTTGCTTCATTGCTGTTTTCATGAATACCTTGTCTAATAATTTGTGACTTTGAAAGAAAACATCAAGGACAAATAAACTTAAGAATAATTTTGTTAAACAGATTAGTTATGATGACATGACTAGGCTCTGATAGAGATTAGTTTTATGTGCACAAGAGGTGTCTGACTCATAGCTGACGTCACAAGACCGTCATGCTGAACATTTAACAGCTCAGTACTGGAGACATGCACCACACACACACACACACACACACCACCTATTCAGCTTCTCACTCACACACATCTACTTCACAGCCGGGTTTTGTTTCAAAGTAATTACTGTAGCCAAGCGAAAAGCATCAGTCAGATCTTTAAACAGACAGTGAAGAGGTCAGACTGTAGAATGAAGCATAATTTATTCAGACGTTCAGTGGATTGTCAGTGAATTTTGTGAGGCTGGGCCTTTAAAGAGAAACCCTAGGGAAAACAGCACCACTCTCTCATTAAGTGTAACTCTCTACTGGAACCGTGGTGAGACATTCAAGTGACACTTGATTACAGTCTAGTGATCTTCCTCTAGGTTACACTTAGACATTTACGCATTTACAACAACATCTACAGACTTTTCACACACCAATCCAACACTCAATTACTGCTTTTTCACTGAACTGATTATGGTTGGGAATCTTTGCATGTCAAAACTACACAGGCTTCCATTCCAGATGTATCTCAATGTAATAAAGGTCACATTACACAGTGTTTCTGCTAATCTCGTCTTAATCGTGAGTTATCTAGAGAGTATTATTTCATCCCTCTCATCTCAGAAGAGTCTTTAGGTTTACCAGATTTATAAACGACAGATCAGCTGTAATGCTACTTTACCGGGCGGGAAAAGAGCACCTGGAGGCATACAGCGGGCAGAGCGAGTCACGAGCAAGCAACACACACAAAACATAATCCCACTACCTCTAAACGTTTGTGTCGTTTATATTATATGTACTTACGCAACGCTTGCCAACAAAACACAGATTTACTTACCGCCTGTGACCCATGAAATCCAATTCAACGAAAGCCAGCTTTAAACAAACACACATGCACAACTCTGCTGCTACCCTGGATAAACAAACTATAATCATTGTTTCCATAATGCTGGGTTTATTGGAATGTTGAACAAGCTTAAATTTCCCTTACAAACAAAAACACACTTCTTTGGTGACGTTGAATTTGTGTCAGCTCTTGTTAGGTGTTTGTATGCGCTATTCCGGTTGAAGTGCCCATAAAAGGACTTCCACTGTACTTCCAGTACTGAAATTGCCCATAAAATAAATAAACAACCTGCTCTCTATACATTATACCTTTTAAAAAGAAATAATGCATGGATAGCTTTAGACCCCCCTTTAAACAAATATATACGTTTACATTTTCGATTTATGCATTTGGCAGACTTATATCCAAAGCGGCTTACAGTGCATTCAAACTGCATTTTTCCTGTATATAAAACATATTTATTCAGCAGTATTTTTTTAAATGTCTCCTCAGGGAGGGCTTGGTAAATGCTGCTCTCCCAGCAGACCGAAGCTTAAAGCTGATAGAGCACCTTACATTTGTTCTGGCTTTTTGTGCCATTTCTAAAAACCATGAATGCTGCCAATGGGGCTAATTAGACAAATGGTTGAGCATAGATCTGCCAGTGACTCTGTATGGCGGATGAGGGTTTCATCTATGGAAGTGTGGCGTGCATTTGGCCGTCAGCTTTTTAATAAATTGGAGCACTTGTGCTGAATTATGTTGTTCTGATTACAGTAATGGAATGAATAAAGGGTTTTATTTTATTTGAACATGCGGTAATGACCCAATATTTCTGGACTGAGATTCACAGTAGCGCCTTTACAGAACACGACATCCAGGGGGTGGGGGTAGGTTGGTTAGCAGCATTGGTTTTTACCACAAGAAACGTTATACTCGCCTTGTGCATTACCATTGCTGCATTGAGTTGTACTAAAGTATTGCGCCAATAAAAGTAGTGCCAACACTGGAACAATTTATTTGCTGCCTTTAAATTTTGGTAACATTTTAGTATGGGGACCACTTATTGATAATTATCTATAACTTTTACATCAGTTAACTCCCAACTTACTGCTTATTTATAGCTAATAAGGTTGTTGTTGTAGCGGTTAGGTTTAGGTATTGCATTGGGTTAAGGGATGTACAAAACGGTCATGCAAAACAAGGCATTAATATATCCTTTACAAGCACTAATAAACAGCCAATATGTAAGCTAATAAGAAACTAGTTAAAAGTGAGTATTGGTCCCTATACTAAAGTGTTACGAAATTTTTTTGAATCAACTCAGATTTACAAGTCATTTTAACTTAATATTATTTATTTTGATTAGAGATGAGTTGTTATAACTTATAAAATATAAAATAAAGTTGCCTTTTTTACTATAAGTTAAGCAACTCATATTCTGTCAAGATAAATAATAGTAAGTTGACATGACTTGTAAATCCGAGTTGATTCAACAAAAACATTTAATGCCGAGTTAAGACTGCACGATTTTCAAAGTAGTTGGGTCACAGATCTTTTCATACCGCATGACTATCTGAGGTAGCGATCGGTCACTGCTGTTTTCGCACTGCACAACAGATCGATGACAGGGGGTTTCACACGGCATGACTTTACCATAGGAAGAATCGCTGACAACTTTGTCCCGGTCCGCAAACTACGTCTCGCAGCCGAACGCACGTGAGAAGTGACAAGGAAACAACCTGAGGCCGCGCGTGCGAGACCGAAGTTCTAACGTGACACTGCGGATTATTATTAAAAATGGTAGCCCGCAAGAAGGTTGCCATAACTGCATGTGCACTCATTTGTAGCGAAAATAAAAAGAAAAGAAGCCCTTTACTTAACCAAATCCATGCTTGCTGATATTATGGGCTGTAGATTCATAACTCCTCCCTGAACTTCGAGCTGCCCGTATGTTGCTCTGTCATTGGCTGTGGGTCATCGGCGAAACACATTTCACACATTCTGTGATCAAATTAAAATATCCGTTTGTTTTTTACCAACAATAAAACTCAGTAATGCTGATGATCTCAGGTCTTCTTGACACTTCAGGATTCCACCCTCACAAATCATCTCACCATGACGTCTTCTCCATACTAATCCTTTCCTCTTGCATACTGTTTGCATATATTTGATTTAACATTTGACACTTTATATATATTCAAATTGCAGTGTGATATATATTCGCTGCAATGTCTGACATTAAAGCAAAGGTCATAAACTTCTCTGACAGCTGAGATGCTTCTTCACATACTGGTAAGAAGAGAGTTGTACTGCCCCAGCAGTTATTCTTTTATAAGCCTAAAAGTCAAAGTCTAAAACCTTCAGCTTAATAGTGCATTTGAAAGCAGAGGTGCCGAGGGGCTGGGGGGCATTCCTCTGCCCCCCCCCCAAAAAAATATGTCTAGCAAATCATAAAAAAATGGAGTGTCTCTACACAAAAGCGTCCCTTGTTGGTAAATGCTATTTATATTAGCTCCCGCCCACCTATGTCTGGTTGTCTTACACAAAGCTCAGAAGCTTCTTCGCCAAAATGTAACTCACAGGAAAAGTGCACATTTTCTCTAATTAGAAAAAGCATTTTAAAAATATGTATCAAAAGAAATGCAATTCACCATTACATAAACGTATAATAACACAACATATATTAATATGAAATTAGTACATGTATAGTAAAACATCCCCAAAATAGCCCCTAATCCTTTCTTAGACTCACCCTATCATTCCAATGCCAAGTCTCTAGCAGCTTTCAATATGTTTGTTTTAAAAGTGGTTCTGTTTATTAAAATTAGAATATGCAGTTTGGTTGTATACACATAGGCATAGTAGATAATATAAAGTATAAAGAATATAAAATGGTTACATAGGAAATAAACATATACATATAATTAGACTTTTGCACAGTACTATATATGGAGAATTTGGTTCCATAACGCAATAAACGCCATTTAAAAAAAAAAAAAGAGTTACCTCCAAAATTAGCTCCCGCCCACCTATGTCTGGCTGTCTTACACAAAGCTCAGAGGCCTCTTCGCCAATATGTAAACGCCATTTAAAGGAATTTAGGCTAGGCTAAATGCTAACACATTCATGACGCACTGTACAAAGATTGAGTCCATGCATTGAAAAAAGATAGGCATGTATTAATTTGTCTAAGTTGAGGTGGTGTTTTCCTTTAACACTGGCATGATTTACTCCAACTCTGAACAACAATTTACTCTAAAGTGTCTAAATTTACTATTTAGGTGTAGACATGTTTAACACTAGATTTTGATTCACAAGCTATCAAATCGATTCGATTTCGATTCTCATTTCGATTCTCGATTCAATTTTCGATTCCGGTTCTCGGGTTGGTTTTTATACTCTATTCTCGATTCAACTCAATGAATATAGATTTAGTACAAATACTATATTTATAAAAAAGAAAAGTGAACAGAAGTTTACAAGTGGGTAATTAATAAAAAAATTTTTAAAGCCACAACACCATCGTCGTCGTCTTGCTTGCGAAATCCAAAATGCTTCCATACCTCTTACTTTTTATGTGAAGGTGGCATCAACGTCGATGAAGCACCTGAAACCGCCATTTTAAAGGTGTTTAAGCGAATTCACGCGTTTTAGACCATAAAACATTTTTTGTTACATACAGCAAACATCTCCTCACTATCTGCTTGCTGCCTGTCCACTGATCAAACTGTAAAAAAAACGCGATCTCTGTAGACAGCCCAGGCTCTACAAACTTCAATATAAACACAGTGGCCAAACCTAGCATCACAAAACAAAACAAAGTGTTCCAGCCAATAAACAACAAGAAGGATTCGGGGGTGGGGGTTGGGCGCGTTAATGAAAGCATGCAAGGGAGGGGGAGGAGTTAGCTACGCTCTTTTTTGTTTGAAAACAGTTCAAACATCAACAAAAAGTGACGTCTCGCAGATTTGCTTAGAGCGCCTTAAAGCACTGAATGAATGAATGAATGACAGGCTCGCCTCTCGCTCCTTGGTAACATCGCGCAAGGCAAAAAAAGAGGGTGACATCTAGTGAAGAAGACTAGTAATTAGATTAACATTAATCTTACGTTCAATGGTTGCGGAAATAAATATGAAATACATTTTTTTTTAATCAACCACGTAAAAAGATTAATCGAAAAATTTATTTTTTTTGCCCCGCCCTATTTAACACTGAAATGTTAACTCTCCAATTTTTGCTGTGCACGGTCCCGTTGAGGTAGTAAGCTTAAATGACGTCAACAAAGCGGCTTTAGGTGAATTAACGCCACATATTGAACGTTGTTACTGCAGTATCATATCTATACAGTGTTGTCATTAATTTTTTTCGACATTCAATTCAACTGTGGCAGCTGGTACTCTGCAAAATATCTTCAGAAAGTCTTCTATAGCCTTTTAACCCCTCTGCATTTGCCGACATTGATACGACACAGAATACAAATTATGCATTTTCAGTTTGAGGGAGACAAACCTTCAGATCTGTTTTATACATTTTACATTGAGTGTTATGGCTGCAGCAAGCCTAGTACCGGGCCTGCAGTAAATTAACATTTCACAGACACTTTTAACTTTTAACCAGGCAAGTTAAAGTCCATTCATTACATACATTTTATTACTGTATGTGCGTTTCTGGGAATCAAGCCAGTCAGGTTCATGAAGGCGTTTAGATGCTAATGTTCTAGCTGTTAGTTTCTATGATGTCTGTTGCTCAGTTCAGAGCAAAACACTAACATCGCTGCAACAGCGGTTGACAAGATGGAGCGTTTTATATTCCCGGCTTTCTCTCCCTCGCTGTGTATTTCTCTGAGCTGACGTGATATTACATTTCATATTCACAGCTGAGCTCCTGATGTTTTCGCTGTCTCGGACTAATGAGTTCTGGGACAGGGTTTTTGGCCCTGGATTCATCTAATTTATTTTGCTGAATCAAGCTTTGTGCTCTAGACACAGTCTCTGTTTACCCGAGACCGATCCTGTCTTCCTCTATTCTCTGCATACAAACTGTTCATAGATCATCTGATGCATACTGAACAAAAAACTGGCTATAGCCACAGGTACAATTTCTGGGAATCACAGAAAAAAGTTTGTTTCATCCACAGAGACATTTCAAACGTTTTTGCAAAGGTTTGTGAGGCTTGTTTTATCCAACAGTTACTTAATGTATGTATTAGATGTTTCATCAGTTTGTGTGTTCGTGGAATGCTTTAATGTTGCATCATCACAACAAAATAGTGTTTATCTTAAGATGATTAAAACAGATGTTTTTGACCACCAGAGCTATGGACCAGAAATCCCAGCATCTGTGGGCTTTCTGTTCATGGAGAACAACAAAAGAATCTGAAAGCTGAGCTACAGAAAGCAAAAGAGGATGAGAAAGTAAAACAACTGCTGCGTGGTAAACTCGAGTTTAGCGTTCAGCTCAGTATCTCATGATGGCTGACAGCTGATTCATTCATCAGGCTGTTTTCAATGAAAAATCTCACTGTGAGGAAGTTTTTCCAAGTAATGAAATGACATGCGGATTACATTTTTTATTCCTCAAAAGATTGGTGATCTGAAAACTCAGATTTTACATTTTCTATCATGTAAGTGGTTTCTGCATGTGTGGATGCTAATGTGCGGTGAGTGAATTGTTTGGGTTTTTGATGTTTTCTTACAGGTACCAGGGCGATTTGGTCAGTCAAGCCCCTAAGATATGGCTTTGCAATGTCTCACATTTGAATTCGTATTGATGTTTGTGTCTATTTCTATTGTCGCATTGTGTAAACCTTACATTTTAAGGAATGTGATGTGTAAAGTTTGTAAGTCACATGGGTATATTTGTAGAAAAAGCCAAAAATAAATATTAGATGTTTCTTTTATGCCAAAAATCATGTAAAGATGATGTTACATGGGGACATTTTGTAAATTTCCTACCATAAATATAAAAATAAAATAAAATCAAAATTAAAATTGGTCAAAAACTCAAGCTTTGTGTAGCTAACCTTTTTCTTGGGGATTTCCCATTAAATTTAGTTTTTTTTTTTTTTAGGTAAAAGCTTTCCCCATTTAGTCAACAACGTCATTACAGTGTTAAGCTAGTAGGGAGCGCAAAAACAAACCCTTTCATTATTAACATCATTGCATCTCGGCCAAATATTATTTTAGCTTTCGTATGATGTATAAATCTCAATTTCCAAAAAAGGCCACAGGTTTTGAGGCCACAGGGTCACAAATGATAAAATGTTTTGCTTTTAATAGGTAACTAACAACAATGACGTCATTGAAATATTTGTCTTCACTTTTATAAGATGTAAAATAAATCCATGGTGTCCCCAGAGTACATATAAAAAGTTAGATAAATTATTAAAACATCATAAAAATGCCACTATGTAGGTGTGAGAAAAAATGTCCCATTTTTGGGTGAGCTGATGAAATGCAAACACTGATCGCCATAATGGTGGTTTGTTGCAATTAAAACTCAATTGTGCTGTCGTTTTTCGCTCTCTACTAAATGGAAGTGCCGTGGTTGGAAAGTGCAGAATAAGGGGGGTATTATTGTAAATAAGATCCCCTTTTGACATCCGAGGGGAGCCAAATTTCTTGCAAAAAGTTAATGGGTTGTTCTTTTTCATATTTTCTAAGTTGATAGAAGCACTGGGGACCCAATTATAGCACTTAAACATGGAAAAAGTCAGATTTTCATGATATGATATTTAAACAAAGTTATTTATCGTAAGAAGATTGCCCAACTAGGACCATTAAAATAAAGTGTAATTGTATTTTCTTTAATCAATGTGAATACTGAGTTGTGATTGGTTCTTTCTTTCAGTTCATAAAACTGTTTAACCATCATTGTCATGAATCTTTCAGTACAGGTAAGTTTATATTTTATATTTTCAGTCTTTTACATTTTGCATTCGAATCGAATTATTTTTTATTTAATAAATCAATTTACTTATTGCACATGGGTTTGTTTAATTATATGGGTGATGATGATATCTAAACATAAACTTAGTTTCAGGTGGGTGTTTTGCTTGTTCACACCAGAACATAGCATAATTACAAACATGTCCAATCTGTTATTATGTCAATTTTAATTACAAGACTCTGGGTCTTTGTACGACACGCTGAAGATTATTTAATCAGATATGTATCACACAGCATGCTGTTGAAAGCAGGATCCAGATGTCCACACCATGTGTCCACATCAGTGAATTTTTAAACTGGTTTCACACCTAGGTCAGTGACATGACATGCATATTTTTGTGTCTGGGGTATTATGTAATATAAAAATAACTTGATAAGTTTATGACGCGTCACTATTCTATAGTTTAATACTATTGTTACATTTTCAGTATTTTTGACAAAATTCAGTAATTTTTGTTTTGCCATCTCAAAATGGTGTTTCAATTATTATAACTTTGACATTATTTTATGTTCAAAACCTTAAACAAAATCACAAATCTACGGAGCCCCTAAGAGGACATGGAGCAAAAATTAAATAAAGTTTACTTTCATGTGCTCACGCGAAACCTTCAGGTGCTCACGCGAAACCTTCAGGTGCTCACGCGAAACCTTCAGGTGCTCACGCGAAACCTTCAGGTGCTCACGCGAAACCTTCAGGTGCTCACGCGAAACCTTCAGGTGCTCACGCGAAACCTTCAGGTGCTCACGCGAAACCTTTAGGTGCAGATTTTTTTTTAAAGTTTAGTTCCGCTTGCTCACATGAAGCTATCGCGCGAGCACGTGAAAGCGAAAGTTTCACGTGCGCGTGCGATAGTTTCACGTGAGCACGCGATAGTTTCACGAGAGCATGCGAAACTAAACTTAAAAAAACAATTCTGCACATGAAGGTTTTGCGTGAGCACATGAAAGTTTCACGTGAGCACATGAAACTAAACTTTCGATTTTTTTTACTCCAATGTCACCTTAGGGGCTCGGTACAAATCTTAGTATATGTTGGGATTTTAGGATAATTTAAAAACCCTTTTTACCACAATTTGGATGTTCTCAAATGTCAAGGTAGTACAACTGCAATCATGGGCCTTTTAATAAGAATTATTCTGTCAAATACTGAAAAAATAACCTCTTTAAAGTAATGAGTATACTATGTGTCAGGTGGTACATCATTTTTTTAGAAGCTTGTTTAATCAATGACCCACATATTGGTCAACAACAATGTGTTTCTGGCACTGTGTATGTGTTCAGAGTAACACACTCTCTTATATTGGTATTATGTATCCTAAAACGTATTTCAAAATGCAATACACTTGATCTTCATGATGACTCGATATTGTGAAACCCCACCCCTAACCCCAACGTCACAGGGGCAAAAGCAAATCGTACAAAATTGTACGAGTGTGGTAAGAATTAACAACAATTAGCCACCTGGTAAAATATGTACTAATGTAATTGCCATGAGATTGTGTTGGACACGAAGCTGTCCTGCTGTAACCTATCAGTTATATTAAAAGTTTGTGCTAATACAACTTCATTATATCCACTGAAATTATTTACAGACTATAGTCCAAAAATGTTTACCATTACAGTTTTAAAAGTTGTTGCTTTGGATTTTTTATAGGCTTTTCTGTATTGTTGCTATGGCTGTGAGTGGTTGCCAGGGCAGTTTTATGCGGTTGCTAAGGTTTTTTAAGTGTTTTGCATATTTTCAGGGTGGTTAATATTTTGCCTGCATCTGAGCACTCTTTGTTTTGATAAACATGACATGCCCTGTCAGTTGGGCCTATAGCATTTAAAGCTGACTCATACTAGACTATGACAGAAATACCCCCATCATTGACTGCCCGGCGTGCCCGCTGTAGTGCACACTACAAAGGCTGCACCCTGGGGCATTCTATTTACAGAACAGCTTTGTTCAAGCTCTGGAGAGCTGCGGTCTATTGTGTGATGTCATTATGGGTCTCTCTGTGGTATCAAATTGTTCTAGATCTCCAGAGAGATTAATGGCACTAAATCGAGCTTTAAATGAAGTCAAACTTTTGCAATTTTTCCGTGACAGGATCAAGGAAAGAACATGCTTAACCTTAGTTTGATATTTCTATTATTCCTCTTGTCTGTCTTTTGTCTGTCTGACTGTCTGTCTGTTTGGCCATCCATCCATCAATCAATCAATCCACCCAACCCCACCATCAACACTAAATAAATGCTGGGTTGTACCCATGGTTGGTAACTTGGGTAAAATATAAATATGGTTGGATTTGTTATACTAATTTAAACCAACAGTTGGATTTGTCTATGTTTTACCCAACCATGGGTTCAAACAAACCAACTTTTTTAGAAAGCAGCCAAAACAGCTTAATTTAGCAATAATTAAGCCTTATTAAAAATAGGGAATAACATGTAAAAAAAGGTAACAGGGGGATCTTTTACCTATTCTGGTATTTATAAATTGTGTGTTTAATTATAGATTTAGCATTAATGGGTCAATCTAAAAAAGGTGGGTTGATTTAACTCATGGTTGGGTAAAAGAATTTTTACAATTCCAACCACTGGTTGAAATTAATCTAGACAATGTCCATATTTGACTCCACCATGGGTTGAAACATCCCAAAATTCACTGCATAGAATGATGTCAAATAAACATTTATTTTAATGTTACTTTAAATAACTTGGTTTTATAAGTTATGTCAACTCATCACAAGTCAAAACTAGTATGTTAATGGGATACTTCACCCAAAAATGAAAATTCTGTCATAATTTTCTCATCCTCATGTTGTTAAATACAAAAGAAGATATTTTGATAAATGATTGCAAGCACACAGCTAATTGTAACAATTGACTTCCATAGTAGGAAAACAAATACGATGGAAGGATTGTGATAAATGCACAGAGTTGACAGTACCCATTGAATTCCATCATGTTTTTCCATAATGTTTTTTTGGAAGTCAATGGTTACAATCAGCGGTGTTGTTTTCAACATTTATTAAAATATCTTAAGTTGATTAGAAAAAATCATACAGGTTTAGAAAATCATGAGGATGAGAATATTATGACAGAATTTTCATTTTGGATAAACTATCCCTTTAAATTGATTAACAAAACCAAATTTTTTTGCAACTTCATGTTGCATTTTGTACAGTGCTCATTTCAACCAAACAACTGGACTATATTTTTTTACATTGTTGCATTTGGCAGATGCTTTTATTCAATTGGACTCACAGTACATTAAAACCTGTTAAAAAATGTTGTTTTTTTTACTTTTTGTTACAGGTCATATATAAAAAAATTGCCGTTTAACATTTCAAGGGACAAATGTTAATAGTTCAGCTAAACTTATTTTGTTGATAACTGATTAACTTTCATAAATTGTTACATTATAAGCATTCACAACATATAGCCAGTCTTCTCCTAATGACTAAAATTGCAATTCATGATTTCTTTTATCAATGTTTTAAATAGGCTAAATTCGCCTTTCCATCGTACACTACATTTGGATGCGACTGTCGGAGTTCGCCATCTAGTGGCAGTAATAATGAAATTTCAGTTTAATCATAAATCTCTGTCAACATGGGAGAGAGGGTGATTCAAGGGCAAGACCCTTTAAAGCGTAACTAAACCCCTGGTCAGAGCCTGACTCCGCCCACTGGCAATATTTGAAAATGCAAGAAAAGTGGGCAGATCCCAACGGAGATAGAGGGGACGAACTAAGCTCGTACCAAGTGTGTGGTAAGATCGTAACAAGGGCGTGGTGAGCTTGAACCTGCTTACGTCACAAGTCATTTTTTGGACCCAACATCCAATAGGAAAATTCAACTGCAGTAGCCACCGTTCAACCTGAAGAGGGCAGCATTCAGACGTTTTTACACCATATATTGCATTATATTGCATTATATGACACTTTATATCCAAATGTCAAAAAAGTTACTAAAATCAATTAACAGCACTAATAAATCTTCATTCTTACAGATCATTTACTAAAAAAAGTTGGTTTAGGGTTTAGTTACTCTTTAATCTACAAATATGTTTATAGTTAAAGGGAACAGAGAATGAAAAACCATTTTTACCTCGTCCTTGTTGAATAATGGTAGTCTACCCGCATTCACGAACATACATAAAGTGCAAGACATGCTAAACATCTCAGTCTCATAGAAATTCCTCTTTTAGAAATGTCAGCCAGAAAACGGCCCAATCTGAAAAACTGATGCTTATGACATCACAGGCATCTCACTGCCCCTCCACTTTAAAATAATTGGCTACATTTTTTGAGTGGCAGCAAAGTCAGCCAATCAGTAATGAGATTGCAAGTTAAGCCAATAGGGGGAGCCAAATAGGTGCAAAATCTCCCACCCTAATAGAGCTATCTGAGAGAGGTTTTTAGGAAGCTTCTAAGGCATTACAGACCCAAACCAAATTTTTTTTGTGTACATGTCACATCACAGAACAAGGATAAATACCCCGTTCAATCATTCTATATCACCTTTAATAATTTACTTATCAGTAATCAATAGTTTTTAAAGGATTCAAATGTTACGAATAAAGTTAAACAAAAAAGCATTAATAATTTTCACCTTGCACACAGTGTTTTGATTGGAACACACTGAAATACTTGACTTCCGGTCGGTGTGTAACATGTGGTGTAGTTGCACAAGGTTTTTTAACTCATCCAAAGCTCAAATTGGATACGCTAATTATGCACCCTAATATGGTTGGCACCCCACGCAGCCCCAGTTGACTATAGTATAACAATAAATTGGCATCTGTAGGCTTATGTTGTATAATAAATCAGTGCTTTTGCAGTAACAGAAGTGCCCGTTTATAGTGCCAATGTAACAGAATGTTTCATTTAAATCCCAAGTGCAAAGCTGTTCTTTGCCATTTTCAGCGTCTGTGTCTCTATGGAGGAATGCAGCTCATTGTTTTTCTCTAAGTTCACCTCTGACGTCAATACTACATCAGTGGCTCTGTTCCTGAATCATAAGTCTTTGTTTTGATTATGCAGCATTCACACCAGACACACTCGCGCGCACACACACGCTTGGCTTGACCTTGTCATGACTGAATGTGACTTGCTTTGTTTGAGACCGGTCAGCCATGTTAAATGGATGATGCCAGCTATGCAACAGCAGCCTCTATCAGATAAAGTAAGACTTCCCTTCAAATTAAACATAAAACCATCAGTTGATGAAGTATTACAGAGGCAACGCCGCGAGCAATCCGGATTCTCGGTAAATAACCTGCAGAAATATCTGTAGTGCCAGATGGCCTTCTGTTTTTATGAGGTTCAACTGAGAGCATGAGAAATGGAGATTGTGAGCAAATGTGTCTGTCTGTGCAGTCGTTTTTGCTAAAGGTGCTTTATGAAGTCAGTCAGTCAAAGAAAAAGAGGAAGTAATACATCATTTCCTCTCCCTGCAGGTGAATGAACTCACTGAACCAAAGATGAAGATAATTGAGTCTTTGCTTGGCCCCACCTTAAATGTTTCTGTCCAATCTTTAGCAACTGTTGCCATCTGTCATATTATCAGACAACCCAGCTAACAGAGAGGCCTGTCACGATAGCTACTTATTTGTCACTGATTAGATATGACAATAAAAAGCATAATAATGCAAGAACATCCTAAGAACACAACTTTGATTTTTAAGATAAAAAATATGAAATATATGAAATTGGAATGTAAAAAAAATATTTGAAATATAACATAAATAAATATGATAAAATATGCATTTAAATTTTAAACAGCTAATAGATTGTTTGGTATAAATCCCAGCTTCACGGGGTTATTTGCTTTAGACGAGTGTTTACTCTGATCGCATCTGTGAGTAACGTATGCGCCATTACGCGTAGGCATGTTTATAATATCTACACCTCAGATCTTAACACTGGATTTTATGGTCATGTTTCAGATTACTTAATTTGTATAGCTGGTTTAATTGCCTCAGTTTTTGAACTGGAGTAGAGATGCTGGCTTGTTTACGTTAATTTCCTCTCCTCATGTCGGAGATGCATCTTGAAAACCAATTCCAGTAGGATGTATTCTTTTAAACTGTATGTATTCACCATAAAAACACAAAATTTCAGCTTGAGTAGCTTTCTCTTTGCCTGTCCACTCTCGTTCTCTCGCTTTCTGTGTGTGTGCAGGATTCACGTGCGCGAGCGTGCGTCCACTCTTCCGAGACAGACAGGAGGCAGAAATAACAGAGGCAATCGTGATTGCCTAAAATGCTAATGATATTATTTTTGCAAACAAACACACATGTAACTATGGTAATTTATCGCAAAAAAAAAAAAATGACGTCATGTTATCTTATCACTCAATAAGTCGATATAGTCATTATCACAACAGGCCTACTTGTTTTCATGCGTTTTATACACACAAATTTAATGCAAGCATGGAAAAATGTAAAGGGTCAAGAGTCCAACTAAAACAAACACGGATCACCATAATGGCGAGTTTAAATCAAACAAAACATCAACATCTAAGCCTAATAAGTAAATTGTGTTTTCTACAGCAATATTTTTACCGAACATTCAGAAATTATGTTGTTAAAAATTTTAAATAATAAAATGCTAATAAAAATGTTTCTTTATCATTTAAATAACATGCAAAAATATAAAAAAACTGGACACTTTTAATGTTGGCGTAATGCTAAAGGAACATTATTAAAACTTTTGCTACTACTTATGGTGCTTTTCCATTGCATAGTACCCCACGGTTTGGTTTAGTTTGGGTCGGGTCAGCTTACTTTTGGGAGCTTTTCCATTAGGTGCACAACATGGTACCCGATACTTTTTTTGTACCACCTCGGTTGGGGTTCCAAGCGACCGGAGCTGATACCAAACGTGACGCAAAAACACTGTAGATCACTGATTGGTCTGACAGAATCATCACTACAGCGTCATCGCTATAATGTAAAGATTAGCTTTACCTCAGTGCTAGCTTGCGCTGTCTCGAGCAAACATGTTGTCTTCTGTGCCCTGCTAAGTTCCCAATCTCCCTTTTAGCGATAAAAAACATCCACAGGTTGAGAATTAGGGACACCATAACAGTTTTTTCCATTCTTGCAGTTTTTGGTGGAACATTCGCGACACGCACGTTCGCATATATGCTTAAATGCAACTTAAATGAGGCTCAGCGGAGCGCCGTCGAATGATGCCACGGGTGTTTGAACAGAAATTGTCATGTGAGACAGAGGTAGTGATAAACGCGATGTGCAAACATCTATTTGTGGTGGCCAATTTTTATTTTGTGGCGGACTGAGAAATAAATAAATGTATGGAAATGTACAACGGCGCTCTCACTTGTATGATTTCACAGCAGTATGCAGCGCAAATATAACGACACGCCTATAATCCCTCCCACTACGAAGTGATACTAAACTCGATGGAAAAGCTAAGCACGCCAAAGTGAGGTGAGCTGACCCGACCCAAACTAAACCAAACCGTGGGGTACTATGCAATGGAAAAGTTCCATTACACTCCCAAAAATACGGTACAAAAGTGGCACTGGGACGAGATACCCTAAAAGGTCCTAATGACCCAACCGTGGGTTAAAACCACCCAGCAGTTTTCTATGCTATCATCACGCATATTTAGGATAGCAATAAATATGCTGATCAACCTTTACACAGAGAAAGCTGTAATTTGCATTTTATTATTTGCATATTACATAGTTTTCCCCTGTTGTCTGGCCCTCACCAGCTGCAAACTGCTTACAGACACAACATAATCCTAAAAAATATTTTAATAACTGCAAAAGGCAAACAGATTAATAGTTTGAGGCTTTGTTTATGGGTGTGTCTTCTAAACAGCTGGTGCCTTCAACGTAACTAATAATGTGTGCTGTGCTCTTTAGGTTCCCCGGGAAAGAGCGGTAGGGCCTTTAGATCAGGGAGATGTTCTTCTGTAGAAAACACAGCTGACTCACAATCCTCCGAATCAATCACAGGACAACTACTGTAACGCAGATGCTTACAGAGGGAGCGTGTGACCAACAGCAGGTGTGTGGAAAAACACCTGGGCTGAAGTTGACCGACAACCATGATGTAAGAGTAGGGAAATCCTCTCCTTGTCTAAAAAAAAGTGCTGGGCTACCACACAAATTCAGATCAGCCTAGTCCAGCATGCATGGCCAGACTTTTTGCTGTGCTATAAAATATGATGTTTTTTGGAGCTTATTATCTGTCTGTCTGTCTGTCTACACATTGTGCAGGCAGTCATCTGAAGCTTGACTTTGCACTTTTTTGTAAGTTGTTTTGGATTAAAGTTGGATGAAATAAAATTACATTCCTGATATTTCACCACAGACAGTAAGAGATGTGTCAAAAAAAGTGAATTGTCACAAGAAGGTCTGTGAGAATCAGTTTAAAGTTTCTTCAAAATAAAGTGTTGTATTCAACATGTATTTAAAAGTGCAGGGGCTGGATTTCATATACATTTTATTTAAGCATTTGGCAGACGTTTTATCCAACGTGACTTACTGCACTTTGTTTTTTGAAGATGTGACTTCTAGAGGTTGAACTTGGTACCGCAGTCTAAATTTAAAATATTGGAGAGTTTCATCCCTACCCCCCTCTTGGGTTGGCAGGAATAGGAGCTCATCTGCTCATTTTGATGTTTGCAATGTTTTTTGTTGTCTGCAAATTATACAAACCTGCTTGTGGATTGTTTTTTAAATCAATCTATGGCTCATTTTGGAGGGCGCATCCTCTGGAGGTCATATGCGGTCTCATTTAAGTAACCGTGATAACTGGCAATCGATTTGTCGAAACTGGGTAAACTGGCAGTGGGCAGGATCACACAGAACAAAACTGAAACAGACATTTCGCAATGGAACGAGTATTCTAAAAAGTTAATAACTGGCTACAGCATTGTTTTTTTAGAGAAACAGATATTTGAACTTAGCTTGTTTCCCAAATAATCTACAATTATAGTTTTTTTATTTAGTACAGTCAAAAACATACAACTTCTTGAAGTAGCGATTGTCTTATTTCCCCATTGTGACGTATATTTGAGTGAAACGGCTTTTGAAATGAAAAAATTTAGTGCGGGACTTGAATTCGTCCATTGAGAATTTGGTCATGTTACTATTTGCTAATCGCTGTAATCTTTATCCAGGCCTCGCCCACCCGCCATACACCCAAGAGACTGCAAGAGAGTTCGTTTTGAGAAGGGGATGAGATTAGTTTAAGATTATGAGGGACATTTTCAAAAAATAATGAAGTGAACATATAAGTTATTTAAAATTTGTATAAAAACATTTCACAAATTTCATTATGAATTTTAGGTGCTACTGTACAAAAGGTTCTTCACAATGATGCCCAAAGAACCATGCATTCAAAGGTTCATTTTGTAGTCTAAAGTAGAGCCCGACCGATATTAGGCATTTCCCAAACTAGCGGTATCGGCATTCATAATGGCCAATAAATTAATATTTTTTAAAAAAAACGGACGAAACAGCCTTCATTATTCAAAGTTATGATTTGGTTGTTGTTGTTTTTGTGTTTTTGTTTAAAGGCCTTTACATTTCATTTCTTAAGTTTGTATTTTTATACATTTTATTTATCAGAACTTTAATATATTTTGATGTTCCTCTGTTCTGTTGTGACAATAAAAGGAACAAGTTTCTTTTTAAAATGCATTATCATATTATTTTAGTTAAAACTCATAAATAACTATAAATAACTAATGTTAGGGAAATCTGTTAATGTTTTGTTGCGCGTTTCTATAAAAAAAAAATATCGGCCGATATATCGGAATATTGGATTTTAAAACCATCAAACATTTGTATCGGTATCGGCCTTCAAAATCCTTTATCGGTCGGGCTCTAGTCTAAAGAACATTTTTTCACTAAAATGAACCTTACTTTTTGTGAAACAGAAAGGTTAGTCAGATTTTAAAGGTTATTTATAAAACCATAAAGCTTCCTCACTTGCATTTATAAAACATTAAAAAATACTTACCAAGTACTGCCCTCTACTGCTGGGATAAGCATCTCTCTCTCTATCATAACAGAAGCAGGCTCTACATAAAAATCCCAGGTCTTCATTTATCAGTGACAGTCTTGGTGGCTGGATTGAGAGGGTGAAGTGAGTATATTTTTAAAGCTGAAACCTGTAAGAATAGATGTGTTCTGTGAGAGACCAGTAGAGAGAGATATGACAGATGCTGGCACCGCAGTCGCAGATGCAGACAGTGATTCAGCATTTGTGTTAGAAGTAAAAAATTCTGTTTTGGAAGAGAGTTCAGCTGACGTTGTTTATAGGGATATACTCCATTAAAAGTGGTTCACTGGCTCGTAACCATAGGGGTACCACACTTTAGAACCAGTGGTGCTACAGTCAGGCTACATATGAAGAATCTGATGAACCTTTGTGGTTTGTCAGAGCAATCCGAGCATTAAGCCCAAAATGGTTCTACTATGCATTATGAGGCACTTTAATTTTTTTTAAACAGTTTATGTAGTTCGCTTCGTGGAGTCTTGCTTTCAAAGTCTACGTCCTTGGAAGGATCCAGCCCTTGAATTGGGATGCACCCACTGAGCTGTCATAATAAAAAAGTCCCTTTGTCATTTTAAAGTGGAATGTAGACAGATAATTAAAGTGAATGTCTAGAAATCATTCAATATTAATATCTATCATTTCTCTTAGATCTCTGACTGGGTGGCACAGTGGCTCAGTGCAAGGGTTATTTTGGTTTTGACATTGGTGGGGATTAGGGCTGGATCAGAATATTCGATTATTTTGTTCCATGGGTTGACATTCGATTTTAAGTTTTGAGATGCAAATATATTATATATCTATAAGCTTTTGCCAAGCAGGAAGTGCGCTAAACGCTCCCGCTCTATAGATGGCGCAGAGAGACCAAAATCCATAGCCAACAGCCACCAAACGCCACCAGTAGAAGATCACCTCGAACGTAGAGCGCGCTTCCTGCTTTGGCATTCATGCTAATAGTGTTGTAAATAATGTTCAGTTTCTTGCAAAAACTGATTGATTTGGTTCACAAGACGTCAATATGTCACACGGAGTTATGGGGGTTACTTTTGTATTGGATATATATGCTTTAGCTCTCAAAGTGGTAGATCGGTTGACTTGCATGACAGAGTACTGGGGTTTCGGCAAAATATCTTCTTTATTGCTCTACTGTTGAATAAAATATTGGACGGTGTAACTAAGTGTTAGTAAATAAACTTGATTTTGAAAGTACCGTATGCTACCGTTTTATTACAGTTTGTTGAACTTTGTTCATTTATTTTCATTGTTTTATTTAAATGGCGTACCCTTTACGTTGTCAGTATTTACTGTGCTGCTAATTTCTGATACGGGAGTGTTTGTTTGTTAGAAAAATGTTAGGCTACCTTATTAAAAGTATTGCCTTATTAACCTCTGCCCCTATAGGAATACGTCCGTCACCAGCTAAGCTCACACGGCTCTGGCTAAGCCAGCCTGCCGATGAATCATAACACACTGGACCAGCTACACAATCAGAACTCTTATGTATTTCTGAAGGAGGGACTTCATAGAACAAGGAATTATGAACACGTTATATTGTGCACAATAAACACACGCAAAGCTTCAGAAACGCAGGGAAAAGGGACGCTTTAAAGGACAAGTTCGGTATTTTAGACTTAAAGCCCTGTTTTCAGATTGTTTATGGTCAAATAGAATGGTTTTGACTGAAATTTCGACATTTTCGGCTGCCCTGAGAATTTTCGCGTGTTTGTGTTTCAGCTCAGACCTCTACAATGGGTTTAATGGTGCACTGGAACAATCCTTCCTAAAATGCATTAAACTTTCGTTTACAAAGACGTGAAACTCACCGAGTGGTCAGGGGTGTTCACTGATATGCTCACACAAAAATCGCTGCAAAAGATGCTTTCCAACAGCTGTTTTAGCATTCGTTGTTAACTTGTGGACCTATTTCCCCAAACGCCTCACACCCGTACATTCTTCCGCTTAGAGCTTGAATAATAAACACTCCAGCCCAGGTCGTGGCGCTAATCCGCCTTTGCCAATTGCAAGAATAGAAACAAAGTTCCCGGCGCGGAGTAATACCGTACCTCACAGGACGTCTAATACAGTCAATGGAGTTGGTAAAAACTACGATAAAACCTGTTGGAATGCGTCTTTTGCAGCGATTTTTGTGTGAGCATACCAGTGAACACCCCTGACCACTCGGTGAGTTTCACGTCTTTGTAAACGAAAGTTTAATGCATTTTAGGAAGGATTGTTCCAGTGCACCATTAAACCCATTGTAGAGGTCTGAGCTGAAACACAAACACGCGAAAATTCTCAGGGCAGCCGAAAATGTCGAAATTTCAGTCAAAACCATTCTATTTCACCATAAACAATCTGAAAACAGGGCTTTAAGTCTTAAATACCGAACTTGTCCTTTAAGGTTTTACATGTCAAAAACAACACATATAGAATAGGCCCATTTTATTTTTTACATTTTTGTGATGCCAGTAAAAATTCTGACTGGGCAAGTAAAATACTGAACCAATAGATTTCTCCCCAATTTTTTCCAAAAGAAAAAAATAACCCATTATACCTATTATGCAGCCATCACAAAAAAAGCATAAACAAAAAAGAATTGCTAATTACTGTAGTTATCAATAATTGTTTTGCATGTGCTTTCTTTTTTCTGTGTAGTTAAGTAAAACTACATACTGACAGCTCAGTGTGCCCTATACTAGCCAGATTTCCTTCACCATGATTTTATGCGCGTTTTGAGTTAGGCCTATCGCATCAAAAACGAGTGACGGAAACGCCAAATTTCGATGAAACATCCATCAATTCCATTAAAAAAGTTTGTATGCTGGGTTGAGGTGGTTTTTGATTTATGAAAATGAGTAAATGTGAATAAAAAGAGATGGAAACGCATTTGCATAATTAATTCTGACGAACATTAAACACATGGTATTTGTTAATCTAGCTGTTTTCGCTGGAGTTGTCTTTAACATATATGGAGCTCGACGTCGTCGCAAAGTCTTTGCTGTTAGTGCTAAAATGCTGCATTCCTTCTTCTGTGCACAACATTCAGTTTGGCAATTACAAGCTGCACTGCCAATAAATTAACTTAAACTTGCCCCATCGTGACTACATGATGTAGGTATGTGACAAAAAAAAAAAAATTCTAGAAAATTCATATATAATTATAACCATATGATAGATAATAAAACAAACTTTAAAATGTTTTTTAAATGATTAAAATCGGATAATTATTAAGAAAGTTATGGCATTCTTAAACTCGAATATTGGGGGTCATTTTTGTACCCAATTAACACAGGAAAACTATGAAAAACTGTGACCTCTTCCGCTTGACCAAACACTTCAAAATATCATAACTTCCTTATATCTTGGCCTATTTGCATAATTCAAACACCAAATTGTAGGTAATTAACAGCCCAACAAAGTTAAGATGACATCTTTTTAAAAGGTATATAAAAGAATTTTATTATTTATGATTAACCACTAATTAATGAAACCGAGAGCATCAATTCTGTCATATGAAATCAAAGCCCTCTCAAATAAAAGCTATATTTTTATATATTAAAGAAACATCTCATTGTTTCTTTAATATTTCTTAATTGACTAATAATGCTGGCGAGCAATTTAAATGGTCAGATGTTATTAATACATTAATTGATGATTATGTTATTTATCATTAATAAATCAATAAATGCATGCATGTTGCATGCATGTATTTATTTATATGTTTGACAAAATCATGCCAATAATGTAATTTAGAGATTCTAATCCTTCGTTCTGTATGATTACTTTAAAAAATAATGCACGGATTGATGAAAACGGAGAAGTTTTGGAAGCCAATATGATTGAATGGGCGATTCTGCTTTTGAACAACGTCACTTGCGGATCTTAAAAAGGCACATGCGAATGTTACAATCAATCCCAAACTTCACATAATTCAAGTTAAATGTATATTCTATAAAAAGTATTTGGTTTGAAACAAAAAAATACTCGCCTTCATAAAGGATTTAAATGCCAAACACGAGACAAATTTTGCTTCGCTTATAACTTTTTTCTTACGACAGCAATCTTGGAAATTCGAACGTGAGAATCAACGTGAGGAAGTAATTTATGTCACTAGTATATGGGCTTTAGAGGTATTCACAAAGCAAAGATATGACAGATTTCCTAAGTCACCAACGCGTCTGGCGCTGAATACCTGCTGGGAACACAGCCGTGGGAACAAAGCGCTCGTGCGTATTACGTCATTTTGTCACATACCTACTACATGGAGTACTGTCATTTTATAAGTGCCTTTTTTTGTTTTCTGTTGGTTACTAGGTTACCAATACCACCTTAATATGCTCGAACAACTTGATGGAAACGCACCTAATAGGCTTTATGACCAGCTGCACTACTTCCTGAACTTCAACCAGCTCCTTGTTTCCTGTCTGCCATTATTGGACAAACTGATTAATCCAGGTGTGTCTGATTATTGTTGTTGTGACTACTGAGGTCAGGCGCACCTGGATTAATCAGTTTGTCCAATAATGGAAGACAGGAAACAAGGAGCTGGCTGAAGTTCAGGAAGTAGTGCAGCTGGTCATAAAGCCTATTAGCATTTGTTTTCTTTTTTGCGAATTTTGAAAAGATTCACTTCACGTTTGTATGGAAACCCTGTTCCAAGATAACAACCCCTCAGGTCAATATGGGATTGCCATGGAAAACACTGTACCTCATAATGTGAAACAAACAACGTGTCCGTATTTTGTGCATAAAACTGTTAAAATGCTTTGCTTTCTTCCTCACTTACCGGTAGCTTGCCTGCATTATCATCCACACCGCGTCAAGTTTAGACTGAGCTTTGGTGCTTCTTACAAGAGACAATTCACACCTGCATCACACATTTAACGAGCAACAAAGACAAAACCAATCATAAAGCGACGTAGGTTAGAGAGGCGGGACTCAAGAAAGGAAAAGCCAATCTTATTAGCGATGTGAGTTACGGAGGCGGGACTCATTGCAGAGAACGAGATCTGTTAACCATTTGTGTACCACAAATAGCGCTATTTTTACAGAACGCAATTGTAAAAGAGTTTTAATCTAATTTAGTGGTTTCTGAATAAATTCATGTTAAATAAAATAAGCAATAAGTAAAAAAAACATGAAACAGACGTACATCAGTTGTTATATAAAGATCATTTTTTTGTTGAAATTGTATATAGGGACATTTAGTGTTTCCTGAATATTCATATTCAAAGTCATTTTAAAGTCGCCATGAAACGGAAGTAGCGATTGCCTTATTTTCCCAGTGGTGACGTATATCCGAATGAAACGGCTTTTGAGATGAAATAAGGCAGGGCTGGATTTGAATTTGTCCATCGAGATCTGATTGGATCGTTTGAAGTTGGGTCGTGTTGCTAATTGCTAATCACTGCGATCTTCTCCCGGACCCCGCCCACCTGCCATACTTTTGACCGGAAGTGAAGAGAGATCGTTTTGAGGAGGGGAGGAGATTTGCATTTTTGATTAAAGATTATGAGCACACACGAATTTTTAAAAAATAATGAAGCTCACAGATAAGTCATTTGTTAATAATACCACACTATTAAAAATACATATATAGTTTTTCATTTCAATTTCATTGCGACTTTAACTTCATCTCTAGTCAAGATAAATAATAGTAAGTTAAAATGAATTGATTAAACAAAAAATTGTAGGCAGCAAAAAAAATAAAAAATTACTGTGGGGACATGTCCCTATAGCGTCCCTACCCAAATGGATGCCCTCGGCTCGGTGGGTAGCACTGTTACCTCACAGCAGGAGGTCCTGGTTGGAGCCCCTTCTGGGGATCTGTGTTGAGTTGGCATGTTATCCTTTTGTCACTGTGGATTTACACCAGGAACTCCAGTTTCCTTTAATTGGAGGTGCCAAATCGCCTTTTTCACGTGTGTGTGTGGATTAATTTTGTATGGATGAATCGTTTGTTTCTGTTTCACAGAAAAAGTCATACTAGATTGATTGCCACAATTTTTGATAAAAGCAATGCTTTAAAAAAATGTTTTTAATGACCACATCACTCTCTCACAAACGCACACACAGTCTCATTTAAAGACATAGGCCTACCACCTAATCCCAGACTTTGCTTAATTAGTTTTACACATGACTGCCTAAACATCCCATGAGCTTTTGTTACACATTAAATCACCTGTATAAAGATGCAGAAGACCATAAGAGCTTATAATGAACTTAGGCACAGAAGTGTAAGAAGGTTGCTGAATATATCAAATGAATGTAATTACAAGGACATCTAAAGCACCAGCACGAAAATGAAATGAAATTTATTATAAGAAAATAATGCAGCCCAAGGTGTTAAAGCGGCACAACACGAAGCCACTTATACCACGGTTACCAAAAACATTACTCTGGTGCCTATTTTTAAGACATTTGACAAGTTAGGTGTGCAGTTATCAAAAAATAATGCATACCTGTGAAACATATCTCAACCAATCAGAATACAGCATTCAACAGACCCGTGGTTTAATGAAAAATGATTGACATGCTCAATGTTAAAGGGATAGTTCACCCAAAAACTTGTAAGAGTTTATTTTTTCAGTGGAACACAAAGGAGATATTTGGATAAATGATGGTAAGCATACAGCTAAGAGTACCCATTGACTTGAAAAACAAAAACTAAAGTCAATGGGTATCTATGTCAACTATCTGCTTCATTTATCAAAATATTTTTTCTCATACTTAAAACATTTTGGTGCTTAAGCCTAGCATGAGACTAATTTAAATGTTGTCTTGATCGAAAACAACTTGCTTGGATATAGCTTAAAATATATCAGTGCAAGTGTTGTGTCTTAAGATGCACACCAGTAATGTTTATTTATAAATTATGCTTTAAAAAAATAATTTAAATATCCCAATTTAAAGGTGACATAGAATGATTGAACGGGGTATTTATCCTTGTTCTATGATGTGACATGTAGACAAAAAATATTTTGTTTGGGTCTGTAATGCCTTAGAAGCTTCCTAAAAACCTCTCTCAGATAGCTCTATTAGGGTGGGGGATTTTAAACAAGTGGTTTTGCACCTATTTGGCTCCCCTAGTGGCTTAACTTGCAATCTCATTACTGATTGGCTGACTTTGCTGCCACTCAAAAAATGTAGCCAATTATTTTAAAGTGGAGGGGCAGTGAGATGCCTGTGATGTCATAAGCATCAGTTTTTCAGATTGGGCCGTTTTCTGGCTGACATTTCTAAAAGAGGAATTTCTATGAGACTGGGATGTTTAGCATGTCTAGCACTTTTTTAATGTTTGTGAATGCGGGTAGACTACCATTATTCAACAAAGACAAGATAAAAATGGTTTTTCATTCTCTGTCCCCTTTAACTAAGGCCTAGTCTTGGCTTAAACCAAAACCTGTCTGGGAAACTGTCCCTTTGTTACAGACATAAATGATACATCAAAGACTGCTTCATGTTAAGGAGAGAAGTGATCGGATTATCTAGGGGATGATACAACAGGCAAGCAATCCTTAGACTGACTTAAACATCCCGAGTCATATCAGGGAACAGAGTTTCAATGACTCGACAGGAGCTTTTTGAGTTGGCCAAATACCAAAGATACCAAACATCTCCCCAAGCATTGTGCTTTGCAGTCTATAGGTTCATTACTCATTTGATCTGGATGTTTAAAAGCAACCTGTGTGCAGGATTTTAGGATTTAGAATAGTTTAAGTGCTGACCGCTTCTTAGAAAAGTGTTAACTTAGATGTAAAAACATCTACAGAGATAATTACAGACTTGTGAAGAGAAGGAGAAATAACCTCAATTTAGCACCAACACCTACTGTGGAGAGAGAGAGAGAGAGAGAGAGAGAGAGAGAGAGAGAGAGAGAGAGAAAGAGAGAGAGAGAGAGAGAGAGAGAGAGAGAGACAAAGTTTATCCAAAGCTTGAGTTTCTGTGGATCTAATTTTGATTTTTTTAAATAACTATGCAAGTGCGTCAAAATGTGATGTCAGCTTGCTGCAAATAAACAATGATGTATTTTTAAACAACTACAGTACATCCAGCTTAATCTTTTGCCTGTTTCACAGACTACTGTCCAAATTTATTTAGAGCATGGGTCTTCAACAGGGGGTCTGGGGACACATGAGGGTCCATGATGGGGTATTACTGGGGGTCCTCCAAATAAGTTAAGTGAAGTTAATTTTACTTGTAAGTACAAGTAAAGCCCCCCGGCTTATGTTCAGATAAATCAATCCAATTGTGTGGAAATAGGTGTCATAATTTTAAACCAACAAACTATTTTAAATGTTATTATATTTCTGGTGGAATCAAATGCTTAAAAACATCATTCATTTCTGGAGAGATAAGTGTCAAAGATGTATTTTTATTTTTTTTATTTAGCTTTTTCTTGCATTGCAGTTTTTCCTGTTCAAGCCTGATGGCCTTCAGTCTGAAACAATGAAACACACTCCAGACTTGTGGTCCTCCTCATAGTCCACACTTTCATGACATCATGTATTGCAAACTTTAGAGACCCTTCACGCGAGTCCATGTGGGTGCACCGGAGTCATATTTTGGGACAGACTCGAGCGTCACACCGGAAATAGGAGGAGAAGTTGCCCGTCAGTGTGAACTCCTTCCGTCATCTGATTGGTCTGACTGCTCTTTCACAAGGACTTCTGGGTTGGTAAAGTGCGCGAAGCCTACTGCAGTGCGGGCTTTGCTGAAGACCGCATCAAGGGGGCAAAGGGGGCGCTGAAGAGCACACTTCGAAGCGTAAAAATGACAGTTGGGACACCCTACGGACTCGTAGACTAAGCAAGCATGCGCAATTTAAGGCCACAAGACCGAAAGTCCACATGAAGTGCGCCATTTGGGACAGGGCCAATAACACAGAATTTTACTGAATCGTCATGTGATCATAAGTTTTGCATAAAATGTATATTTTGATTTTATTTTAATTCATTTTAATAAATTATGGTACCCATTGAATTCCATAGTAGGATAAACAAATACTATCGAAGTCAATGGGTACCGTCAACTGTGTGCTTGCTTACCATCATTTAGCCAAATATCTTCTTTTGTGTTCAACAGAAGAAATAAACTCAAGTTTAGATCAACATGAGAGTGAGAAAATTATTACAATTTTTATTTTTTGGGTGAAATACTGTACACAATTTATTACAGCAGAATGGCATACTATTACAAACAACTGTACAATGCTCCATTATAGGTCTAGCCTATTCTTTAATGTGTCCAGTAACATGCTACCTCAGTAAGAAAAGTGACCGTGGGAATCTGGATCAGATCTCCAGAGAAATGTTTCCTTTCCCATCCAATTAATCACACGCCTCATCCTCCCGTATGCATCCCGAAGAGAAGGCGTGTGTGTCCTGCTTGTACAGAAGACAAACTCATGCAGTGTTTTATTAATCATACTACAGTGACCAGCTATAGTGAGCCAGATACAGATACATGAAACAACATATAAGCATGATCCAGTGCGAAGCAAATCCCTTTTACAACCATAGACAAAATGGCACAGGAGAAAGAGAGAGACAGTAAAGAGGGGTGGTCTATTTCTGTCCTGAGCATCTCAGGAGATAATGCATTTGTATGGGCTCTCCTAGACACATGACCCTGTCCCAACCTTAGAATGGGAAGAGAGATGGAAAGGAAAATATGGATCTGTTTCTGGATCTTGTGTTCTTTCATTAAATAAAGCCAGAAAAATGAATTATACCTTTCCACTTCTGTAGAATCTGCAATAGCTTCTCAAAGCTGATTCTTATAGCAGCCTAATACTGTAGATTTAGTCCTATTAAAAATAAAGATGCAACATGATGCAATAAAAAAAACCTTTAACGCACCTTAATTTTAAAGAGTGTAATTGCTCATATGTAGAGATGTTTTAATTTTGTCTAACATGTCCATCAGTTAGAAGGACCATATGTTATATGATGAACAACCTCAGTCAGTTCGCAGCCAAGCCAGCTGTCGACGGTTTGTAAATAGCTTTCAGTGCGATGCATTTCTCCAGTGGAGAAAGCTTTTTAAGTAGGATATAGCCTGGTCGGTACTTTAAGGCCCAGAGGAACATTTGTAAGACAGCGTTTACAACACAGCTTTTCTGCACAAATGTATACTTTAAAGATGAGGTTTAGTTTTAACACGGTTGCTGTGACAACGGCATCCACAGCTGCCCTTGAGCTCTGAGTAACCTCATGAAGAGCCGACACTTGACTGCTAGTGAAAACCCAGATTTGAAGAACAAGAAAAGGTACTGTAGGTGAGTGATAAAATACAGGACTGGAAGAAACTGTAACCAATATTAAATGAAAGAAGAGTTGAAGTTAAAACTAGCAGATATACGCACACCTGTGACCGCATTTTAATTAAATTATTAATGCGGCATGCCTGCAATTCTACAATGCAGGGTTATGTGCCATTAAAAATTGAATATTGAATGCGTTTTAAAGTCCAGTTTAGGTCCTGATTTTTGCATTGTTGAGATTTATACTATGATTCTTGATGTTTGGGTGTCCCAAATACACAGTGGTTAATTTTTGTCCAAAAAAATCCAAACTGCTGTGAGAGTGCTGGATCTCATTCTGACAGAAAAGAAACTTGTGATGATTGAGTAAGTCAATTAATTAGATGATGATCTTAACCATTATGTACCAACCACAAGAGAATGGCACTATTAACTCCACATTATCATAACAAATGTGTTTTACACACATAAAGTCCAGGAAAAACTAGCAAAATGCCAAGGTTCATGAATCATACTAAAACAAACACTGATCCCCATAATTGTGGCTTTAAATGAAACAAACCATTAACATCTAAAACTAATAAGCGAACTGTGTTTTCTACAGCAATATTTTTAGTGAACATCCAGAAATAATGTTTTATAACAATTTTGAAAAACAAAATTCAATGTTTCTCTATCATTTACATAACAAGCCAAGCCAAAAAGTAAATACTGAAAACTTTGTTTTACATTGTGTGAACATTAAAACATGACATTGTCATAACATTTGGAAATTCCTCTAACATTCAGACAACCAAAAAACTTTTTAAAATAAAACATTTTGGAATGTTGGGAACTTTCAAGGAATTTTCAAGGAACTTTTCTCTGTTGGTTGGGAATATGCAGAATAAATTACATTTAATTGGAATAAAATGAAGCAAATTAATATATTTATATTGTTAACAAAAATATTAATGGGATTTATAATTGTATTGTTAATAGCATTTTATTGTAAATAAGTCAATTGTATTTTAGGGGTTCATCTATCCACAAGTCTCTAGGACCATAGGTTTCCAATAGCGTCAGCAAATTTACTTAGCAAAATAAGTAGACAAAAATAAAATAATAGTCAAAATACACATGAATACACATGTTATTTAGTTTAGCTGGTTATTTTTTGTTCTGGTGGTCTTAAATTGCCTCTTGAAAGACTGAGTGATAGATCTTGACTTTGAGAATGACCTTAAAAATGGCCATTTGATATTTCAGTGACTACCAAAGATGAAGAAAACAGCATAAAATGAGAGCTTAGTCAGGGCTGTCTGGAGTATTTTGAGTTATAAAGTGCGCAAGGCCTGTAAACATGCCTGAGTCATTTAATAAGACCAATAAGACAACCTTCAAATGTCAGCGGATCCTCAATCAAAGACGTCAGGACATGACGTGATGGAAATGAAAAACAGAACAGCATGTTGCATGTCACATTTATCATTGCAAAGAAAATCAAAAGAGCATTAGTGATGTCAATCACTTTGTGTACACTATAAAAAGTAAAAGATGCTCTACTTTAAAAACAAACAATTTGAATACAAAAGTCAAAACATTCACAATAAAGATGCATACAAAATGATTAAATATTTGCTATTTATTTATTTATTTGTGAAAATATTTCGTTTAAACAGCTGCCTTTGAATAAATATCAACTTTTGTTTTAGAGTTTGTTGTCTTGACTTTATGTTGCTAAAGGCACAGTGTTTTCACCTTGTTTTCCATTTCCTGGAACAGTTCCTAAATAATAGTTCCTAAATCTGTCCTGATTGTCCCTTTTCATAACCATGAAGGCCATCTGATTCAATTTAAAGCTGCCATGTTTTATCTAAACAACTTACAGTGCATTCAAACTCACCTGGGGTTTTAGTAAACTCAAACCACAACCTTTGCATTGCTAACGCAATGCTCTACCAATTGATCTACAGTAGCAAGTTCAGGCCAGTGAGGAGTTTTCTTTAAATGTCTAGAGACATAAAAACATGTTGTTATTGTTTAAAGGACATTTCTAAATGCAAAAGAGGTGTCATGCAAATGACAATTTGAATAAATGAAAAGTAAAACATCAGAAGCTTTGTTTTAAACGATTCACATGAGTTGTTCTAGTTTGAATCACATTTGATTCAATGTGTTTTATTTTACAGTTTTTGGAGGATTAACACTGTCTAGTTGTTACTCACAATGTTTTATGTGTTCTCTATTAAATGTTGTTGATCCATTTAGTCCCACTAAACCCGTGGGTGGTAATACATCTGTTTATTCCTACAAATCCTGTAAAAACATCTTAGAAAAACATCTGAAGTATTGATTACTTTCTTAGAATTGTTGACAGTCATGTTCTAAAAATAGATCACTTGAGCCCTCTTGTGGTGAATTAGTGAATGCAGTGTATGTGAAAATATGAAACAAAGGATTTTGTACATTCTAAAAAATACTGGATTGTTTTTAACCCATGATGAGGTAAATATTGGGCAGCACACATCGCTGGGTTAAAAAAGTACCCAATGCTGGTTTGTTGTTACCCAACCGTGCACCATAGTTAGACTACGCAATACTTTTTAATCTTTGTGTATGTGTTCACTTATTTTAAAATATTAGTATCTTGAAGTATTTACTTTATTTACTTTAGCCCTCTAAGGTTTATTAACACACACCCCGACAGGCGCGCGGATGACATCACAGTACCGCGAGAGCGATTCGAAAACAGATTCCTACGAAAGATTTCGTATCGCTCTCGCGGTACATTGACGTCATCCGCTTCTTGGTTCTTACGGCGTTGCATGAAGTCGATCCTACTGGCTTCTAAGAGGCCTCAAAAGAGGAATATGAAAAACCCTTTGCATCTTGGGAAATGTAGTGAAGCGTAACTAAAAGAAGTAAATATTAATCGTCTCGTAAAATTGGCAATCCATATGCTAAAGACAAAATATTCATAGATAACTAGGATCTGATCATTTTTTTATTAAGGTGTCTGTTGATTATTCCTAGCATAACTAGCTTTTAGTCTCGAATGTACACAATGCTAAAAATTAGGCGCAGGAAGAATGCGTGTACGCCCCTTTTCAAGTTCACAACCCCGAAAACTACATTTCCCTGAATGCTCTGTAAAGCATTTACTGGACTCCCTGGGGCAAGGCATTCTGGGAGTTGTCGTTTAACCTCTCCGTGCCTGGTTTTCAGATGACGTCTGGACGAGCGATATACACGAGTATCTCTGCAGAGGGAAGTCCATCATAGAAATGAAAATAGAGGCCAGGTAATCCCACTTTCATAACAATTTCTGACAAAAACACACTCGCACATGAATCTAATTTGCATTTGGGTGAGGGAAAACGACAGTAAAGCCGATTTCGCCGGTTGCGCATATGTGAAAGACTCCGTGTTTATAGCAGCGTTGGTTGTTTTCAAGTGAAGCAGCTAAACGATCCGGTTTCATGTCGTAAATGCACATTTATCTTCATTAGCGATTTCTGGGAGGTTATTTGTGATGTGAAGGTTAGATATATGAGCTTGAGTTCAGCAGAAATAAGCAAGTTGACGGATAAATGACAACAATTGAACGGCCTTTAATTTGCCGCAGTGTGTTCTGGGAGGATTTAACGCAAACTTTTGCATCATTATCATTCACAAACACATGAACATACGCCAGAGATTTAATGTAATTATGCAATATGGGCGCTGTTGACATCCGGCAAAGGAGTCATTGACCAATCACAGACAAGATTAATGTGTGCAATGCTACAAAATAACAACAGACAACGTGTCGTTTCATATGCAACAATGCTGTTGATATAATCAATGGATCATTTGTTACAACAAAACTTAAAATCTCATAGCATTTAAACTTAAAACATGACAGGAGCTGTCCAAATTATGTGGTGAGCCATATGTTGACACTCCATCAGTTTCTTTCTGCTGAAATGAAAGTAAAATGTATTTTAGTGTGTATTGTTATTCCTATTATCTTATTTTCTTATTTCTCTTCTTCCTCTTGTAGACTTGTTTGAGGTTTTGGAAACATGTCCAAGAAAAGGGGCAGGTAGGTCAAATTTCAAGTAAACATGTTTTACGGTGATGCAGTTTGGCTTCCAACTTTTATGGATTGGCCGATGCTTTTTATCCATGCAACAGTGCATTCAAGATATATATTTTAAGTATAAATGTTCGCAGGGATCGGACCCATAACTTTTGAGCTGCTAAAGCAATGCTATCTTCTTCAATGTCTATATGGACGTTTTTGCTTTAATCTCTCTTACTGTGGTGCAGTGTTAGTTGCTTTTAAATGACAGTACCACGGCATATGCTTTTACCGTCGTGTATTTGCCAGACACTTCCAAATGTGCTTGCACAGCGTTCAAGGGCATTTTTATCCGTATGTGTTATCTCTGCGAATTGAATCCAAAACCTCGGAGTTGCTTAAGCAATGCTCTGCCGATTGATATACAGGGTTCCCACGGGTCCTTGAAAGTTTTTAAATCTGGGGGGAAAAATTCAAGGCCCTGAGAAGTTTTTGAAAATCTACATACATAGTTACAAGTGATTGAAAGTGCTTGAACCTATTTTATGCAAGAAGTTTTATGGAAAAAATCTATATTATTCTCTGTGTAGTGTAGGATAATATCATAAAAATTCTAGACTTTTTAAGCACACATGTTAAACTGTTTGCTTTAAATACTTATATCTTCTGTATGCGAATGTTGATTCATACCAAAATGCTTTTTTGCATAGTTATGTTTGACACATGAAAACGTCTCGGGTTACATATGTAACTGTTGTTCCCTGAGAAAGGAACGAGACGCTGCGTCTTTGGCAATATTTCAGATAGCGATATACTTCCTGGCTCCCGCGTCACCCTTTCTTTGTGGTTAAGCCTCACCATTGGTTGTATCCTCTAGATCCATGCGCTCTTCCAACAAGCAACGTCTTGTGGTGCCATCCCAAAACGGAAACAAATCACTTTCGCGTACCTTCTCTGGATCTGTCCCACATCTGTGTAATGATCTGCCTGTTGATGCAAGATGTTCTGATTCTGTAGCCATCTTTAAGAATCAATTAAAAACCCATTCTTTCCACCAACACCTGGCTTACTAATACAGAGTTCAATATTTTTCTATCTTTTTTCTGTTCTTGACAACTTTGAAGGCGATTTCAGATTTTTTTTAAAAGTTAAATATCAACGAAATGCTTATTTATTCAACTTTCTGATGATCTATAAATATTAATTTTTTTTAATTACCCGTATGACTGGTTTTGTGGTCCATGGTCACGTATGGTTTGGTATCTAGTGACATTTTGTTTTACAACATTGGAATCGAAACAAGTAGAATCGGAATTTGGATTCGATAAAATTCGAATAATAACTAACCCTAGGTGGAAATCAGTAGTGACCTACACTATTATGTGAATATCAATTATTAATAAGTTAACTGATAATAATTATTATATTAGTATCAATAGAGCAGTGTTGTTATGCTTTGTGTATGTTAATTTTCCTGACCGCAGCTTGTTAACCAAACATTTATCGTTAACTGATAAGTGAAAGTAACCCATACTTTAAATGTGACCTCTGCATTTAACCCATTCAGTGAATAGTGAACACACACACACACACACACACACACACACAGAGTAGTAGGCAACTACCCCGGCGCTTAAGCTGCCTTACTCAAGGGCATCACAGTAGCAACCTGCCGGCCATGAGACTCGAACCAGCAACTCTCGTGTTACAAGCCCGACTTTCTAACCACTAGACCCCAATAAAATACAGATAAGATTTTAATATTAAATCCAACTCTTAAAATACAGTTGACGGTTATCTGTGACCCGGTAAAAACAATACAAACATTTAATTCAATTTGAACGTGCAAACAGCAGCCACAACAGAACCAGGATTCATACATTATCCCATTTTTACGCTACATTACATTATCAAAGAGCACGCGATCAGTCCAGAGGATTAATATCCAAATAGGGCGGATCTACTACATTGGCCATTTCTAAAGCAGGACACATTTCAGAAAGTGTTGCTTTTGTGTCTTCTTTCTCTGTTTGTTTGAAAAGGTCAGGGTCTACTAGTACGGGGCGATCAGCGATTGTCTGTCCAAATGTGTACTAGACGGACCGCACACGTCTTCGTGCAGCTTCCAAACCATATTCAAGCACGGACAAATGATTTCTCAAACAAATTATTACTTTACCAGACCTCAGGGCAGCAATAATTCACATCATTTACAAGCCATTCACAAATTAAGGATAAAAAAAGTGGTAAAATGTCTGTAGGCACGTGTCAACACGCACCATGCTCTAACAATTTTTTTTCTTTTAACTGATAATATTAATCATAAATAATCATAAAGTCATAAATCCTTACCTTTAGTTAACCGATCAATATGAACATCTCTAATGTAGATGTTTAGATATTGAAAATAAAGTAATCTAGTTTTTATTGACTTGAATATCGAAATGCCAAACATATTGATTCTTGGGATATGAGGATTGATCGAGTATCACAAGCAAAATAAAAAGAGCCTCTAAGTTAACTCCTGAGTCCTGTCAGCATTGCATTGTGAGCGAATCTTTCAAACACATTAAGGAGCGTAACATTTCCGGCTGACGTCACAATTTACAGATTAGCTGGCCAATCAGGGACACAGCGCTTTTCAAATCGATGAGTTTTCTACCAAATCAGTGCGTTTCAGGAAGAGAGTGAAATCAGGAGCTACAAAAAAGTACGGTATGTGGAAAATAATGTGTTTTTTAACCGTAAACCGCACAAACAGATTGTTTTATACAAAATACACAAAATAACATTGTTTTTTTTTAGCAATGAATAGGTGCACTTCAAACGGATGAGTTTCAAAATAATTAACCCCTTACAGTTGTCATGAAGGGCAAAATTAGCTATATAGACCAAAATTATTATTTTTTTGTACCAGGCTGTAAACATAATTACTTTCTGCTGTAAAGTTGGGCATTTTAACATGGAGGTCCATGGGAATTGACTCCCTTTTGGAGCCAGACTCTAGGGGCCAGTCGATGAATTGCAGTTTAAGTCACTTCCGTGTTGGCTTCACAATAGAGACTGAAAGGTTGCCCCTTGGTTTTAACAGTAGAAATGTTTAGTGACGGTTTCACTCCAGTGATGTGTGAATGATTGAACTAAGATGCACTCTGCTGAGCTTTTGGTTAACTTGAATACAATTTGCAATGGATTGCAAGTACTGTACATGTTGCATTGTCTTCTTAATCACAATTTATGTTTCATCTTTGGATCAAAGAGGGCCTCATTTATCATTTATAGTAAGGTGGAAGTCATTCCTTGCATATAGCCATAATATGGTACTCTTGATTCATTCGATGGCATACTGGAGAGAATATGCTGCACAAAATCCATAAAATAATATATCATGATTTGAGACGGAAAATGATCATTGATTAAATCTGGTCCGCTTAATAGGAAACGCAGCAGTGGAGAGCTGAGTGACAGTCTCACTCCAGATCCCAACAACCTGCTGGGTCGACGAATTCAGCACAGCTGGAGAGAGAAGGGAGCCTTGACCAAGTGGAAGGGCACCGTTCTGGACCGACTCACCGTCAACTCTTCCTTATTCATGGTCAAGTACGACGGGTTCGATTGCGTCTATGGCATCGAGCTCTTTAAGGACGACAGGGTCTCGAACCTGCAGGTCCTCACTGAAAAAGTGGGTGAGTAGGAAACTCTGTCACTCTGCATACAGGAAACAAAGCAACGACAGGAAATCGCACATGTGCAGGGATGAGCTCTCATACTGTAGTGTTTACACTATAGTACATAAACATTATTTTGCTTACAAGTAACTAGTAAACATGCTGTGGTACTGAGGATACTAGCATATATTTTTTCATGGTTTTAGACTTTTTGTGTAGTGGTAATGATACATATCATTATTAAGATATATATTGTTATCAAACTTGTGATACTTAATCTCATTTGATTTTTTTTATTGGGAAATTGGTGCAAATCTTTTTTAATTGTTTACAGCTAAATCTTGCATGTTCACTACGTTGCTCTTAGGTTCAAAGCTTCAAATATGGTTATAAAATCCCATCATGTCGAGTATAATTTCTTTCACGAGCTAGATTGAATCCATTGAAAAACTTGGTTAGCCACAGAGGGTTTGTTAAAAATGAAAAAGTTTACTGCAGATATTGCCTCATTTTGCAGTGTTATTAAATTTTTTCCTGTATGAGGATATGCACACATCTGGTCCTCAATATAGTGCCACTGGGATGATGTATTTTTGTAGGCTAACACGCAAGTTAGCGGGGCACTGACTCCCTCGCCTAAAAGCCCATTCTTTTTTCCCAAACTTCATTCATTTCAATTTACTTATATTTCTATGGCACTTTTAAATATTTTATATCATACCAAAGCGGCTTAAGATAAAATAGAAACAAAAACAAAAAAACACAGAAAAGCAACCAAGACAGCTGATGACTCCGGGCCAGATCCGCACCAGAGCTGCTGTGCGGATCCGGCCCGGAGTCTTCTAAAAACCAGTCCCTCCAAAAAAAGGTGATTATGGAAGCGCATGATTTAACGCATAATCAGCCAAAGTCTGCATGTTTATGCGGGGGGCCGCATTTTCTCAAATACGTCGCACTTTCTCAGCATAAATTGCAGATTTACGTGCGTAAAATATGCGGGGCTTGCATGATTTCATAATCCCCGCATTTTCGTACCAAAAATCACACGTATCTTATATATAGCAGAAAGTTGAAAAATGTTGCATTTACTTCACACAAGCGCAGCCATGTCCCCTGTTGCCATGGTTATGAAGTAATGTGATTATGTGACGTGAACATCATTGAAAAGCTGCAAAAGCAGCAAAAAGTTATTGCAAGTTCCCGCAGTTTTTGCAAGTTCCCGCAATTTCATTGCAAGTTCCCGCAATTTCATTGCATAAAATTGCATAAATATCCTGCATATTCCATCACATTTTTTAAGAAAACCTGCCACAAGATCAAGGATTTTTGCCCGCAACAATCACAAAAACCAAGTTTTTCTGGAAGGACTGGAAAACAACAAAGCATGGCAGTTTTTAAAAATAGTTTAGGATGGAGTATTTGAAATTAGCAAGAGTCATTTCTAATAAATAATGCATAAAGTAGTATTACATTCCAGGCTATATTATGAATATAGTATGTATGAGTATTACTAATATCACCGTAACATTCACTCTTCTTGTATCTTATTGCTTTGAAACCCATTTTAATGTGATTACATTTTAATTTGATACATTTCGATTACCCTTCAAGTGAACAACAAGATCAAGGTTCCACACGACGCAGAAGAGCTGGTGGGAAAAGCGGTGGAGCATCTGTTTGAAAAGGAAGACGGCGAGAAAAACGAGTGGAGGGGGATGGTGTTGTCTCGCGCTCCCATCATGACTAACTGGTATTATATCACCTATGAGAAAGACCCAGTACTCTACATGTATCAGCTCTGGGACGACTACAAAGACGGAGATCTGCGGATCTTACCTGAAGCAGGTAAATGAGCGATGATTAAGTACTAAATCTTTTTGAAGATCATTTCACTTGGAGGCATTATTGATCATTCTGCATTGATGAATTTTGGCCTTAGTATTACAATGGTAACTTCAACTGGTTGTTTCGCTTACAGGGCATTAATTAAAATCTTTAGGCCGCTTAAGATAAAATGTTTCCGTTAAATACAACCCATTTACGGGTCCGACCGGAGAACCAAGCGGGTTTGGGTCTAAAAGTTTCATGTGTGACTCAGACACGGGTTGGTTGGGTATAATATATTAGCGAACTCGGGTTTGGGGTAATTTGCCGAGCAGACCCGAACTGTCCCGCGTGCTAATTTCCATTTATCCAGACCTGTCAATAAATTTTAAATGCACATTTTAGCACTTACCTTGGTGTCGTAGTCAGATAACAAATAAAAAAATGGAGAAGCTGGCCAAATCGAATGATGGCCACCACCTTTTCTTTCTGTCTGACTGGTGCATGCAGGGCTGCAGACACGTTGGTGTTTTTGGACCCAAGATTTCTAGTGTTAATTAGTGGTTCCCATCGTATAACTTAATACATTTTGTTTAATTCAAATTCTAAGTTGAAATTGTTTTATGTTATGAATTGTCTTTGAGGGGCTGTGTGGTAATACGAATTGCATTACGGTTTTAAGGCACGGATCAGATATTTTTTTGGATCAGCTAAAAAGTCTGTTTACTGGTATTTGGTCCAGTATTAAACGCCCAAAAAGCATGTCTTAAATAAATTTATGTTGGTCATTACGGAAATGATATGTTGCACCTGTGTTCTTTAATATGGTCCTTGTCAGTAAATCACCCGTAGAAATATTCACTCCCATTGAAGTAAAAAACTGCAAGAAACTCCCACTCAAATTTTTGGAATCGCGTTCCCGTTTAGTAAATCTTGCCCTTAGTCTTATCACAGAATCCAAGATAAATTGTATACATGGCTGTAAACACAATAGACATTAAGGGGGAACATGTAATATAATGTAATATATAATATTCTGATTATATGCCCCCCCCAATAATCAGAAACTTAATTTTAATATACTATATTTTTAATATACAAACATATAGCCTTGAATGTTTTGGTCCCCCAAAATGTTGTGTTTATGGCCTTGAGATGAATTTAATTAAACCCACTTTACTAGAAAATAATTAAATGCAAGATAAACCTTTTTGAGTTTCTATGATATTCTTGCTTGGGTTTCCTCCCATATTGTGTTTTATTGTCCCCATCTTGAAAAACTCACATTCAGTTGTGGAAATGTAATAGTACACTTTTTGAAAAGCAACATATTTTGAGGTGGCTACAAAGATAGCAAGCAACCATTGAAATTTAAATTAATTTAACATCATTGTGGCGATCAGTGTTTGCTTTAGTTAACTTGGGCCCCTGACTCTTGTGCTTTAATGTTAAGTTTTCTTTGGCTGTTGAAGCAGTGTTTTAAAATACATGTAATCTACACTTAAATCTAATGTGATCAAGTTATTTAATTGTAGATTTACCCAAATCATATTTCTGTGTGCATGCGGTGTTAATGATGTGTAAAAAATGGGTAATATTACAGTGCTAGTTGGAAGCAGTGTCAGGTCTGTTTTTTCAGATTGGTAAAACATACTTAGAAGGTTAAACTACTGAATCAATCTCTGACATCATAAATCAGTCTATGAAGCTCATCAGTGGTGACATTTAACAAAAGAAAGCTTCATGCTGCAATGCATGCTGGGTACATACTAATCTAATCCATGACTCCCAGCATGCATTGCAGTTGATTGTTTTAACTGAATTAATTTGATGATTGTCACAATTGTTGAGATTTGTAGAATGAGTGATGATGTCTGAATGTGTCAGTATTTTTTTCTGTTTAACATCAACATCATCATGTAAAGCAGCTTAATTGAATATCATCTTGACATCTTCTCAAAAAGCAACCAATTTCAACTTAACTTTGAAACACATCTTTCTTTTCCAATGCACATGTATTTCTACATAAACACATACAAATACTGAGAAAAGAAAGATTTAACTTAGTGAAAGTCAAGGGCTTAACTAAAACAAACACTGATCACCATAATGATGTTTTCTTAAAACTTCTATATTTTTTTATATTAAAGGGACTGTAAGTAGGATTTTAAGTGTTTTATTAGTCAAAATCAATGTCTTTATTCATAAATTTGTCCTTGTTGGTGTCAAATGACCTCTGCCAGTGATCTGACTTTTCTTTGTAAACTTAGAATTTCTCCTTCCATGTCGTTTCGCCGTATTGATAAACTATAATAGCAGAGAGGGACAAAAAGCACTAGCCTACCAACGCATTTCCACAACAGGTTTCATTCAGAACACGTGAACCAGCTGCAACGGACAAGGAGATCATTGATTTCATAACGGCTACAGTAGTTGCAACACGCATTTGGAAAAGCGAGGCGCAAGAGAGCACTGTCCGTTTTGAATGCAAAATACAATTCCACCACTAGATGGGGTAAATCCTACTTACTGTCCCTTTAATTGAGGGTGCAAGCCCGATATTAATTCAGTGGGATTAACATTGACAAATCAACAAGTTTTTAACATTGCTGTATGGGTAAAAGACTGCATTTTTTTTAAGACAAAAGAAGTCCTTTAAATTATGATGCATTGGCTGTAAGTATGCGATTGTAAAATAATTGAATTTCCTTGTTTCTTCCGCAGAGAATAAACACCTGCTCCCGGCAGACCGAAAGCCCGGAGAGGAAACCGAGAGCCTTGTGGGTAAGCAGGTGGAGTACGTCACTGATAAAGGGGTGAAGAGAACTGGCCTGGTCATCTATCAAGTTCCCGCTAAGCCGTCCGTTTATTACATCAAATATGACGATGATTTCCACATCCACGTGTATGACCTGGTGAAGACCACCTAAACGAAACAGACGAAAACAAAACAGTCCCACTGTCTGACCTTTTCATAGCTTAAGTATCATCGCATTGTACCTTCTCATACAGTTTGCCTTGCTGTGAAGGGCTGGCGGAGGTATGAAACGTTCAGGGTTTGTTCATTTGTGTTGATGTTGTTATTGACAGGTTAGGAAGACACTTTAATGTTTATATGCCCGTTAAACAGGTCATTTTGATGTACTTACGCCGGGGTACTTTTTATTTAGCTTTAATGCCACGGCAAAGGTCAGTCTCATTTGAGATTTGTATATGAACGTGCGCTCGTGAAGTCCAAATTGCTTCTTTTGAATTGTAAATAGTTTTGCATTTCAGCAATGCATACGTGAGCGAGACAGTTAATATTAAAAGAAAAGGAGGAGGGCTTCATCTAAGATTTTAAGTAACTGACACAGTTAAAACCTATTTATTATATAAAAAGCTTATAAACAATTGCTGTACAAATGCTTATTGGGACTTATTGTCGGCTTTAGGTGCCGAATAAAAAAAAAACAATCGGCTTGCTTAAAATGGTAGGTATGTTCTGTGAAAGATGTAGCTTACATCTTAGTCCAGAGGTGGAGTATATGTACCTTTAACTATGCCTTTACCTGTGTCTAGGTAAGTTGGGTGACATCATCAGGCCCTATTTGTAGCACTGTAACAATCCAAGAAAGATTTGTCTGTTCACCTGTGTGAAAAAGCAGATGCGCACTTATGTCATGCATATCGCCAAAGGATTTTTTTTTGCTTAGATTTTTATTTACTGTTGTAAAAAGACTAATGCCGTTTCGTGAGATAATACACACAACAGTATGAATATATGTTCATTTAATAATACTAACAACAATCACTTAGATGGTTAAATCATCAACGTTCAATGCATGTAGCCCAGTTCTGTGACAGCAGTTTAATACTCAGTTTAGTCCAATCCAGCAGGCTGGATAAACCAGTTTGATTTCCTTAAAACTACTTTGCCTTACTGTGAATTAAAGGCAGTTCATGAATGACGCCTGTGTATGTTTATGTTCTTAAAGCTTGTAAAGAGATTTAACCATCATAGCCGACCCGAGCACAGCTCTAAAACATTTTACCATTTCATTTTCTTGACGTCTGACGGGTTTCACTTGTGCACAGGTGTCGGTGTGAGATTGAGCTTTATGTTGGTGTAGCTTTTTGAAAGTGATAAAACAGCAAATCTGTTTCACATGACATTCACATTTTGTATGTAAATAATGCACATATACGTGTTGTAATTGGCCATCTGTTTGTGTAGCTGATGTGGGTCTTTTTTTGCTTGTAGCATTTGCACTTTAAGCTGTTGAGTGTACAGTAGCTCCCACCTGTCTCACAGAAACATTAAAAACACTGCAAATGTGAGTTGCATAAGAAAAGAAACCATATGAAGTGTCTTACCTGATTAGCATCACCAAAATGAAAAAAATAAACATATGAGGCTCAAAACATTGTAAATTGAAATGATTTGACCTTGCAGACTCTTAAATGCCAAATTAAAGGCATTTAATTCTGTGTTCTGTATTTGTTATAAATACCATATTCTTAATAGTTTGTAGTTTTTTGGTGGCCAATAAATTTCATCACCAAAATGATTTTGTTATTGACCTGCACATGAAGGGATTTATGTAAATGTAATGCAAAGCAGTGTTCTCTGAAGGGATGTGTATTTTTTCTGCTATCATTTGCATGTGGCTCAGTCTCAGACAGACTGAAGGTTTTTGAATCTCTTCAGTAGTGCGCCACCGAGTCCTCATTGGTTTATTGTGTAGTTTTCTACTTTGATATTTGAAATACACAGCACGTGTCATTTATTTTGAGAAAAGTTCTCAAAAGATCAGACGATTGTAAGCTCTGGTTGTTAATTTGGATAGCTCAGTGTAGGTAATGGGGGAAAATAAATCACATTATCTAAATATGAATTGTCAAACTTTCAGCTGTGGGCATAGTTTTAGCTTTTTCTGTGCCAGTATATTGAGCAGACTGAAATTCTGTATTTTGTTTCATCACATTTGTACTATATTTCAAATGGTTTGACTTTAAGCTGTTAAAAGTTGGTTTCATGATTCTCAAGCTTTTGCTGTTTTTTTCTTCTGTCCGTGTACAAGTAATTCTCTCTCTTTCTTCTTTGTAGCGGTGTTTAATTGTGCAGTCCGCAAGTTTCCGCCGAATCCTTTGGTTGTATTTATCTTTTCTTTTGAAAATTTAAGTTACTTTATCAGTAGCTTCGTCCGTTTGTGTAATGATGTCATCATAATTAAAAAGAGATATTTTTTGCACTGAACCTTGTTGTCATTGTAAACAAAGTCTAATTGTTTTATATTTTTATAAATGAGGACTTCAGATGCAGAGGACCTCAGATGCAAAAGCCTTCAAACACCACTTCCGTCAAAAATTAGATAATGATATTAAAGGGGTCATATTATGAGATTTTTTAAAAGATGTAAAATAAGTCTTTTGTGTCCCTAGAGTACGTATGTGAAGTTTTAGCTTGTAATACCCCACAGATAATTTATTATAACATGTTAAAATTGCCACTTTGTAGATGTGCCATTTTGATGAGCTGATGAAATGCAAACACTGATCGCAATGATGGTGTTTTTTTATTGAAACTCAATTGTGGTGTCAATCTCTCTCTCTCTCTCTCTCTCTCTCTCTCTCTCTCTCTCTCTCTCTCTCTCTCTCTCTCTCTCTCTCTCTCAAAAAAAAATGCTCATTTACAAGAAAATATGTCACGCACTTCAAATGTCGGCTCGTTATGAAGTTCTGCATTCATAAATTGCATATTTCTTCACAAAAATGTCAATCTCTGGCCTGCCATCTCAATTTCTGACTCTGAGTCCTGCTCAGGTGCGCACACATAGAGTGCATAATTCTACGTTACTAAGTTCAGTTTAATTCAGTACATTATTTTTTTTATCAAATTAATTAAACTGAAAAGTAACTTGCATTACTTTTAAAAAAAGTTACTCAAATATTAATGTGTACATTTATAAAGTAATGCATTACTTTACTCGTTACTTCAGAAAAGTAATAATATTATGTAATGCACGTTACTTGAAATGCGTTACCCCCAACACTGTGTGCGCCACAAGTGTCTTTTGCTAGTTTGAACCTGGCGCAATTATCATTGGCAGGTTTAGCGCCACGTTGTTTAAATAGCAAATGTTATTATATTTGCTGTGTATATATAAAAAACAATAGTGATGGGCACATGCATAATGTATTTTAAAAGTATATAAAAAAATGCTTAGATATTGTTCTATTGCAATATTTAATCTATAAAATAAAAGGTAACACTTTACAATAAAGTTCATTAGTTATTATCACTGTAAAAAAATCTGTATAAATTACAGTATTACTGGCAACTAGCTGCCAATAACTTACTGTAGATTTTATATTTGTTATTTACTGGCAACAGTTTGTTCATAGTTAAATGAACATGAAACATTTTCAGTCTTTATCTTCTACAGTAAGTTACTGGCAACCAGCTGCATATTTACACCAACATTTTTACAGTGTACTATTATTTATCTTAACAAGAGATGAGTTGCTATATCTTATAAAATGATGTTGACTTTTTACAACTATATTTTATAAGTTATAGCAACTCATCTGTAGTTATAACAATTCATCTCTAGTCAACATAAATAATAGTAAATTGAAATGATGAAATTTAAGGCAGAAAATATTTTTTTTACAGTGAAGTTTGTTAATAACTAAAAAAAAGATACAAATGATTATCAACTCAGACTTTTCAACTTACTACTATTTATCTTGACTAGAGATGAGGGTAACACTTTACTGTATATTACGACCCGCAATGTACCGCGTAATTAAACCGAATTTACAGCGTACCTATTTGTAACAACAGAGTACCTTTACAGTACGTACTTGTGGGTATAAGGGAAAAATATTTTAAATTTGGGGTAATAAGGGGGTAAGAATATATGGAAAATTATAAATGATTTATTCTCCAAGTATTTCATAACTACAGGGTACCTATTTAATATTACGTGGTATGTATGACTTACGTCTATGGGTAATATGGTATATTTTTTTGTTTTGTTTTTAATTTGCTACTTACCTAATGAAAGTGTATTGTATACAGTCGATGCAGCTGCTTTAATTTGATCATCTGTGTTTTAAGGCAAGTAAAATAAAAATAATAGCAACTTTGATCTGTATATGTATAGTTACTAGGTAACTCTTACCTTTGCGGGCTGTAAATTAAAGTGGTGCTTATTACCCGCTTGTTCTGTGTATGTACCAGGTAACTTATATTTGCGGGCTGTAAATTAAAGTGGTGCTCATTACCTGCTTGTTCTGTGAATGTACCTTACCTTTGCGGGCTGTAAATTAAAGTGGCCCTTGTTACCGCCTTGTTCTGTGTATTAGACTTGACAAAGTCATACATACCATGTAATATTACAATAGGTACCCTGTTGTTATAAAATAATTAGAGTATAAATAATTTATAATTCTTTATATTCTTACCCCCTTATTACCCCAAACGTAACATATTGTTCCCTTATACCTACAGGTATGTACTGTAGAGGTACCCTGTTGTTACAAAGACAGTACACATGCTGTGTTAAAAATTACCCCATGCTGGGTCAAAAATAACCCAATGTCGGGTTGTTGTTATGCAACCATGGGGTATAAAAACCCAGGAGTTGGGTTAAAATACGCAGCATTGGGTACATTTTTAACCCAGCACGTGTTCTGCCCAATATTTACCCATTATGGGTCGAAAATAACCCAGCCATTTTCAGAGAGTACTGACCTAATGCAATCTGATGTTTATATTGTGTGCATCACAAAATGTTTTAGAAATGTACTTTTTGAATTCATCTGCAATGGTTTCTAGACACAACTCTCCTGTTGCCTTGGTGATCTATCTTTATGAACAGTATAATTTATAATTAAGCATAACTCGCATGCACATTGCAACAGATGACTCATAAAATGTATAAATATTGATATTTTAATATTTTACACATCAAATTTTACCCTAAAATAAAAAAGATATTAGAAACTATTTTATTGAGATTAATGAGAATTATTATAGGACAATTTAGGGTATACATGTAATTTCAATGTAGTCTAAAAGATGAGTAATATAATAATATTAAGGAAATTTATGATTCATATTTTCATTGTCTTTTGGCTAAAATATAAATGTTCTTATCTTTCTCAAATGCTCTACAGAGGGTTTAGCACAATGACAGTGAAGTAGTCCTCAACTTCTTCAAAGTCGGAGCCACATGCCAGAAAAAAACTTTCTAGCCCTGCTTCCACTATTTCACCTGTCTGTTTAGAGACTGGTTTCCTTTTATTACAGACTTTCAGCTATCAGACTTCAATCCCAGCAAGAACTAATGTACTTCATATTTCCTATGATTTTCAGAGATGAAAAAGCTGAATCTGTCCTGTGTAGAATGTAGGTTAAAAAATAAAGTGTAATTTCAAGCCACAAGAGTTTCAAGAGTTAAACAGTATATGACAGTATTAGTCAAGTCAAGTTAGGATACCACATTATGTTTAATAAAAACAAGAAGCTGTTGTTTGATATTTAAACATTATAAGAAAATATTAGGATGGAAAATTATATTGTTTTTTTTTTGGTCAACAGTTAAAACAATATAAGGAGTAATAATACATTTTTTAATAGCTTAGTTAGAAAAAAGAAGACCTGGAAGATATTTAAAGTGTTAATTTTCATTTATTTAGATTTTCCAGGGCAAGAATGCAGCCAATAAGAGTGAAGGTATTTCAAATGTACATCTTAAAAAACATTCACATGTTGGAATAAACCAGTTTTTCCCATCTTACATTATCATACTTCTTGCATACAACAAATGTATCTTTAACACCTCTAGTGGACAATACAATGAATTGCAGATCTCACAACACTGAGGGTACCTTTATCATCACAAGTGCAACTCAGTTGCCATGGTGACCCAATCACGTCCACAATAGTTCTTTGCCAAGTGTGATATTGCTAAGAATAAACTCAGAAAATCAAATCAGTAATGCTATTATAGTTCACGTTTCTACATAGCGTGTGGCATTTCCATTGTTCAATAGAAAGGAGAAATACAGATACAAAGAAATAAATCCAAAATAAATTACAAACAAAATCAGATGTATTTTTAATGAAAGCCAATAAAGCAATAAAAAAAAAATTACTGCTACTTCTGATTATTCTATATTTTTATTTAAAAAAAGGTTATTTTAAATAATTTTACTGTTAATTTAAATAATTTTACAAGGTTTTTATGCATTGGGGAAAATATAACTAAATATATATTACTAAATATATATTTAATATACAGTATATACACTATGAATAATATATGTCATAAGTAGCACTAAGTAAATACACTGTAAATGTCAAAAAAAAAAATGTTTTGTCAAAAATCATTAGGATAGTAAAGATCATGCATAAAGATATTGTGTGAATTTCTACCATAAAAATGTATACAATTATTTATATTTAGAAATATGTGTTGCTAAGGACTTCAGTTGGTCAACATTAAAGGCAAATTTCTCAATATTTAGATTTTTTGCACCCTTAGATTACAGATTTTCAAATAGTTTTATCTCAGCCATACATCAATGGAAAGCTTATTTATTGGTGATGTATAAATCTCAATTTTAAATCTCAATTTGTGCATGGTCCAGGGTCACATACAGTACAAGATATAGTTTACATTGTATAGACTTTATATGTAGTTTAGAAAATATAAAAGTATTTGGACACTTTCTGTTTGTCAAACATCAGTGAGGCATGTCCATGGTCTACCGCATCTCTTTTTTTAATGTTCTTTTATAAATTGATGCCAAAACATAAACATCCAAAATCTTAACCACACAGTGGCACTATTGGGTAAAAGATTTCTCACCAATGAAAAAGAACGGGTTGGAAATGATATTTTTACCCCTGTCATAGCCTGTATTTCTTGCTCAAGGACGTGTCAAAATTTACATCATGAGATATTTTTAGATTGAGCCCAGGTGTAATTCATTTTTAGAGTTGTGTCGATGCTGAACCCACAGTGGACGGTTGAAGAAAGCCATCGTTGAAATTGATTTGTGCTACTAATTCAAAGTCAGATGAAATATTAAAGAGCCTATATATCTTGTACAGTATATTGAAATAGTGTTTGCCACACTTTTTTGTGATTAGGGATAGATTGGTTTAAGTAAAAAAGTCTTCTACATGGACACAAATAGAAGTGATAAAAAAATTAAAGGAGTCAAGTTTTAACTGCTAGTTCATAATTGTACTGGAGAAATGACTTTATGAAAAATATGACCATCAAGTCTTCATTATTTGTCTGCAAAAACCCTATTTGAAATGAAAATGTTGTGTTTTAACTTTAAAGTGGGTTTTCTCTTGAACATTTGTTAAGTGTTTGCACACTAACCCGAGATCGCAGTCTGTTGTTCCTCCATTCCTTACATGTGATGAATGTTATGTTCCTGATAAAGAGAGCATAACCCGATCAATGTCTCGTTTAAACAGCATCACGTTACAAATGATAGGAGAAAGCACGAGGCGGATTGATTTTTCTCTTCTCTTTCTTTGCAGAATGATTAATTCGGATCTAATAGGGCTGTTAGTTAGATGCATGGGCGACTGGCGCTCTCTTTCATTGGGTGATTGCGTGTTTGTGGGATAGATGTCCAAACCAAAGTTTTTCTTGATTAAAATCTGATCGGGATGAAGTGGCCGGTGGCAGCGAGTCAGCACTCTGCTTTGCCAAGCTCAGCAAAACACAGATGAGAAAATCAACAGTTCATTAAAGCCAAGATCCATAGCAACACAAACTCACATTTAATATCTGCTCAATGATTTCTGAACACACTTACTCATTGCACAGCTTCAGCAATATTGTCCAAGACATATTTTTTGTAGAAATACTGTAAGTACGGACGCAAATGAGTCCATTGTTGATGTGCAGTAAAAGTATAGAGGTGGCATTGCATTATAATAATTTCTTATTGAGGTTTTCCTAAGAATATTTGTTGACGTTGTTGGAGACATTGTAGAAGCTCTATGTTTTCCAAAAGGTTTGATATGAAAGCCTAATAAATGAGACTAAAAAATGTTGGGGTATTTTCAGTGCTGGGTCAAAAAGGGATAGATCCCAACCTGATGGGTTGTAATTTAACCTATGTTTCAACCCATTGTTTGGTCAAATATAAACATTTTCTGAGTTAATTTTATCCAACAGCTGGGTTTGTCTCTCTATCTGACCAGTGCATTCTCATATAAATAGCATAAAAATATATATTTTTTTTAGTTAGTAAAGTCATGCAATACATATGCCAAATTCCAATTTTGCGGGCATATGATATGCCAGTCCTACCTGTTCACTTGATACAGCATCTTTTCGTGTAAAAGTTTTGGTTTCTTAATTTTTGTCTGTTTTTTAAACCATTTTTGCTTGGGTTTGGGGTTAGCTTTGGAATTTGCTTTAGGATGTCATTTAACATATAAGTTTATGTCTATTTTTAAACCATGGTCACTTGGAGTTGGTGTTAGAATTGGGGTTTGGGTTAGGATGTCATTTTATGTAACAAAAAGTTGAAGTTGTTGTTACCCCAATTTAATAATGGTAAAAAAACGAAGAAACCAATTACAAGATGCGCTGTGTTAAAGGAAAACACCACTGATTTTCAATATTTTACTACGTTCTTACCTCAACTTAAACAAATGAATACACACCTATCTTTTTTCAATGCATGCACTTTTAATCTTTGTACAGCGCTTCGTGAATGTGTTAGCATTTAGCCTAGCCTCATTCATTCCAAACAGGGATGAATTTAAGAGCCACCAAACACTTCCAGTTTTCCCTATTTAAAGACTGTTACATGAGTAGTTACACGAGTAAGTATGGTGGCACAAAATAAAACTTTTGTTTGGAGCCATAGGAATGAATGGGGCTAGGCTAACACATTTACAAAGCACTGCATTAAAAGTGCATACCTTGAAAAAAGATAGGTATGTATTAATTCATCAACGTTGAGGTAAGAACATAGTAAAATATAAAAAAACGGTGGTGTTTTCCTTTAAGTGAACGAGAAGGGCTGGCATATCATATGCACGCAGAATTGGAATTTGGTATTGCATGACTTTTCATACTGGGTGCTATTTATACGCACGTCATGAGAATGGGTTGATTTGACCCAATGCTGGGTTGAAAATAACCCAGCATTTATTTTGAGTATACAAGATCTTCTGGACAGCCAACCTATCTCACAGGAATTCATACATATTTTATGAGTTGGCTAATTCGTATGAATCGAATCAGTGGCGAGGCTACATAAGGGCCAGGGTGGCACGGGCCCACTCAGATTGATGGCTGGCCCACCCAGTCGGAAGAGACCAAACTTTTGTGGAAAAGCTGAAAAAAGCATGCATAAATGATAATAATCTATTTAACTCATTTTTTTCCGCCAGCCATTTTTTGAAAAGTTGCCTGCCAGCAATTTTTTGAAAAGTTGCCTGCCAGCAATTTTTTGTTATTTTCACAAACGTTTTACAAAATGCTTTCCAGGAAAAAAAATTCTAATATATAAACATACAAATATATCAAATGAAAGAATAGACCCTCTGCTTTCAAACAAACAATAAACAAACAAACAAACCTGGAAAAATGTCTCATCCTATCTATATTTTTTTTTCTCTGCTTATAAACTCTTAAATATTTTTTTTTTTAGCAAAAAGGTTAAATAATTGCATTAAAGGATTTTTTTTAGAGATCAGATTCAGAACGATAATCAAAACATACACAGAGTTTAAAATGAGTAAATATCGACTTCCATTGTCTTAAGTTTTTTCATAAATTGGGTATCTAGTGGATAATCAAGGTATTGCAGATTCAATGAAAAATTAATCAGGAACACTTTTTATGCAAATGTTTTCTCTTAATTAACGAGATAACTTGTCAATGGCAGTGAACAGTGTGGGGAAAGTTACTTTAATACTTTTAATACTTAATTAATTTAAAGTAATGCATTACAATATTAAGTTACTCCCCAAAAAAGTAACTAATTGCATTACTTTTCATGGAAAGTAATGCTTACGTTACCTTTGTGTTACTTTTTCTTACTTGGCTGAGGCTTGATCTCTGACTCTGATTTCTAACTGTTCATGCTCACAGAGTGCGTAATTCTACGGTAATATGTTCAATTAAATTCAGTACATTATTTTATTTTTAAATTGAATTCATTAAACTGAAAAGTAACTTGCATTACTTTTTTAAAAAGTAACTCAAATATGAATGTGTTAATTTATAAAGTAATGCATTACTTTACTTATTACTTCAGAAAAGTAATATTACTTCAGAAAAGTAATATTATTATTTCAATTCAAAATTGAATCGAATATTACGCTATGCGCGTTACTTTTAATGCCTTACCCCCAACACTGGCAGCGAAAGAGTTAAAAATAATTGCTCAAATACGCATCATTCAGAAATAACTATTTATATAGAAAGTTTTTATAATTTGCATGTGTTTCTAAATCTTGCAAATGTAAACATGCAAGCCATTTTGAATGCAAGGAGATGTGAAAGTGAGCTGTGTGCACAGATGTACACACACGCAAATGGACACAAACTAATACGCGCAAGCACGGAGGCACGCGTTTCAAAAAGCACACAAAATAGAATTTCTATGTCATTGACAGGACACATACACACAAAATGATCTCAAAATACCGCAGTCTTAGCAAGTATTCTCATAAAAACAGTCAGTTCATTGAAAAAAAAATTCAATTTACTCAATTTTTTTAAGGTACGTGATTGCAATCAATTTATTAAGCTACATTTAAACAACAACAAAAAATCGTCAAATAAAACTAAATAAAAAAAAACTTTTGTTTGAATGTAGCTTAAATAAATTGATTGCGACAACTTACCTTAAAAACTGAGTAAATTGTAGGGCTGGGTATCGATTCAGATTTTCCAGATCGATTTTATTTCGATTCACAAGCTATCAAATCGATTCGATTTTGATTCTCGGTTCAATTTTCGATTCGGGTTCTCGGGACGGTTTTTATACTTGATTCAACTCAATGAATATAGATTTAATACAAATACTATATTAATAAAAAGAACAGTGAACAGCAGTGGGTAATTAATAAAATCAATGAAGCACCTGAAAACACCATTTTAAGCACTGAATGAATGAATGACAGGCTCGGCTCTCGCTCCTTGGTAACATCGCGCAAGGCAAAAAAGAGGGTGACATCTAGTGAAGAAGACTAGTAATTCAATGAACGTTAATCTTTCATTCAATGTTTGCAGAAATAAATATGAAAGAAAAATCGATTCTGCTCTTTGAGAATCGATTCTGAATCGACCACGTAAAAAAACCCCGATTAATCGAAAAATATATTTTTTTGCCCAGCCCTAGTAAATTGAATGAATCATTTTTTCAGTGTTCTGTCTTAAAGTGAAATCAGACAGTTAAAAAAAAGTCAGATGTGCGTCAGTATACTGTATGGATCCGTGCTTATTTGCTCTTAAAGTGACAGTGCCCTCATGTTTGTGTCATTATGTTAATCAAACAACAGAAGACAAAAAGAAAATCACTTCTATAGCTTTAAAATAATAAATTATATTTAATTTATATGAAGAAGACAGTGTTATTATTTATTTAATTCTATTTCTGTTCCTAAATACTACTGTTATACTTTACTTTTTTTTAAAACTTTGTTCCTTTCTAATTTTATATGGTTGTAATTTCTAGATTTGTTCTTATTTTATTTTCCTTATTTCCCTTTTTTGCTGATCTGAAAAGTATTAGATCCATGACTCAAAAAACGTAATGTAATCCATTTAACCACTACTATATTGTAAAATGATGTAATTTGAGAGTAGGCATTGAGGTGCACCCTTTTTCACCGAGGTCCCATTTCTGGCATCAACACTGGTATAAATTCGTACTAAGTGAATTTTACAAAAACTTAGAAACCAACCAATAATGTTACCCCACTCCTAAACCTAACATCATAGGGCAAAAGCAAATCTGAAAAAAAAAATTGGTTGTAAGAATACATGAATTAGCCACCTTTTAAAATACATACATGAGATTATGTTGGAGCAGCTGTTTTTATACCCATGTCATGCCAGATTTGATGCATCTTATCACTGACATCAAACCAGGTGCAATGCGTCTTGAAGTGCCATATTCCTAATTTGAGCACAAATTAGATTTTTGGCAAATAAACAATTTGAATATCAGTCTGATCTTTAAACAAATCAGTCATGACTTCTAAACACTTGAAATATAGTACACAAATCATTCAAAGTTTTATGGCACGATTCTGGAAAAACCTCACCTGCTGAAGATAAAAAATCATACGCATTTGGAAGAAAACAATAGTGACAGTAGATGATTTTTTGATGCACTATTTCTTTAAGCAGATCTCATTTGTGATATTTCTTTCTTGGTCTGCTGGACCGTCAAATCCATTTAGCTGCCAATGTTTTTTATTACACAGACGTGATTTATAAAGATGCAGCAGCCTGGATGTTTCTCCTTCATGCTTGAACTCAATAAATCTGTCCGTTTATCTCTTTCCAGATGTATTTTGCATATCTCGCTGGCCCCTGCCGTCGAACTCGGCTGAAGGTCAGAATACTTTCACCCTATGAAGGGAAGCCTCCCATTAACCCAAATATTTGATGATAGTCCTAATGTATAATCTGTGCTATGGGATGACTGCATGACCCTGAATAGATAAGAAGGGATTGATTCTTATTAATTAAGAAGAAGTAATGACATCAGTCATTCAGTCACTTCATCGTTACTTGGCAAATATATTTCATTAAAACTGCCTTATGATATCTGTCCTGCCAAGATGTCGTAACTCAGGTTTATGTACTTTATTGAATGAATAGAATATTTTATGTCAAATTCACTAATGTACCTCGTATAAGGAAAATGTAATCTGCACTGTAAAAAAAAATGCAGCATGAAGTTTAAAACAACTTGGTTTTGCAAGTCAATTCAACCTACTATTTTAAGATTTGACCTGTGATAAGTTAACATGCTTATTAAACAAGTTGAAATTGTTTAACTTAAGTGGTTAAGTTAGAGTAACATGAAAATATATGTTGATTTTTTTACGGTGTGTATATTTCCTCATTGTCTGTTCTTCGTCTTTACTGTCTGTAATAATAGACCTTTAGAAAAATGGTTAAATATTGGCCTCTAAATTACCTGTCACTGTGCATTCTTTGAAAAAGTCCTAATTTATGTAAACATTTGATACCAATATGTACTTTTGAGGTACTAATATGCACTCTTTAGGGGCAAAGCTGTACTTTTTTTTGTGGAGGGTACTGCCCCAGTAACAGCTAGGGACCATTTTTTGTCAGACAGTGTTTATCAGCCTGGGCCGGGTTTCCCAAAAGCATCGTAAGGCCTATAAGTAAATAGCAATGTAAATTTTCTTTCTAACCATACCCAAAATTTTTAGACAATTATCTCACACAAAAATATCATGACATTATGACATTACAGTAAACCATAAATTGCAAAAAGGACTTTGGCTGGATCTTCACAGGCAGGGTCACATATTATTACAGTACGTTTTTACAGTAATACACTTACTTTATTCTTTTTTATAAACAGTAAAAGAATAATATTTTAATATGTTTTTAAAGTTCATTATTAAAAGTGTTCTTAGTTTGTAACACAACAGAGAAATGTGTTATTAACCACCCAGACAAATTTGAATGAAAAAACCTCCAAGTAAACAAAACTTATCAAAATCTTGGAAAGTGTTGCAACGTTCAAATACCGCTCCAATGCTTGTGATTTTGTGTAACGGTACATTCACGCAGGGTGTTAGCGTTAACGCTTGATGAAAGGTGTGTCTGAAGCCTTGCCAATCACAGTGGAGGCATGGTCTTGCATAAACTTAATTGGCTGGCTTTACACTAGGTTGTTTGCATAAGGTGATCTGATTGGCTGACGCATGTGTTGACATTTGAAAAGTTGAGAAATGTTCAACTTCTGCCGCGAGCAATGGCAGCGACGCAGACGGATCCACAATCAGTTTGGCAATGCATGACGTCACCCATACAAAGTAAATAAGAAGCATTACGGTACGTTTCCCATTCACGTTTAATGAGTGATGTCATGCATTGCCAAACTGAATTTTGGATCCGTCTGTGCCGCGTCACTGCAGTTGCTGAACATTTCTCAACTTTTCAAGCGGCAACGCATGTTTCAGCCAGTCAGATTGCCTTATGCAAATAACCTCGACAAAGCCACCCAATTACGTTTATGAAAGACCGGAGCATGTGTAGCGTCCAATGTGATTGGCTGTTGGCCACGCTTCAGCAGTGATGGAAAAAGTTACTTTTAAAAGTAATGCGTTACAATATTAAGTTACTCCCCCAAAAAGTAACTAATTGCGTTACTTATACTTTTCATGGAAAGTAATGCTTACGTTACTTTTTAGTTACTTTTGCGTTACTTTTTCTTGTCTGAAGCTTGATTTCTTTCAGGACTTGCAGGTGTTTTTATGACTGAAAAGTTCAGTATATCATATTTCCTCACAAAAATGTCGAGCTCTGGCCTGCCATCTCAGTTTCTGACTCAAACTATTCCCACACAGCCGTGTTCGCATAGAGTGCATAATGTGACTACGTTTAGTTTAATTCAGTGCATAATTTTCTTTAATCGAATTAATTAAACTAAAACCAACTTTTTTGAAAAAGTAACTCAAATATTAATGTGTACATTTAAAAAGTAATGCGTTACTTTACTCGTCACTTCAGAAAAGTAATATTATTACGTAATGCACGTTACTTGTAATGCGTTACCCCCAACACTGCGCTTCAGACAAGCCTTCCGTCAAGCGTTAACACTTTTGTCCCGTCTCAATGTACCCTTACCCCCATCATGTGTGAATGTACCATTAGGGTTTGAAATGTCTTTAAGAAATAAATTTATAATGTGTTTAGAAACAACTGACTTTAACTGGCTTTACCATTTCTGTAAAAGATTTTTAATATTGTATACTGTACCTCAAGTGATATAGCATCCAAAAAAAAACAAAAGTCCTTATTTAAACCTTTATTCATTTGAATATCTGTTTATATTAAATATCAGCACTTTTGCCAAGCCAGTGGCTTGTAACAACAAAACTGTTATAGAGATTTCACAATTTATTCCCCCAGCAGTAAACAATGTTTGTGCATCAAAGAGGCTAGTGAGCATTTATGATTTTTATTGTAAAATTGAAAAAAGAATAAAGACAGAAAAAAGCCCCAATAAGCATCATTTATACATATTATGTCAGTAATGATCAACTTAAAAGTTCATACATAAATATATAAATAAATAAACAAATGCAAACGATCAAATTCGAATCAAATTACGAAAATAAATTAATGACCGAAACAATAAATAAAACACAACAATTCAAACCTTTTACATATTTAATTGTCAAAGCAGCAAGTTCAGGAGGAAAGATAATGGTCTGTTTTTCTTCAAAATTAAAAGATAAAGGAAGGTTTTTTCTATCCAAGGACTTCAACTCATCGTACAGATGTTATGGGCACCATACAGAGTTCGTAGGTCCTACAATTCCCTCCATAAGATTTAAACATAGATTCATTATTTAGTTTCTAAATCTGTTTTGTGCTAAGAAACCCTACATTATAACACAATCGTTCATAGCAAACCCAACCCACAGCTCCATCTATGTTGATTTCTGTCCTTTCACACCGAGTTTTGTGTTGGTCTCATGCCTGTATGGATCGGCTGAATACACTCTCAGAAAAGGTACCTAAAAGGTGCATATTGGTACCTGAAAGGTATACACTTTAGGACCTTTTTCTAAATGAATAGAGCTGATCCCGAATCGGTACTACTGGACAGAAAATAACCGGGAGCTTTTGTGTGACTCTAACCAAACCCATTGTACCTGAAAAGAAGGTTTCTGTGCTATCAATAATCCCATCAAATACAGAAGACACATTTTATATAATTCATTTTCAAGTGCATTCCATTGCATCCACTACTTTGACATATATAAAGAGTCGAACCATTCGCAGGAATATCATACTGGTATAATAATCTCTAACATCCTAAATCCCCATGTCAACGCATTTCTTCTGTACAAAACATTCTGAGTGTTGCGACAAATAATGACATCAAAAATGACAAAACCAAAGCAAACATGGAGTGAGGCTTGAAATAGAAAGCTTGAGGTTTGTATGTTTTGATACTGTATGCAGCTTTGCTCTAGCAGAGTACTGTGGCAGTATGAAGGAGTATGAAAGAAGAAGATAACATGGCTTAGTTCAGGTAGTAACATCATATGAATAAAAAACACAGTTTGTAAAACATACTCCCGAAATAGCCCAAAATCTGAAGAGCATGTGCATGTTTTCATGATAGCTTTACTGCAATGGCACGACTCGAACTATAACCGAAACCTCCGCTAGTGCCTTGGTATCCTTGCAGCTTCGACCTTTACCTTTGAAGGTATCGGTTGAAAATAAAAAGAATGCATTTTTATGTTTTCTATGCCTTTCTACTAAAAAAGTGTCTCTACGTACTAGCAGTTAGCATGCACAAAGAGTGAATTATTAACTATAGGCAGGGCAAGCTATGAAATAGGAACTATTTTTCTATTTTTTTATTTGGCAATAAATAGAATAAAATTGAAATAGAACGTGAACCTTCGTGTTAGTACAGCATGTATGTTAGTTTTAACCACAGGTTTAAAAAAATCACATGTGCCTGGTACAGCTGCCGCGCGGCTAGGAATGTTCTCTGTTGTTATGGGACACGTTCTGTATGAAATGCTAGCGCACCGTTTACCACCTAACTTCATTAAAACGTGCGTGAATAATATGCAGTATGTAACAACAAACGTTGGAAACAGCAGTATGCTAGTCTGATGTGATATGACCTCATAATGTTGCATTTTAAGTCGCGATCTGTTGAATGCGATATCGTTGGCAGTACGTGAAGGTCATCCGTGCATACAGAAAATGTGCATACTGTGACAGTATCATACAAATTAGTAAAAGCAGTATGGTACAGTAGTATGCTATTCCAAACATACTGATGATAACCTGTCTCAGAATGATGATGTCACTTTTATAGGCATCCTGCGGCGTGGTACGCGCAAATAGTGCGTTCCGCACGAATTGAGAATTTCCGCGGGAAACGCGCAAATTGAAAAATCAGAACTTTGGCAGATATTCGCGCTACGTTAACCAATAAGGGGTTTGCTTTAGTAGTCACGTGATTACAGGGAGCGAGCAGAGTCGCAGAAGCCCCTCCCATGTTGCACATTTTTGGGTGAATGTCTCGGATGACTAGAATTTCACGCACACCTTTTTTCAGTGAACTCAATGTTCAAGCGTCCAACTACACGCGAATAGTGCGTTTTTGCCGCCTTTACCGCAGCTGGTGCACAGTTAGAGATGCACCGATACAAACTTTGTGCCAATACTAATATTTGATTACTTTGAATGACATTAATAACGGTAGTTTTGCTTTTTATTTTTCGTTTGCTCAAAGCGTCCAAACTGCAAAAAAAAAAAAAAGTTGATACCGGTTATAGGTCGATATATATCAGTGCATCTCTAGTCACTATCCATGCTAGTCATCAATTTGAACGGTTTAACAGTCAGATAACAAGTTTGGTCATGACTAAATGTGGAATCTGGAATTGCAACACAAGTCTGACATAATTGGGAATATGATCATTTTATGTACAGGTGTATACTGAATATAAGGTGCAAAATAAAGACATCTAAAGATTGATAACGGGAATGTTTGTGGTCCTGGTATTTGCCTCGCTGGCTTTCATTTTTCTTACTGCATTAATGATGAATTGTACAGTAAAAATCAATGTTAATATGACTTTTACGACTTTTGGAGAATTAAAACATTTCGAAATACAGCTCTGCGGAAACCATGATGGATTAAGTCTCACATTAGAGATTCATTTTCAGATTAAAATTACACTCCTAAAATATATTTTTTTAAGGTTTATAGACTATTTATTACAAAAAAACTATTTTTGTTCTTGAGTGAGTAATATCGTTCTGTAGAGATAAAAAAATTTACATTATAGATTCTTCAGCTAAGTAAATCAGTTCTGCGTATCATGCATTAAAAAGAAAGCTGAGACTTCCTGTGCTTTTAAAGCACCAGTATCTAGATGGTTACTCTATGACATCATAAGATCTTGTAAAGGTTCTTCTATGAGAGCACAGGAACATATTTAAAGGTTTGAGGATGACACCATAGGTACCCAAGAAGGTTGTATTATGACATCACTTTTTTATATTTAAGAGCGAAACATACAGCCACAGAAAAAAATCTAGACCACTCCAGTTTTGCCTTTAATCATCATTTCTATTTTGACCATTTCAGTCCAGTGTCTGTTACATTTTAACAAAAGCAAACCTCAGGAGTGATATATAGTCAACCAATAGCAAAGACTTAGCGCATGCCAAAACCCATGAAAGATGTAATAAAAATCAGTGTTATTCAAACCAAAATGTTTTTTTGAATTGTTCCTAAAATACACGTTTCACGAGTTCGCATTAACATGTAATCAATAGGAAATTGGATAACGCATATTTGGCATGCTGTCCGAGGGGAAGGCTCCGAGGTTGAAATTTTAGCCCGAAACCAGAGTATTCCCACCTCTTTAACTGGGATAGATACTAACTCAAGTTAAATAAACTTCATAAAACATTAACAAATTTGTGAAAAAAGATTTATTTTTTGTAGTATTCAAGATCTGAAAACATTGCATCTTTTTTGTTATTTTGACCATTTTTCCCATTTCAATATTTTTAGTAAATAAATGCAAATAAAACATTATTTTTATTAGGAAGAATGGCACAAATGTTGTAATTAGTTGACTGAATAAAACAAAAATTATCCCTTTACTTAAGCACATAAATATATCTAGAAAAACTAAAAATAATCTTTGTGGTCTCTTATTTTTTTCAACGGCTGTATATTTGTATTAATGCATTGATTTTAAGTTACAGTTTAAGAGAGAAATAGATATGTAAATATGTATAGACTTCTATGTCTACATCACTGGTTAAATTTCACGAAAATAATGTTATATTTTACCCCAAAATTGCGATTTTTTTATTAATTTCTATTACAATTATGAGAATTTGGGAGAAAGCTGAATGCTTGACATGATTCTCTACATAATGTTAATTTCCACTATGCAAAACTTCTTTAAACATCAAAGTCAAATTTGATGTTTCACAAGAATCTCATTATAAGGAGAAAACCTTTTAACAATAAGTTGAAGTTTTATGTTGGCACATCATCACATTAATACAGACGAGCTGTCCAGCAAACTTGACTCTGCTCTTCCTTAATATTATATGATGTACTTTATTAGAACTGTAAAGATTTCAAAATCCACTTTGTCTCATAAATATTAAGTGTGTGGGGGAGAAATGTTCTGTCCAATCCCATCTACTTTAGGCAGGACAAGCATCCGCTGATATAAATGCTTGGACAAGCAGCCACGTTTCCCATTTCCTCATCAAATGTTTGTTGTAGAAAGAACAGAGAGTGAATTCCCCTTAAAATCCCTGTGCTGTTCTGGCACATGGCACTATTTGTTCGGTTCATTGGTCACGGTAAGCTGTGCGTGGGGACTGCGAAATTCTGCAGGCTACCGTTTGGTCCGAAAAAGTTTAACAGGTTCAGTAGATCAAAACAACTAAGCACGACGTAAAGTCAACATGAAACTCAACCTCTTCGGCAGTCTGATGTATTTTAGCATTAAACCCCAGCTAACAGAGAAAAGTTCTAAGAACTTTCCTTGAACGTTTCCAAAAAACGTTATGGCAACATAAAAAGTGTCAAGTTTTTTATGTTTTAAGAATGTTTCTTGGTTGTCTGAATGTTAGAAAAATTTTACGTTCCATCATTTTCAAACATTACACAATGTTTAAAACTATATTGACTATTTTGCTTGATATGTAAATGATAGAGAAACACTGCATTTTATTATTTTAAAACTTATAAACCATTATTTCTAAATGTTTTGTTAAAATATTGCTGTAGAAAACACAATTCACTCAATAGGCTTAGATGTTGATGATGTGTTTCATTTAAAGTCACCATTATGGTGATCAGTGTTTGTTTCAGCTTGACTCTTTTATATTTTGTTTATATTAGTTTTGTCAAATTTACAGACATATGAACTGTACAATCACATGACTGTTTTAGTTGGACTCTTGACCCTTGACATTGTGTTGCTAGTTTTTCCCTGGTTGCATTAACTGTGTGTATAAAACACAAAGCAAACAGTTGTTTTAAACATTCTGTGAACATTAAAACATGAAATTGTCATAATGTTTGAAATTGATTGAATCTAACATTTCTCTAATGTTATCTTTTTATGTTGGCATAACGTTTTTTGGGAACATTGAAAACGTCAAGGAACGTTTTTAGAACAATTCTCTGTTAGCTGGGACATCAGCGAGGAAAAACATATTTCGTCTGTTTCGAATGAGGGGCATTTACATGCTTATGAAAGATTACAACAATGTTTTTCTTTGGAATAACGTGCATCGGTGAATCATGTACCAGAAACAATGTTTAAAAACGTAAAGAGGGTCTATAAAGATTGCATGTTGACTTTAAATGCATCGCATGTGCTGCTGACGGTCCGCTGGTTTGTTTACATACGCTTCCACCACCGAACGTTTCTGTCCAAGACTACTGCCATTTTCCTTGGTCATTCAGGCCAAACCTGTGGCCCCGGCTCTACATAAGTACTACGTATACATAGGCATGCACAATACAGTGTAACTATGAGCAAATACAAAGTTCATTTAAGTGAACCTACTACATGAAATACCTGAATAAAGCATGAATAGAGGAGAACTACTTTATCAAACGTGTCTCAAGGTTACAGGCGTGTACCGAGACTCGATTTCTCCGTGTGCTGTGTTACGCTGTCATGTGGTCTGATTTGTCTAATAGAAATGCTCTAGAAGGCTCTTCTGGCAAACAGCATAGTCACTGAAACAATTTCAAAGCTTCATGTTTCACTATGGCACGATTGTAGGCTGCATCTAAATTAAAGGTTTCCTGAATTCTGTCTAAACAGCCCATTCTCAATAGAAACGTCAAGCTCAGATGCATCACCGCAATGTGTTTTCGTGGCCTTTTTTAATAGAATCTTCAGGTATATTGGGAAACGTCTGTGTCTCAAAACATGGAAAAAATTGTCAAAATATGTACCCCAGCTGCCACCAGGGCAGTACCCTTTAAAAAAAGACAGCTAAAGAGTTTAAATGTGACTCGTGCTGGCAAAATAAGTTAGAATGCGCACCGTGTCATTTTGAGATAGAGACACAAGAAAGTATAAATGTTGATTTGTGTCTTTTTTTAAAATAAGTGCATAAAGTTCTTGTCTAGCGATCTCAATGCGCTAAATAGTCGATAAACATCAATTTTATTTATACGTTTTCTGAGAGGTGTACCGTCCCAAATGCTTAACCTATTCAAAGATGCGTGCCCATACACATACGCGTGACATTTTGGCTTCAGTTTTAAAACACTCAGCAATTAGAAAATAAAGTGCAGGACTTGCTTGATGTTTAAAGAGTTATTAAGAGAGATAAGACATGAAAACAATCGTCCTCGCACTGACTGACAGATCCAATGCATGGACAGATGCGCAAGCACTCGACCCTGATATATACACACCTACACAAAATTACAGTTTTACAAATTTATCTGTCTCAATTTCAATCAAACAAAAAAAGAAAGAAAAAAGTTTAATATATTTTTCCTATTGTATTGTTTTTGACTGTGTGTGTGTTAAATCTATTAGTTTACCAGTGATTTTAAGGTATGGATTTGGTGATTTTGCTTCTGAACCTCAAAAATCTTCAACTTGATTTTTCTCAAAATTGACTTTTGCTGACTTTTGCTTATTTCGACTCATTTTGCCGGCACGGGTCACATTAGTAAGTCAAAGGTACATAATGGTACCAAATGTATACAGTATGTATACCTAATGGTACAAATAGGAACTTTTTAAAGGGTATTGCCCCAAGGACAGCCGGGGTACATATTTAGCAAATTTTTGAACAACAATATGGTTGGACACTACACAAAATGTATAGCATTAGAAGTAGGCAAGCTAGATTAGCACCAGCGTGCGCCCGGCACCCCGAATTTGATTCCCGTCTCTGAGGTCCTTTGCCGATCCTGCTCTGCCGCTTGCCTATTTCCACCCAACACCAACTATTCTGTCTAAAAAAAGCCCCGAAAACATAACTTAGAAGAAGAAGTAAGCAAGCTAAATATGTGTCACAATGCAAGAAAATATATAAAAGTAACATAGTGAACTACTTGAAAAGCTAAGATTAAAAAGTTGTCACACTGTAAATCCAAAGATTACAGCCACGATCTTTAAAATGGCCACTCAAAGACGTTTCGGTGGTGCACAGGAGTGACATTTCCTTGAGAAACGGCAAAGCTCAATAGCTGTTGTTTGGCAAAAATGACAAACTAGTGGCTCTCGTATTTTTTTCTAAGTGGTGCATGAATGAAATGATACCGCAATGGCCCTTTTCTTTGTAAAAATTTCCAACTTTCTGAAATGAGACTTGACGATGAACAGCAATTCAGAATGTGCCCATAACAATTCGGTATCAACACTTTGTAATTTATAACAATAGTCTAAAATACCCCACTAAACGTAATCTATCAATATCCATTTTGCTCCAGTAACCTGGAAACTAAGTTTTTCAATAAAACGTACCCCGTAAACCTACATTATACACCCTGAAGTAATTGTGTCTAACTCTTAATTGGCATATTATATGAATAGCATGTATGCAGTGTAAGATAATCAATCAGTGTGGTAATATTGTACATCGTTACGATACCGACATCGAATAAAAAGATTTGGTCCTCAGGTCCCTACGGGTGAGAGAGAGTTCATTATTCTGCGCCAGTGTCATATACACAAGCTCTGCAAGAGAGAGGGAATAAATATATATATATAGAGAGAGAAAGAGAGAGAAAGAGAGAACGCTATCCGTCCAAATGACGGTTTACCTTGGATCTTCAACATTAAACCCTCATTATTCCGCAGAAGTAAAAGCAGTGACTGACGGTTTCCATTAGAAGATCGTCTTTTGATATGTGCATGAATTCTTCTTTTGCTTCTAAGTCAGTCGTTTGCTTTTGTGAACTCTACAAGTTGCGGCCATGCACCGTTCTTCCAAAGTGTTCGGTATGTATTGTTTTTCCAAAGAGAGAAAGAAAAAAGTTTCAGTTTGTTTGTTTGTTTTGTCCTCATTTCCTCCCACGCCGCCGTCGTCGTCGTCCCCCGTTACGCCGTTCTTTCATCGTCGTGAAAACGTGCTTAAGTTAAATGCGATATGTTTCTCCCGTACTCCCTCGTGCGCTTGATTTCTCACTCCGTACGCTTGGTTGTGTGTTTGGTGTTGTTGTTTTTTTATTTAAGTCTTTTTTCGTGTGTTGGTTTTTCAAGAAAAGTTTCCATCCGTCAAAACATCAAGACTACAACTGTTCAAAACCTGCCGAAAAAAGAGAGAGAGAGAGAAATGTCAGAGCTCGACTCGGGAGACAGACACATGGGGGAAAAGCTCTGCTACATGCTGACAGCTTGATATCTGGATGTCAAACCAGGAGGCATCAGTCACAGCAAGCGGCGTGTGAAGCTAAACTCGAGCGGAGCCACAGGCCCGAGCTTTTGACATCACATTAAACATGATGGAGGCACTGAGAAGTTGACATGATGCAGGTGCGCTGAAAGATTTCATCACCCACTCCACTTCAAGAAAACAGTTCAGTGTTTGCAAGACTTGCTATATCTGCAGAAGTTTTCACCTTTTACGCTGAATATATGGGAAGTGCCTACTGTGTGCAGAAATTCCGCCCGATAGCGATAATTGCATATATAATGGCTATATAAAGGCTAAAATTATAGTTCTGCCAAAACTCTTATTGATAAAAATGCTGTTTTATGCAATACAGCTTCAGTCTAGATTTTTGCATACTTTTTGGAAAATATTTTTAAGTGACATCTAATACTTTCTATGTTGCGTAGTTAGGTTTTTAAAAAATAAACTTTAATATTGTCTACTTTTATACTAATACCCTGGATCACAATAGTAAGTCATAAGTAGCACGGGTATATTTGTAGCGGTAGACAACAATACATTGCATGGGTCAAAATTATTATTTTTTTATGCCAAAGTATCAAGTAAAGGTCATGTTTCATGAAGATATTTTGTTTATTTCTTACCGTAAAAATATATAAAAAATGTATTTATCATTATTACACGGCTTGTTGAAATGCTTGATTCTGATTGGCCAGTCGCAACATATTCCTAGATACAACCGCTTAAAACTAATAGACATGGTAAACCAGATGCTGCAAATCATTTTGAGTAGGTACAGTTTAATATTACACAAAAATTTAATATAAATGTCTTTTAATAACATATATGACATTATATTTACTAATGATTAAACCAAATAGGGTGTTCGTTAACGTCATCTCATCTTAAAATAAACAGTTTTAAATTTTCATTGCGGATATTTTATTATGTTAAAGGGATAGTTCGGAAAAAAATATAATTAATCCCATGATTTACTCACCCCAAGCTGTCCGAGTTGCATATGTCTATCGTTTTTCAGACAAACACATTTTCGGATATTTTAGAAAATGTTTTAGATCTTTCAGTTGATTAAATGTAATGTTACGGGGTCCACCCATAGTCCACAACCTTCAAGTCCAAAAAAAGTGCGCCCATCCTTCACAAATTAAATCCAAACGGCTCCAGGATGATAAACAAAGGTAGCGCCGCCATCTTAGTCGCGTCCGCATTCAGGATGAGAGCTTACGCTGCCTTCAGAGGCTACTCTGCTGCTGCTCTGTGCCCCCACCCTCCGAATTTGTCATACGTCACTAAGAAAAGTGCGTACACTACGCTAATACTCTCTCCTGAATACAGAGGAGTCTAAGATGGCGGCGCTACCGGAGGGTATTTATTTACATTATTAAAGTTTTAAATATGGATATTTCTACAACAACACCGCGCGGATTACCCACAGAAGACCTTTGTTTATCACCCTGGAGCCGTTTGGATTTATTTTTGAAGGATGGACGCACTTTTTTGGTACTTGAAGGTCGAGGACTATGGGTGGACCCCGTAACATTACATTTAATCAACTGAAAGATCTAAAACATTTTCTAAAATATCCGAAAATGTGTTTGTCTGAAAAACGATGGACATATGCAACTCGGACAGCTTGCGCGTGAGTAAATCATGGGTTTAATATCATTTTTGGCCGAACTATCCCTTTAAATAATATATATATATATATATATATATATATATATATATATATATATATATATATATATATATATATATATATATATATGTGTGTGTGGTTAAAAATGAGCAAATAAAATATTTCAAATCAATATTTAATGTTTTTTACCTTACTTAAGGGAAATAGCCATATAATAAGCAGGATAATGTACAGGCAGCTGGTTGTTATCATAAATTAAGCCCTCCACTTCGTGTCATGTCCTGATCACACTGTTGGGGCATATTTCTGTGATAACAACTGGCTCCCAATAGACAGTTTCATTGGACGAACATGCATTGCCATGTTTACGCATCTAAGCTAAACTTAACTTCCGGTTTCTGTCTGTTTAATGGTCCGACTAGTGGCTGAAATTAACTCTGGAACGAATTCCTCATCAAAGTAACAAATGTTTTGGTTTCCTAAAGACGAGGGAAGACGGCGATCAAGGATCACCGCTATGTGACGGAGGTTTGGCAGCCGATTTGTAGTGAACAATGTAAACATTATATAGTTCACATTTTATACAACATTATCTCAGTGTCATTTTTGATACGCTTAGCTATGATATATATATATATATATATATATATATATATATATATATATATATATATATATATATATACTAAGGTAATCTACTTGTTTTTTATTTTGCTTGTTATCAAGAGTTTACCGGAAGTTACATTTGTTCCATGAAATCCGTTTGTTTATGTTGTTACTGTTGAAACTGTCTATATATTATCCCTTACTTTATATTAATAAGTGTCGGTAAGGACTTAATTTGGACACCTTTAAAGGCTTTGATTTTTTCGCACCCACAGATTCCAGATTTTCAAATAGTTGCATCACACCCAAATATTGTCCTATCCCAAAAAATACCAACTTATTTATTCAGATGATGTATACATTTGAAAAATTTGACCCTAAAGAGACACTCTTTTTTTTGAAAATAGGCAAATTTTCCAGCCCCCCTATAGTTAAACACATAATTTTTGCCGTTTTGGAATCCATTAAGCCGATCTCTGGGTCTGGCGGTACCACTTTTAGCATAGCTTATCATAATATATTGAATCCGATTAGACCATTAGCATCACGCACAAAAATGACCAAAGAGTCCCCGAAAGAGTCCCCCACTATTAAAAGTTACCAAGTCCTTGATTATTACGCCAGAATGAGAGTATATTTCCTAGCCATATCTGCCTAGAAAATCACAACTTTTAATTTTCTGTCAGTCTTAGTACACGATGTAACTACAGAAGTGTCAAGTTTTAAATAGGAAAAATATTAAAACTTTTTGGTCATTTTTTTGTGTGATGCTAATGGTCTAATCAGATTCAATGAATTATGACCACCAGACACGGAGATTGGCCTAATGTTCCAAAACGGTAAGAAATCAAGTGTTTGAATCTAGAAGAGCTGCAAAAAGAGCATATTTTCAAAAAAAGGGGAGTGTCCCTTTAAGGTTTTGTGGTCCAGGGTCACGTATACTGTAGGTAAAAAATTGTCTGATACCGGGTAATGAATAATAAGGAACCAATATGGGTGTGTAATGTGTCTCGTAAAAAGTGAAGAATAGCTTTTAAGTGACTTACCTCTCTAATGTGTGACAAGTGCACAAGTGCCGCTCCGGTTCTGGTCAGTATGGACGGCTGGCGTCCTTCGGTCGCTTAAGCTGCACTTTCAAACGCTTCATGCCGATCTGAAAACCGTTCATGGCCTGGATGGCAGTTTGAGCACTGGCAGGATTATCAAAGCTCACAAACCCTGCAGAGATAAAAGATTAAATGAACCATAATGATACTGCTACACAGAGAAAGTTGAGAAAGTCAGTTACATGCCCTTCAGTCTCTTTTTCATCTAAAAGGCTGATTTTACAGCAGATGGCGGTAATATGCTATATTCATTTATGATTTCCCTTTATATAAAAAAAAAAGAAAATGTGACTTGGTTTCCTCTTTTACTGCTGTAGAAATCAGGTATGTGTTTTTGACTTCATGCAGCACTGCGCAGACCAATCTGAGTCCGAAAATCTTGGGATGTTTCGATATCATACTTTGATCGATCTTCACCATGTTGCTATTTTTTTTACCAAGCTACTCTTTTGGCTCATGTTATAACATAACAGTACGTCATCATGAACATTGTTTGTGTGTCCCGTCGGACTGATTTTCATCTGCAGTGGAGGAAAGACTACATCTCCCATCATTCAAAGCTCTTTCACCTCATCATCAAGCTACCCCTTTATTATGCCACATTCCAGGCAACCTGTAACCCGTGTTTTTCCAACCTTCTACCCGTAAAAGTGCACTGGAATGGCAGTCAAACCCGTGACTTCCCACCCGTGAACTCGTACTAGATCGATGTTCTCCCAGTTCCGAGCTCTGACGTCACATAGCCTGCGAAACCGTACAAAACAACAATGGCGGCCCCCACAGATGCAGGGTTTCTGCAAGTGGTACACGGTGGGAATACACTTTAGGACAATAACGTTGCAGCAAATTAATAATAAAATAATAATTATAGTAAATAATACACACGATTATGTATCTAAAACAATAAGTATATCGTGAAAGTATATCGCCGCATGCACATGTTAAGTTGACGTAAATTCCTTGCGCCCAGGTAGTTGTGAACAAAGTTGTGAGTCGTGGTTTGAAGTCGTAATTTACGGGCTCAAAAACCTGCCTGGAACGCAGCAACAGTGTTTTGTGACCTCTGCGAAAATGACATTGTGGGTGCATCCCAATTTGAAGGCTGGATCCTACGAAGGGTGCAGGCTTTGAAGGCGCGATTCGGTCTTCGAAGGATGCAGCGGAAGTCCATAGAATGTAATATATATGGACGTAATATCCGTGATGTCACCCATAGGTTTGCGAAGAGCTTTTTTGAAGCCAATAGTAGGCGTTGCCTGCTGTCGCCACTTGGCAGCGTGTCACCGCACATCACTCAGGGATAACCAAAAATTGGTAAGGAGGCGGCATGTGGGGGAAGCTGAGGTGGCTGGGGACGGCAGTGGCAGTTCACCCGTCACTCAAGTGACCACGCCCTTAATTATGCAGAACTTTAAGTTGTTATAAACGGCAAAATTAGCTATATAAACCAAAAAACTTTTTGTACCAGTTTGTAACCTTTTTTAAACATTTATTTCTGCTGTAAAGTTTGGCATTTTAACACGGAGGTCTATGGGAATTAACTCCCTTTTGGAGCCCGCCTCTAGTGGCCAGTCGATGAACTGCAGTTTAAATCACTTTCCTATTTGCTTCTTCAGAGAGAAGTCTATGAAGTGGATAATACCTAAACAGTGACAAGGACCTTAAATTTGCTAAATAGACACTTTTATTTAACTACACGCACTGAATCTTGGGATAGCCAATGCTGTGAAGGATCCATCTGATAGATCTTTTATTTCAAGGGAAACGAAGGACGCATTTAGAGGCCACATCTGAAGGCTTTCTGCTGAGCCTCCGAATTGGGACAGCCTTCTTCGCAGTGACGTCATTGGCTTTCAGATACGGCCTACGGAGGACGCAGCCTTCGATTGGTATGCATCTACTGTGCATTTAAAGCAACACTATGTAGTTTTTTTACCTTTAAATAATGTCTCTAAAATTATTTCAGTGACAGAACAACTTTTAACTGGACAAATTGTACTGTTGCTGCAACCTGAGCAGCCTCCTAGTTGCTACAAGCACACTCTGAAAGTGGCGGTGGAGGGTAGGAAACACAGCCCCGCCCCTCCCCCTGCCTGCAGAAGAGTGTCTGATACCAGACACTGTTGCGTTTTTCAACCACATGGGGGAGCTGTAAGTCATTTTTACATGGAAACTACATAGTGTTGCTTTAACAGTGACAAATAAAACACCATGTGATCTCAGTATCTTCACCATACATTTACTTTAAACAGTAAAACGAAAATGATAAAACTGATACTCTAAATCCTGATTGTGATAATGAGTAATTCAATTCTTCTTTAACGCTTGCAAAGTTGTTTGGCTTCCCCTTCTTCTGTTCAAGACACAGCTCGACATTTTCACATTTCTCCATGCCTCTCCACTGCTCGTATAAATATTGCAAAGAAGTCCTACCCGGCAAATATATCTACCCGAGTAAAACCAGAGCATCACACTGCCCAGCTTTACTTCACATCATCTAGCGAGCCCTGAAGAGAACATGGGGTCATAAAATGTTACGCTTAAAGGTCTAAGCTTGAAGGCAGCTCACTTTACCCCATAGATTACTGCAGAAGCACCGTAATAATAAGTTTAGTGTGGTGTTTAGGTGTGAATGTTTTGTGCACACCAATCCCTGCAGTATGACCACATTAGGCCCCTAAAGTCCAAAGGTGTCAGTCAAAGTTACTCATTTCGAATTCACGTGGAAGGACCCAGACATGAAATCCCTAAGGTAACCGTTCACACCGCCATGTCTGAATCAAATTAGACTAATGGCGAAGAGAGAGAGACGCATACAATGTGATTTCTGCAAAAGCAATTGTGTTCCCGAGCTGTGCAGTGAATGAATATAAATATGGCAGTGCAGACAGTCAAGGGCTTTTGGGGTGAATAAGAGGTCCAATAAACCTTCATTAAACCATAATACAAACACACAAGGGCTCTGGTGTATTATCGAATGCATCGCACACAGGGTCCGAAATTAAAATTCACCCAGCACCGACTGCATAATAAACATCAAAAATTGATTATGCTGATAAATAAAATTGGTTAGTTACCATCTGACCCGATAAAATGTATAAAGTAAAGATCCATATAAATATATCATAGGTACTTGATAAACAGACTCTGTGTCTATGTAAGTGCATCTGTGGAGAGGTGTGTCTGACCGAAACACTTGCTCTGATTGGTCGCTCGGTCCATGAACACTTTTGAAGAGATGACGGAGCCGAATGGAAGAAACATCTGCATCAGTTCATTATCGCCAAACTCTTGCGGCAGGTGATAGATGAAGAGGTTACAGCCTTCAGGACCTGCAATACACATCGAGTATATTAGTGAGGTCATTTTATAGACTTTTATTGCTTTTATAACTGGCAAATGGTATTTTCAATTCCTAACCCTAATCCTAAAATGAAGATTATTTTGCATTTTTATCTAGTGAGGATCAGCATAATGCCCTCGCAATTTGGTTATCATGATATTTCTGTTAGTGAGAACATTGCCCCTTTAAGGAAGTTGCACCACTAGGCGGCCATGTTTGCGACTTTATTTCAGTCATGCAATCTACTTGAATGGGAAAAGGCAAATATCTCTAAAATCGCGTTCTAAAATCACAAATAAACTAATTATTTCTGACCAACAATTTTCTAAATCAACTGTACCATAACATAAGCTTTATTCGAGGTTGTTTCAGGTACTGCACATTCCTACAGTTTAACAAGCGCCTATGCAAAACCTAAAGATTTCCATTGAACAAGATTCTGATGCATGCACAATTTATCATAGTTTCTTGAATGTCTGATGATCTTTATATTTGGTCAACATTGGAGTTGCCCCTAGGCACTATATACTGTATCTTATAAGCTTTATCTACTGGTGGGACATTCTTACTAAACAAAAAACTTTGTTTTGTAGACTGCTCCATAGTTTTCATTTATATTTTTTCGGGGACCACTGCGTTCTGTGCCACGTCAAACGAACCACCATTGTAATATTTCATATCAATGCTGCATAATTACTGAATTACTGAAACTTAAATAAAAGAAGTTTAATGGGAGATATTAAGAGTGTGAGTTCACCTTCTCGTTGCTGTTGTTGCTGTTGGATGATCTGGGCGGGCTGTGGCAGAGTTTGACCTATAGAGCTCAGCGTTGTGGCAGGATATATGGCTGCAGATGAGAGAGAGAGAGAGAGAGAGAAAGAGAGAGAGAGAGAGAGAATAGAGAATAAGGACAAGATGACAGTTGACCTTTATATGCTAATGAAATATGACAGGATCACAATGCAATGAAATCTGAAAGCGCATTCATCGTATATCAAACTGATTTAAAATGACAGATCTCCAGGCGTCCGTATGATCGCTGTAATATCCAGAAATTCAAATACAACCTGAGGTTTCAATCACGGCAAAGTCACCTACCAGAAATAACATTCTCGGAGGACAGACGTCGGAGAAACGCAAGTTACACGTATGTGGGTTTTAGGTGCCTTTCATAAACTCCTCCAAAATCAAAAGCCACAAATTTTGAAGTAATAAACATAAAGAAGTGGTTTCCTGGACAGAGATTACCTTAAGCCAGGACTAGGCCTTAGTTTAATTATAAAATATACAATTTTTCAACAAACATGCCGTACTAAAAACATCACTTGTGTGCATTTTGAGGCAAAATAAAGGGCACTGATGTATTTTAAGATATGTCAGTGCAAGTTGTTTTCAGTTTGGACAGCTCTTACATTTATTTTAATCTAGGACTAGTTCGGATAAACCGCCCCAAAGTCTATTTTTATATATGATATATTATGATTTTTTGCAATGCAACAATGAATGTTATGTTAGTGACAACTGTAATGACAATCTCCAACATGTTGTTAATGTAATGAATCCAGACATTTGTCATATAAGATTTTTTAATATTTCTGATTTTACAGACAGCTGTAATGTTCATTATTGCAATACAGTGTTTTGTTTACTGTTTTTACTGGCAGGGGCATTATCCCCTTATTCTGTGCTGTTTACTACTGTACAATTTTAAAGCTTGAAAGACCCAGGACATTTTCTAATCTAACTTCGATTGTGTTCATCTGAAAGAAGATGGTCATATGTATCTCCGATGGCTTGGGGTAGGGGTGCATGGGGCACAAACTAACGCGGGGTTAATTGTAACACAGACCGTTTACATTGTTGCACAGGGTTGAACGTTTTGTTTTTCCTGTATTTATTTTACGCTGCCAAAAGACGGTTTTCATCATATGTTTTTTTCGGTTTCTAAGTTGGGTGTGTTAAGATACCAAATCCAATGCTATGTCATAAAATCAGTGTCTTGTTGACTAAAACATAGCATCGTTTTGAAATATGTCTGCAGCTCTTAGCAACATTTTTGGTAGGCTTGAAAATATTTTCACCCGGCGAGGTTAATTGTAACGCTGTTTTAACCCCTCAGCACTTACGATATATAAAAACCGCTAACGTTAAAGTAATTATTGCCGTTGTTTTAAATCGGCTACACACGAATGATTGCAGGATGCCAACAAAATAAATGTGCCTGTCTTATAAAAAATTGTGTGTCAAATTTATTTTTGTTTATATCTTTAATAATAATTGAATAAGGTCACATCAAAGATTGAAATCATAATGAAGTGAATGGCTAAAATCAGACTTTGATGCTCATTATCTCAGAATTTGAATTTCATCAGGTCACATATACATTTTTTTTATAATTGTGCTGCTTTTTCTCACATATTTAGACATTTGTATCCATTTATAATTGAACTATTGTTAGAAAAGGTCTGGATGAATGAATTCAGTGTGGATACCTGTCTATTATAGGCAGATATATAAACAATATCCACTTCAAGTATATAGACAAAATAGTATTGAAATATTTGCCTACAAACTTAATTTTTAGCAAGTGTTACAACTAACCCCCTGCCTGTTACAATTAACCCCACATGGGGTAAGTTGTAACGTTTGCACTTCTGAAACGTTTGGTGTAATTGTCCAAGAATGGTAAGTAATAGAAACAAACTTCAAGGGCCCTATTTTAACGATCTGAAACGCAAGTGTGAAGTGCAATGCGCAAGTGACTTTGTGGGCGGATCTTGGGCGCTGTTGCTATTTTCCCGGCGTGAGAAATAACTCTTGCGCCAGGCGCAAATCAATACGGGGTTGGTCTGAAGTAGGTTCATTATTCATAGGTGTGGTTTGGGCATAACGTCAAATAAACCAATCAGAACGCTATCCAACATTCCCTTTAAACGCAAGGGCGCAAGTTCCATGGCGGGTTGCAATTTTTTTGACGGATTTACCAGGCGCACGCCAGGAGCGGTTCACAGCCGAGGAGACCGACGTTCTTGTAAGAGCAGTCAAAGACAGAGAAGTTGTTTAGGAGAAACCCGCCCAAATCAGCGTCGGTTAAACAGACGTGAGAGGAAATAGCCACAATTATCTCATCAGCTGGCATCCCCATCATTGCGCCAAGCGCTACAATGATGTCAGGATCGGGGGAATCCCAAGCTTGCCAGCATAAATCGGGCAGGCCGTGTAACGGGAGGTGGATCTGCCTCTACACATGACCTGACGCCAGCAGAGGAGATCGCTGCGTCCACCCTCACCGCTGAAAGGGTTTGGGGGGCTTTGAAATCGGACCCAAGAAACGCAAGCAAGGTCCAACCCCAAAGAACACTTACAAACCAAGTTCATATACATTAAGGTTTCTTATGAAAATATTTTAATCGTTTTTTGCATGAGAATTTTTTAACGCAGCCACACAATAAATAAAAACTATCACCACAATGCTCACCACTATGATTCCCCTTATCTCATGTGTTAATATTTTTTATTGTAACAATTTATGATTTGCAAAAATAACTGTTGAATCTGTGTAGATTAGATAAGCAAAGTGTCTGCGCATTGTGCACGCTATACATTATGGTCAAGCATGTGCCCTTAAAATAGCATAATGAACAACGCGCAACTGACTTTAGACTAGTTTTTTTTGGTCAGTGGCGCAATTGTTTTTTGAAACTGCAAAATAGCATCAGAGATGGTTTGCGCTGCAACACGCCTCCTTTTTTGCGCTGAACTGCCCAGGGAGCGCAAGTTCATTCCCTAGTTTGCCGACGTGCATCTGTGGAGGAAAAAAATCGCTGTGCGCCGGTGCAAAATACAAATGATACATGCGTCACTGACAAAGTCAATTGCGCTGGGTGCAAGATAGGGCCCCAAATGTTCATTTGTAGCAGAGATGTGCGTGTTGCTTGTGTAAAAATATAATTAATCAAACTCAAATTTTTTTTAAATGCTTGAGCCAAAACCAAAAAGCGTTCTCCCCTACTTTTCAGTTTTCTCTTTAAATCATATTGACATTCTCTTGATCTATAAAAGAGCAAACCTCATAGTAATAAAGTGCGTACCTGTGTATTGCTGGACGCCTGTGAAGGCCTGCTGGAGCGTATCTGCGGCCGTAGGGCTCTGGGTGGAGTATGCAGGCAGGCCGTTGGTGTACACGGCTTCTACTGGGTGACCATTGGGCTGGTGAGGAATTCCACTAAAGCCATTAACAATGGGCGTCACGATGCTTGGCACGGCAGAGGAGGCCAGATTCGCTGGCGGAGAGCTCAAACCTGCGGTGACAAAGACAAATGATTGATCTTAGACCAGCACTGAAAGGCTGAGTTGTGTTGAAAGTGAACTTCACAACTTTAAATGACTGTACTTTTAATTGTCACTACTGATGACATGATGCTGTTTCAGCTCAATTTCCAACATTGATTTAACATGCTGGAAATCATTCCATGTCAAAATGTGCTGACAGTTAATATTGATTTAGTACATATAATGCCTATAGGGCGAATCCAAAGATTGGTAACACTTTAGTATGGGGACCTATTCACACTTTTACCAAATTGCCTATTAGCTTGCATACTGTATTACTAGTCTCAAGCCCACGAATTGTTGGCCGAATGTCTGATGCACACAGCACACCTGACTGGAAATATTTTAGCAGATTCAAAGTCTGCACCTTATTGGTTGAATGACACATGATTAAACGCACAAGCAAATATGGTTGTGATCTTCTGGATCAACAAAGATGTCTTATCGAAGAAGGAAGCTGTCATGTGTACATCAGTGACAATATGCTTAATAAATTTTTTTAAAGTATGCAAGCTTCACGTCATACAGTCTTTAAAAGACGTTTTAAATTTGTGGATTTTAAAAGAGATGTTTTAACGTTTTCCATTGTTGTTATAAACTTTGGAGACATTTGTAAATTATGGTTCCTGAACATGTAGTGGCACAAAGCAGGCTGTGAGTCAGAAGCGGGAGGAGTTATGATAATGTCGATCTCGTCTACATCACCAAACCCAGGAAGTAAACTGTTGCCTACAATCTGTGTGCTTATTGTAGTGAAAAAAAAAGAGATTTACGTTGAAGATGATAACTCGCGTCATTGTTTACTTTGGGGTTTATACCTTTTGCATATGGTGAACATGTACTAATACACACTTACACACTAACGGAAATTTAAAAAGGTGAATCGGACAATAGGTGATCTTTAATTTGAAAGTGTACATCACCTTTTCACTCCCCCATTCAAAAAGGGCAGCGGCAGTTAAAGGGTTAAAACAGCTACCTTATTAATACCTAAATATTAATAAGCAGTAAATAAACAAAAGCCTAAATCTACCTGTAGTTAATAGTGAATACAGTGTTCCCCATACTGAAGTGTTACCGTAACATCTTTATAGTTTTACAAACAGGAATTCTTTTGCTTGACATTTGTGCAGGAATACGAGGAAGTAATGCACGTTTCCACGGAGCAAACTGCATCCACAGGAATTATGTACTCATAAAATTAAAGGTTCCTTAAATGCTCATTGTCATTTCATAACGAACCTTAACATCGACAGAACATTCCTGTTGCACAAAAGATTATTTGTAAAAATGCAGGATAAAAAGGTTAAGAAAGAAATGGATGGTTTCATCGGATGCACGTGCAGTGACGCGATTCCGGTTTCCTTTTTTTATGGTCTGACAAGTTGCTAAACTGAACTATTAAACAACTACCTCGTCGAAAATAACAAATGTTTTGGTTTCTTAGGTAATCTACGTGTTGTTTAATTTGCTTGTAATAAACTATGTTTAAAGTACTTTGTCGTTTTTTATTCTTAGCGGAGTTTACCGGAAGTTACGGTTGACCCCGAAAGCCGCTTGTTTATGTTGTTACTGCTTAAACCGTCTATAATAACTTATCATTTTGTAAACTTATAATAAAGAACCTTTGAATAAAACAACATGATCTCACTGAAGGTTGTGTTATAGTCACGCAAAATTTGATAAAGTTTTTCATGTCCATGGCACGAAATTCAGCTTTTTCCGTGCCTTGAGCATGAGTTTTTTTCATGTCACTCGCACAAATTTCTATAAATAGATTTTCGTGTCCGTGGCATGACTTTCTTTTCATGTCAATTTATGTATTGTTTTCTCATTGTTTTTTTTCTATTTTTAAATGATTGTCTTTGGGGTTAGATTTGGGGTTTGGGTTAGGACGTACTTTTATGTATTGGTCTTTCTTCCACTTTTAAAACTATTCTCACCTGGAGTTTGGGTTAGAATTGGGGTTTTTGGTTAGGATGTCTAAAAATGTAACAGAAAGTGATTCTAACCCCAACCCCAAGCGACAATGGTAAGAAAATAGGAAAAACTATGAGAAAACAATAAACAAAATTAAACAAAAAAGAAAGTCAAAAAACTATTTATAGAAATTTGTGCAAATGTTGGTTCCTCGCATGAAGCTCAAGCAGAAGTCAATCTAACTAGAAAAATCTCCCACAGCTTTGCATTTCTGACTTTAAACCATTCAGTCTGCTTGCCTGCTGCAGTTAGCTTCAATTGTAAGTGAATTACCATAAACATGCTTGATGTTTGCCATTACACACTGAGATAATCAATGGCGCAGATGCTGTCCACAGACTTCAAACTGAAAATATTCCTTCAGTCTTGTTCTTCGAAGGTTTAATGCTCTTTACTCTAAATGCAACTGACATTTGTCAACAAGTCCTTAAAGACACACGTCTAGCACATCCTTACACAAACATACACACGCTGCAATTGAATAAATAAAGCTTGTCCATGATGAAGAGAAATTTCCACATGAACCATTAGCACATATGTGTAACTCTGCCTGTAAAAACACACCTTAAGTCATATATTTGTGATTTACTGTTTTATAAATAAAAACCATCTTACATAATGTAATGAACATTTTGTAAAAATATAACCTTGTTATTTTTCGGTCATGTCAGAGATTGAAATCAAAATTGGATTACAGCAGATTATGAGACTTCACCCTGGATTTTACAGACAAGGTCCCAAATTTCTCTATGTATTACAGTATGTTGTTCATTTTTCCCTAGGTACAACTCTTTTCATTCTTGTAAACATAGTTTATTAAATGCCCTCTCATACGTACTGGATAAAAGCGTCTGCAAAATTAATAAATGTAAATGTAGGTGTAAACCACCTGACTAACTAAACCCTGGACCACATAATGATCAGCACGGGCCATATAAAAGCAGCTGGATGTTTCTGCAAGACTGTGAAAAGTAAAGTGCGAAAACACAAGTGCATTTATAGCACAGAGTGCACAGAGAAAAATAAGCGTGACGGTGAGTCAGTCGTAATAGCTTATGTGGAGGTTTTAGTAGCTTGAAATTGGAGCAGCTCTCAAGGTCCAAACACCTGACAGAGGTTTAATCTGAATTCCCTCTGTTATTGAAATGTGGACTGCTGAAGAGCAAAAATATACAAATCCATTATAGGGATATATATATAGTACTACTAATACTCTATACATACACTGTAAAAAATGCAGAATGAATTTAAAACACCTTTTTTTTAAGTCAATTCAACCTAATATTTTAAGTTTTGACCTGTGAAAAGTTGACATAACTTATAAAAACAAATTGAAATTGTTTAAGTTAATTTTTTAAGTTAAATTAACATAAAAATATATGTTGATTTGACAAAAAAAGACTACTAAAGAATTACACAACCAAACAAAAATGTAAAAGGTCAAATAATGAAAAGTTTGAATTTTTTTTAAAAAGGGTTTGATGTAGGAACATTAGCCTAGACATAACTTTTAGAACTAAAACCTTTTGGGGCAGTTTCCTGGACAGGGTGTAAACTAATCAGAACTAGGCCTTTTATAGGTATACATTTAGGTAGTTTTTACAAACAAACAAAGATCAATACTGGTGTGCATCTTGTGAAAAAACAATGACACTGATTTGTTTAGATATGTCAGTGCAAGATGTTTTTAAATTAAGGCAGCTCAAACATGCATTTTCCACTGCAAAAATGACTTTCTTACTTAGTATTTTTAATCTTTTTTTCAGGAAAAAATCTAAAAATTCTTAAATTAAGATGTATTTTCTTGATGAGCAAAATGACCTAAGAAAATAAGTCTAGTTTTTAAACAAAATATATCAAATTTAAGCGAATTTGTGCTTAAAACAAGAAAATGTTTCTTGAATTTAGTGTTTATGAAAAAAGTAAACTTATTTCAAGAAAAAATGTCTTATTCCATTGGCAGATTTTTTTTTTTTTTTTGCTTGTTTTAAGCACTAATTTACTTAAAGTTTATATTTTTTGTTTAAAAACTAGACCTTTTTTCCTAGGTCATTTTGCTCATCAAGAAAATACATCTTAATTTAAGAATTTTTAGATATTTTACTGAAAACAAGACAAAAACACTAAGAAGTCATTTTTTGCAGTGTAGTCTGGTAGGCCCTGTTCATAAATCAACAAATTTAGACCTGGTTTCACAGACAACACAGCAAATTCTGTTTTTTTTAAATAAACTCCCTAGCTGGAAAAAACTTACTAAAATCAACTTTATCTGAATGTACATGCGTGACGATAACTCTGCTCTTGGAGTTTAACCTTAACACTTGTTTAGAGTTCAAATGTAACTAACCCTAATCCAACAAACGAAAGCTTCATGCTGCAATGCATGCTGGGTCAATGGATTTACAAACCAGAACAATTAAAGCAGTCACAAAAGGATAAACCTAATTATGTAAAGCAGCTTAATTTTATCATGTCTTGACGTCTTCATAAAAAGCAACCAATTTCAACTTAACTTTGAAATATATTTTTTCTAATGCACATGTGCTTCTACTTAAACACATACAAACATTGAAAAAAGAAAAGAAAAGTTTAACTTGGTGAAAGTCAAGAGTCAAGGGCTTAACTAAAGCAAACACTGATCACCATAATTTGTTGAAATTTCAATATTTTTGTCAATATTAATGGAGGGTGCAAACCTGATATTGATTCAATGGGATTAACATTGAGTCTCTAAAAGTCTCCAACAATGCCAGGAAAAGTCGCTAAATTTTTTGCTAGTTGCTCTTTGGAAAAAAAGTCACCATAGTGGCGTGAAAGTCGCAAAATCTAGTGACAAAGTGCTTCTGAACCAGGGTTGTGTCACGGGCACTTCTCTACATTTAACTCTAGATGTGGTGTTAAAACCTGCTCCTGAACAACAATTAATGAACTCCTAAATACAACACAGGGAGTATCCTACAACACAAACTATAGTCAGAGTTAAAAAATAAAGTCCAAAAATCTAACTCTTTCAAAAAAGAATCTTTCATACCTTAGAAAAAAGACGTCACTGTTATCTGTCTTGAGACAAATCAATGGCACTGGCATATTTTTGGATCTGTCAGTGCAAATTATGTTCAGTTGAGACAGCTCAAACATGTGTTTTTTATCTAGGACTAGCCTTAAACCTTGTCTGTGAAACCGGGAGATATGTTCGAGTGTCGTAATATAATGCATGCTTTATAAAAAAATCTAATCTGTAAAAGAATATGAAATATTAGTAAATATGTCTTACTGATTTCACATGTAAAAGGTCACTCAGTCATAAAAGAGATAATTTACCCATTGAAAATACAATAAAGGTAGAGTAAAAACAGGCTGAGTCTACGATTCTGAGGGCGGGAAATGGATAAGAAAAATAATTACGACTTTTGTCGTTGCAATAAACCTTGATTAACATCTAAAGTAGACTTCAGGGGAAATAAGTTATACAGTACCCATACAGTAGCTCCTTTAGTATTAAACAACATCCTGCCTAATGAAGCTCAATTCGCATTCACAGTGCACTATAAGTCTCTTTGTATAGGCAAAGTCACTTTGCCAAATGTAGAAATGTTCATGTAAAACTGACCAGTTACTGTTCAAAGGGTTCTCCTGACGTTGGGAAAAATCTCCTTGAATGAATCCAGTGGAATTTTGCAATTCAAGTAGGGCATGTCACACAAGCTCCTGAGTATTTACAGCATCGGTACCACTAACTAAACAGATAATGAGTGTGTTCGCATTTAATGTAGCCAAATATTTACTCTTTACGGAAGCAAAAATCTATATATGTATACTGTGTTTAAGTGACTGCGTGTGTGGGACAGGAGAAGCCCAGGAGAGCTTTTAAATCTTTTGCTCTGCTTTGTGCTGCGTGTGTCCTGTAGAGCAATGATAAATTAGGCTGCCATGTGGAGTACTGACTGTTCCAGAGACTCAAATACGCTCACCGGTTCTCCTCAGTGCACACATACAGTTAAAAGATGCTCTGTAGGGACACACACACACGGTCTATCAGCTACAGAGGTCAGAAGGCGGTCAGAGTAAAAATCTAATCAATAAATAGGATACTGAATTGTATGGGGTCACTGCTTTTGTATATTCATAATATTGAATTAGTAATACATATAAATAATTCATTTTTTTAAAGAGGCCATGTCACAAGACTTTTTTAAGATGTAAAATAAATCTTTGGTGTCCCCTGAGTACACATGTGAAGTTTTAGCTCAAAATACCATAGAGATAATTTATTATAACATTTTAAAATTAACACGTTGTAGGTGTGAGCAAAAATTTGCCATTTCGGGTGTGTCCTTTAAAATGCAAATGAGCTGATGATAAGCAATGATGGTGGTCTGTTGCAATTGAAACTCAATTGTCAAATTATTTTTCTCTCTCTATCTCTCTGCACTAAATGGCAGTGCCGTGGTTGGACAGTGCAGATTAGGGGGTGGTATTATTATAATAAGAGCTCCTTATGACATCATAAGGAGAGTCAAATTTCAATAAACTATTTTTTCACGTGCTTGTAGAGAATGGTTTACCAAAACTAAGTTACTGGGTTGATCTTTTTCACATTTTCTAGGTTGATAGAAGCACTGGGAACCCAATTATAGCACTTAAACATGGAAAAAGTCAGATTTTCATGCCATGGCCCCTTTAATATGTATTCATATTTTAGTAATGCAATTAATGTATTGCAATGCTAACACACTCTCTCGTGCTGTTTCACAGAATCCTTTAACAACCCAAACACAAAAAGCATGCAGTTGTGTCTCAGAGCTCCGACATACATCTCAAAGGCTGAATGTCATTCACAACATTTTACTACATCAGGGTTGGATCTTAATTTTGTATTAAATGTGATTGGTAGATGTGTTTCATCAAGGAAGTAATCCTGAGCATATTTGTATAAATCATCAAAGAGCGCTGGTCTCAGATCAGCTTCCTACTGGTCATGTCATTGGTTTCATTAAGATATGAAAGACAAACTCTGATCTAAAGGTCATCCTCTCTGCAGATGAAAGCAGCTGTTCTGCGTGGGCACAGAGATGTTTGACCGGTAGATGATTATGGTTGTCAGTCAAATACTTGGTGTTTCAGACAGCACATTACATAAGACTAAAGAGCTAATGTAACCTTTTAAAATACAGCTGCTCTTTTAAGCCTAAATGTTTACATCACTGAACAGCAAAACTAGATTTTTCCCCAAAATTTTGTTTTTTGTGATTGTGCTTACCGTTTAAAGTCGCCATGAAACGGAAGTAGCGATTGCCTTATTTTCCCCGTGGTGACGTATATCCGAATAAAACGGCTTTTCAGATTAAATAAGGCAGTGCTGGATTTGAATTTGTCCATCGAGATCTGATTGGATCGTTTGAAGTTGGGTCGTGTTGCTAATTGCTAATCGCTGCGATCTTCTCCCGGACCCCGCCCACCTGCCATACTTATGACCGGAAGTGAAGAGAGACTGTTTTGATTAAAGATTATGAGCACACACAAATTTTTTAAAAATAATGAAGCTCACAGATAAGTCATTTGTTAATAAAAAAATATCGTTTTTCATTTCAATTTCATAGCGACTTTAATATCAATTAAACTGCAGTTGGTTTGTTTTGTTTAAGCCTTTATAACAAAAAAAAAAATGCAGTACAATAAAACACAACATGATAACATAATAATAAACATGTTTTGACAAAACAATTTAAAACGGAGCTCTCTCGTTTTTGAACCAAACTCTTCAAATGCACTTTTATTTAATAAATGATGATGTCACAATAAACAATGTTGTCATAAAGAATTATGATGTCATAAAAGTGATGCTGTCACAACGGGTAGTGATGTCATAATGGGCGATGATGTCATAGCATGTGATGGTAGCACAATAAATGATATCATCATGGTGATTACGTTATAATGGGTGATGATGTCACACTAGTGATTATGTCATAATACGCAATGATTTCATAATGAGTGATGTCGTCAAAATGGGTAGTGAGGTCAAAATGGTGATGATGTCATAACGGGTGATGTCATCATGGCGATTATGTATGGCAAGCCGTTTTAACTTTTATTCGTTGTGTTCTTGATATCAACAATTCAATTTTCACTAGTTAAAATTTAAATTTTTGATATCAGATAATACATTTCTACTAGTATCAATGGCAATTATTGACATCAACAATTGCATTCCCACTAGTAACAATGTTAATTCTTGATATCAACAATTCAATTCTTGATATCAACAATTACATTTCCACTAGTAACAATGTTAATTCTTGATATCAGAAATGTAATTCTTGATATCAACAATTTAATTCTTAATATCAAGAATTGAATTTGAATGGCAGCCTATGGTGATATTTCACTAGTGAAAATACAATTACAGATATCAAGAATTGAATTGTTGATATCAAGAATTGAATTGTTGATATCAAGAATTGAATTGTTGATATCAAGAATGAACATTGTTACTAGTGGAAATGTAATTGTTGATATCAAGAATTGCCATTGTTACTAGTAGAAATGTAATTTCTGATGTCAAGAATTAAACTTTTAACTAGTGAAAATTGAATTGTTGATATCAAAAACACAACGAATAAAAGTTAAAATGGCTTGCCATAATTATGTCATAATGGGTGATGATTTCACACTAGTGATTATGTCATAATACGCAATGATTTCATAATGAGTGATGTCGTCACAATGGGTAGTGAGGTCAAAATGGGCAACGTCATATAAGGTAGCTTTCTAATACTCATCTTTGGTGGGAAACCCTTGTAATTTTTAGATCTTACAGATCATATGTCCTGTTGATATGATATTCTCATGAACATCAACACATTTGGTTAAAAACATTTAGGGCCAGATTTACAGCTTGCATCAGCTCCAACGCATATTTTGCCATTATTAAAGGAGCATTTCACACGTAGAAACATTAATCTTTATTGAAAGTGTGTCATATTTGTAGGTGAAATGTAACATACATTTCGAATTTGGTGCCTATTTGACCGAGAAAAGGGGTGTTTGTAGTCTCACTCCCAACTGAGGAAATGATGCACTACCATTCAAAAACATGACTGGGGTTTTAACTATACAAAGCTTAATGCAAATGGGTGAAGTGGCCCTTTAAACTACTGTCAGAATGTTCTAACATGCAGTGAAAAATTTCAAATGTCAATTTACTGGTATTTGCACCATTATTTAACGCCTATGAAAAGCATGTCTTACACCCTACGCTAATTTGTGTTGCTCTTGGTAGACTGCAGGTCATTATGGATATTAGATTGTCGCACCTGTGTTCTTTAACCTTAAATCAGATCTCATCCCAACTACCACTTTTTTGAAATTGCACCCTCACGCTAATTTGGTAATGGCGCAGTGGATAAGACGCTCGCCTTTGGTGTGAGAGACCTGGGTTTGAATCCAATGTCACACACCATTGTGTCCCTGAGCACTTAACCCCTTGTGGCTCCAGAGGCGTGCAACCTCTGACATATATAGCAATTGCAATTGTAGGTCACTTTGGATAAAAGCATCAGCTAAATGAATAAGTAAGTAAATGAATAAGTAATTTGTCCTGTTTAGTAAATCTGACCTTTGATGCGAACTCTAATGCTGAGTTTTGGTACTGCCACAGTAACACAGTAACAACCTCTCTGCACAGCCTCCATCGTCTTTTATCTTTAAAAAGATATCTACAGTGTGCTGATAAATCACAGTCTACGGATGGACTTGAAAATACTTTTCTAATGCAATATCTTCTTTTCTATGTTGGACCTTGTGTACTATCATATATTACTCCCATTAAACGCTTTAAGTGTAAGATCCAGCAGTTTTGTTTGTATGTGTGCAATAAAAGTGGTCACCACCTGAAATGCATCAGTGAGGTGTGCTTGACGTCCAGCTTATCGATTCCCAAGAATCAATAGGAATCTTCACAGCATTCCAGTCTGTGACATTGATCAGTTGAGTTGAGCGTGAAAGCAGATATTCAGCGTAAGATGTGGTTTCACGCACAAACAGTGTGGACATCAGGGATACTTACTGCCAGTAAAATCACTTAATGTACCACTGAGTATGCAGTATGCACTGACTCACTGTAACACAAAGTATGGAATGGATTTCGGTACAGCACAATAGTCTGAGAGTGCCGACTTTTCATATCCAGCTCGCAACATAAAAAATCACTTTTTTTGGTTAAAAATTACAGTGTTCGAAACTGTCTCCTTACTTACGACAATTCAAAGTGGGACGCTTATAATAATGATTTGTAAATTGAGCTAAAATGTATGGGAAATGTCAACAAACATGAAGAGAAGTATGTAGAGTAACCTGCAGTTTTTTGTTTTAACAGAGATGGCGATAGGCAAAAGTTATGGATGGCTCATCCAAAACTAAAGTTTAATTAAAAGTAAGTCAAGTATCATACATTTGCAGACATAACTTTGAAAGTAGGATTATTAACATAACGTCATTTTTACACAGTGCCTTAAAACATTTAAAACACTGTAACAGAACAAAAGAGCCTTACAGAAGAAAGCTTATTTAACACACAACCCTAATAAAAAGCACCCCGATAAAAGCACTCTATTTCTACCATAACATACATACAGTACATACCCATAATGCAACACAAACAGCCAACCTGAACTATCCATTATAAAACCTCATTAAAGTGCCCCTCAGATAGATTTTCTAAAATTACCTTTATTGCAGTGTGTAATGTAGCTGTCCATCAATGTAAACGGTCTGCAAAGTTGTTCATCTGAAAGTGCACGATAAAGAAGGTTATTGTCTTCCAAAATAAGGAAACGACTCTGAATCGCCACAGACAGTCGTCAGTGATTCGAATCTTTTTTCTGTTACGGATCTACGTCACTAAGTAACACATTCGCATGATGCCTGCCTATGGCTGGTTCACCGGGAACGATTCACCGCCCTGAAAACACTTCAGCTAGTTGGTGTGGTTCATGGCATGTTGAGAAGAGGCTGTGAAAGCAAATTTGTGTTATTCCACTTCCAAACGGTGATTACATTTGTATCATGTGGAGACGCGATTCTATGAAACAATCGACAAAGAATGAGAACTGTGTGTGTGGACACTTTTAACTCATTCACCGCCTGCCTTTTTGAGAAAAGTTGCCCACCTGCATTTTTGTGATTTTAACAAAAGTTTCACAAAATTCCTTGCAGGAAAAATTTTCTTCTATAAATATATAAACATACAAATTATATCCAAATAAAGAACACACCTTCTGCTTTCAAACAAACAATAAACAAACAAACAAAATGGGGAAAAAACGTTTCATTATATATTTACTTTTTCCACTTAATTTAACCACTGAAATATGGATATTTTCTTCAAAAATACAACATTTTGAGCAAAAAGCTTAAAAAATTGCGTTTTTGTAAAGGAATTTATGTTAGAGATCAGACTCAGAATGACTATCAAACATAAAGGCAGTTAAAATAAATCATTAAATCTTTTTAACTTTCGTTTTTGATAAATTCGGTTTGGCCATCTAGTGGATAAAAGCGGTATTGCACTTTCACTTTGAAATTCGTCCAGAAAGGCATATTTATTAGTTAAATATTAACTCATAATTGACGAGATAACTCGTCAATGGCGGTGAATGAGTTAACATCAGAAGCACTGTGCACAGGTGATTCAATGCTACACTCTCTCTCTCCTCACTTTACCAATCACACTCTAGCTCTCTCTCCCTCCCTCATTCCGCGTGTGCATGTGCATTAGAGAAAGCGTATCTTCACCTGTTTCTGAATTTAAACCACTTCAATAAGCTGTCATTTCTGAAGAAGTTTCAAATGTTAAAAATGTAAAGACCTCAAGTTTTAAATCAATTAACTGTTTGTCGTTCTTATGACTCAAGAAGTGCTAAAGCATGTAACAAGATGTTGGTTTACAAACTGTTATGTTTTATCATTCAGTCAGTCACTTTTGTGTACGTACTATTATAATGGCCATGCGCGTTTCCGACACGTGCTGTATGCAGAAAGACCACATACAACAAACAGGGCCAGCTTTCCAATCACAACAGAGTAGGCTCACAGAAAAGGGGGGTTTAGACAGACTGAATCTTTGGACTGCTTTATGTATCATTATTTAGATCAACATTATTCATAACATGTGGGAGGAATCAATCTGTTTGGATCAACATTATTCATAACATGTGGGAGGAGTCAATATGCCTTGATTATCATTATTCATAACATGTGGGAGGAGTCCATCTGTCCAGATCAACATTATTTACAACATGTGGGAGGAGTCAATATGCCTTGATTTTCATTATTCATAACATGTGGGAGGAGTCCATCTGTCCAGATCGACATTATTTACAACATGTGGGAGGAGTCAATCTGCTCGGATAAACATGATTCACAACATGTGGGAGGAGTCAATCTGCTCAGATAAACATTATTCACAACATGTGGGAGGAGTCAATCTGTTCAGATCAGCATTATTTACAACATGTGGGAGGAGTCAATCTGCTCGGATAAACATTATTCACAACATGTTGGAGGAGTCAATCTGTTCAGATCAACATTATTCATAACATGTTGGAGGAGTCAATCTGTTTAGATCAACATCATTCACAACATGTGGGAGGAGTCAATATGCTTCGATCTTCATTATTTACAACATGTGGGAGGAGTCAATCTGCCTTAGATCAGCATTATTCATAGCCTGACCTGTGGGAGGAGTCAATCTGTTCAGATTAACATTATTCACAACATGTGGGAGGAGTCCATCTGTTCAGATCAACATTATTTACAACATGTGGGAGGAGTCCATCTGTTCAGATCAACATTATTCACAACATGTGGGAGGAGTCAATCTGTTCAGATCAACATTATTCACAACATGTGGGAGGAGTCAATCTGTTCAGATCAACATTATTCACAACATGTGGGAGGAGTCCATCTGTTCGGATCAACATTATTCACAATATGTGGGAGGAGTCAATCTTCTCGGATCAACATTATTCATAACATGTGGGAGGAGCCAATCTACTTGGATCAACATTATTCACAACATGTGGGAGGAGTCAATCTGCTTGGATCAACATTATTCATAACATGTGGGAGGAGTCAATCTGTTCAGATCAACATTATTCACAACATGTGGGAGGAGTCAATATGCTTTGATTTTCATTATTTACAACATGTGGGAGGAGTCCATCTGCTTGGATCATCATTATTCACAACATGTGGGAAGGTTGAATCTGCTTGGATTAACATTACTCACAACATGTAGGAGGAGTTAATTTGTTCAGATCAACATTATTTACAACATCTGTGACCCCTCGTTCAGACAGCCAGCGACGTTATCGCTGTGTGTCGCTTGTCTCTTTCAATGAGGCGTTTCTAAATCTGCTTGTCATAAACAAATGAGTACCATCCACGCCAGTAACTGACGAGAGAAGGGTGACGTGAACTCCACTGCTTTGTTCTCATTGGTAGTCGCTCCCGAAAGTCGCTCGACATTTGCATAAAGTTAAACTTTTCTTAACTTTCTCGCGTCGCTGGACACGCCCATACGGTCGCCAACGGTCACTGTCGCTCGTGTCGCCGGAAGTCGCCAGGTTTCCATTGAAATGAATGAGATCGCGTCGCTCTGCTACTGCTTGTCATTGGCTGTCTGAATGGGGCGTAAGGAGTCAATATGCTTTGATTTTCATTAATTACAACATGTGGGAGGAGTCAATCTACTTGGATCAACATTATCCACAGCATGTGGCAGAAGAAATTTGCTCTGATTAACATTATTCATAACGTGGGAGGAGTCAATCTGCTTGGATCATCATTATTCACAACATGTGGGAAGGTTGAATCTGCTTGGATTAACATTACTCACAACATGTAGGAGGAGTTAATTTGTTCAGATCAACATTATTCACAACATGTGGGAGGAGTCAATATGCTTTGATTTTCATTATTTACAACATGTGGGAGGAGTCAATCTGCTTGGATCATCATTATTCACAACATGTGGGAAGGTTGAATCTGCTTGGATTAACATTACTCACAACATGTAGGAGGAGTTAATTTGTTCAGATCAACATTATTCACAACATGTGGGAGGAGTCAATATGCTTTGATTTTCATTATTTACAACATGTGGGAGGAGTCAATCTGCTTGGATCATCATTATTCACAACATGTGGGAAGGTTGAATCTGCTTGGATTAACATTACTCACAACATGTAGGAGGAGTTAATTTGTTCAGATCAACATTATTCACAACATCTGTGACCCCTCGTTCAGACAGCCAGCGACGTTATCGCTGTGTGTCGCTTGTCTCTTTCAATGAGGCGTTTCTAAATCTGCTTGTCATAAACAAATGAGTACCATCCACGCCAGTAACTGACGAGAGAAGGGTGACGTGAACTCCACTGCTTTGTTCTCATTGGTAGTCGCTCCCGAAAGTCGCTCGACATTTGCATAGTTAAACTTTTCTTAACTTTCTCGCGTCGCTGGACACGCCCATACGGTCGCCAACGGTCACTGTCGCTCGTGTCGCCGGAAGTCGCCAGGTTTCCATTGAAATGAATGAGATCGCGTCGCTCTGCTACTGCTTGTCGTTGGCTGTCTGAATGGGGCGTAAGGAGTCAATATGCTTTGATTTTCATTAATTACAACATGTGGGAGGAGTCAATCTACTTGGATCAACATTATCCAAAGCATGTGGCAGAAGTAAATTAGCTCTGATTAACATTATTCATAACGTGGGAGGAGTCAATCTGCTTGGATTAACATTATTTACAACATGTGGGAGGAGTCAATCTGTTCAGATCAACATTATCCACAACATGTGTGAGGACTCAATTTGCCCGGATTAACATTATTTACAACATGTGGGAGGAGTCAATTTGCTCGGATTAACATTATCCACAACATGTGGGAGGAATCAATGTGCCCGGATTAACATTATTTACAACATGTGAAAGGGGTGAATTTGCTCGGATTATCATTATATACAACATGTGGGAGGAGTCAATCTGTTCAGATCAACATTATTCACAACATGTGGGAGGAGTCAATCTGTTCAGATCAACATTATTCACAACATGTGGGAGGAGTCAATGTGCCCGGATTAACATTATTTACAACATGTGGGAGGAGTCAATGTGCCCGGATTAACATTATTTACAACATGTGGGAGGAGTCAATTTGCTCGGATTATCATTATATACAACATGTGGGAGGAGTCAATCTGTTCAGATCAACATTATTCACAACATGTGGGAGGAGTCAATCTGTTCAGATCAACATTATTCACAACATGTGGGAGGAGTCAATGTGCCCGGATTAACATTATTTACAACATGTGGGAGGAGTCAATTTGCTCGGATTATCATTATATACAACATGTGGGAGGAGTCAATCTGTTCAGATCAACATTATTCACAACATGTGGGAGGAGTCAATCTGCAGTCTGAAGTCAACCTCCATTTTTATATGCACACACAAAACATGGACCAATGTAATAAAAGAGCAGTAGTTGAATTAATCATGACTCACCTGAAACGGGTGTCATAGGGGTGGGTGGCAATCCATTCATGTTCAGCGCCCCCACCTGATGAATCTGGGTTGCAGGAAACGCCACGCTAGGCGCTAAGTATCCGCCATGAGAGGCGGCCATAATCGCAGCCTGCTGCTGCATTAACTAAAAGAGAGAGAGATTTTACTATATGATGTTTAGTTTTATAGTGTTTACTATAAAATGTTTTATATACTGCATGTTTAAAATTCATAACTTTCGAAATGTGCATCTTTGAAGGACTGGAATAAATTAGCTTTCTAGAAAGGTATCTGTAACTACAGTACACACACCAACTGACCACATCTTGACACGGACAGAGTGTGTAATCTATACATGTGGCTATAAAGACCACGCTAATCTATAAGATAAACCATTAGCATGCATTCTTGATGAGATTGCTTTCTTTAGACCAAGATGCTAGAGCAATTTAAGTTTATTAACACTACACTAAGACTACAATCAATATGAATATGGAAACATCCCCAGGAACAAAGCAACATGATACTGCCTGGTTTTCTAGACCTGGTACCATTGTAAAAGCATATTTTTTGTAATACCATGTAAAATTGAAACTTTTTTCCTCAAAATTGATGTGCAAGTAAAAGTTAAATACATTTTTCCAATTGTGCACACTTTTCTGTAAGGGCAAAGTCATCACACATTGTTTCTGCATTTCAGCACACCTTATAAAAACGTCCGAATGATTTCAATTTAAAATTGAAATCAATTGCTTGCTGTTGTCGTCACTGAACAAATTCTCCTCGCAAATAAACTCCTGTCAGGACCAACACAGAAAGACGAGGAAAAAGCGACTCTTGTAATAAACTCATTTACGGGGAGCGATGCATGTGCGTGTATTTGTATGTGCATCTGCGATTTTATTGAATGCTAATGCCTGCTGATCTCCCCAGGTGCTTTGAGGCAATCAGTACTCCATCATGGGCCAATTACTCGTGTAGTACCGCACAGCTCGATGCCAAACCCTCTTAAGATGGCCTTGAGACGCTCACGTGGAGAAAAGGAGGACAGCACGCGTGAATTTATGCCTGTTGTGATTGTGTGCTGACACGTGTTGAGAGGCTGATAGAAATGTTTGGGGTATGAAGAAATGATGTGTCCAAATAGTTACCGAAAAAGTCCTCCGTTTAGCCAAGTTGCTGCTACTGTATATTAGGCAATGTGGAGATCGAGATTTGTCAACTGGAGGAGATCCTGGTATCTAAAGTAGATTGCGGTGCAAATTTACAGCTTTCATTTCATCTGCTTTATATTTTCATGCATTTTGACACGCTGTGGTTTTTACGGTTGCATAGCAACAGCACAGCTTTGAATGCTGACTTAAAGACCAATTTCCAGTCGTGGATGGACAATAAAGTACAAAGAAACAAACAAACAATCGGAATGTACAGACCAAACTATCCATCTTGTTTTTATAAACTGTCCTCAAAACTCCGAAATAGCGTCCACTATATGGGGAACAAACATGATTGAGCCATTTTAGATATAAACCCCCATATATCGCAAAAAAGTTTTTACAATTGGGTAAGGTGGTTTTTTGATGTACACTCAAAATCAGTGTGCATTGTGGGTAAAAATTATAAGCAAATGTAGAGAATACAACACTACATACACTGTTGCACTTACGCAAAAATCATTTATTTGATATACACCTTATTTTCGATAAGTGATGTGACATATTAACTTTTTTGTGTTGTGGAAGCAGGCACAAAACATGATTAAAAACAGTTCTGGTAAATATGAAGAGTTTGGTTCCAAAACGTGATAAACACCATTTAAAAAAAATAGTTACTGCCAAAATCAGTATTATAAAACGGGCAGTTCTGGTTCTTCATTCTGATTGGTTGAAACGCGTTCTAAGCCGTGATAAAATACACCGGTAACCTCACGGTTCAGACCACATTACATAAGTATCACTGCGCCGCTGACTGCGTATTGATTTATGAAAATAAACACCACAGTCTTTAATCATATTTTTAATTTGTCTACAATTGCACTATTAATGGCGATATCCAGATGAATGTCAATAAATATTGTTGAGTCATCTCGTCGATAAAGAGAAAACGTTGTCTGAGGATTTTATAACTCAAGTTCACACGTCCGCTATTATCCACTGGGTGGCGATCTTACCCAACTTAAACACTGACGCATTCACTGAAAACACCGTGTAGTACTGTTCATGGCTCCGTCTGAATCTGATCTCTTACTAAAGTTCTTCACAAAAATGGAATTATCTCCGCTTTTAATAAAAAAATTTGAGAGGTGATAAGAGATCAAATGAAGGTAGGATGAAATGTTTTTTTGTTTGTTTTTGTTTCAAAGCGGATGGTCTGTTCTTTCATTTGATATTTTATGTTTATATAAAGAAGATAATTTTTTGGAAGACATTAAACTAAAACTGGGTGGCAACGTAAAAAAAAAACCGCTGACGGGGAAAGAGTTCAGCATGCTTCCAAGCATATTTGATCATCATCACTTCAACAGTTGCACGATATAAAAGTTTATGTATAAATTAGATGAATGGTGATTTATAAAATAAACACCACAGTCTTAAATCATATTTTCATTGTGTCTTTGCTGTGTCTGTGTTGGTTGGTAACTGCGCTCTGTTTCAGTCACACTTGATTCTGAGGAACTACTTTGTTTGGCGGAAGAGTAATATTTGTACTAATATAATTACAACTTTTTTGGGTTTTATTTTATAAAATCCCACTAACGTTATGCATATGAAGTAACCGTTTTATAAACGCAATAAACCCCTCGAAGCATTGGGTTACCAGTGCATTTTATAACAGCTAAGGAACAACGCCCCTTAGCTGTTATAAAATGCACTGGTAACCCACTGCTTCTCGGGGTTTATTGCTTTATTGTATCAGGGCCGGGTTTCCCAAAAGCATCGTAAGGCTAAGTTGATCGTAAAAACGATCGTACGAATCATCTTAAAATTACGGGCCGTTTCCCAAAAGTTCGTAACTTAAGGAGTGCTCTGGAGTAATCGTTCATACATAAGTGCATCGTAAGACAACACAGAGTTACAAGGTCACCTGCAGGACAACCAGCAAATTGCACTACTGCAATGACGAAAATGTAATGTTTTAAATATAATGTATATATATTTATTTATTTGGTTCTTTTTAGTTTATTTGTTTAAATTACTTTAATATAATATATTTAAAATTCAAACGAGAAATCAAATTTAAATTACAATTAAATTATAATTTTGGTAATAGGTGGTACTATTAAATTGATAAATGGTTCCTACCAATTGCTTCTATAATTAATCTACAGTAAAAAAAATAATTGTTTTGAAGTGAAATGGCATCTGATTAAGGAAACCAAATAAATATGTACGGTACAATGCAATAATCCCCAATAATAAACAAACATAGATAATAAAAAACTAATAATAATAATAATAATCTAAACTATTACATAAAATGCAGAAGGTATTTCGCAGTGGGACGAGTCCTAACTAAATACGGAAAATAATATTTCATTATGAACAATTTTAAAACATTTAAAAGGTCATTGATCAATAATAAAAAATATTAATGCACATCGGCTAAAGATCATTAGCCTAAACAAGCTTCTGCTACAAATTCGAGTCTATTGGTGACATTTCAGCACTTGACAAACGGATAGCGACTTGTAAGTAGCACTTAAAACTCAGCTGCGAGCGATCGTTTAACGCGCATCTTTGGGAAACGCACGTAAATGAACAATGAATGTTCGTTAAGTAGCTCGTAGGAAGCGCTCTTAAGAGCTAAGTTCAAATGTCATCGGGAAACCCGGCCCAGGTCAGTATTAAAAAGTAAATTCTTAATTTTACGCAAAATGCGATATTCACTGTTATTCTGTCATCTTTTCTCTCTTTTTTCCAAAACACAAAAAATGCCACTCCTCCTTCTCTGCAGAATTCAATAAATTTGCTTAACCTATCACAGCGCACCGTTCCACACATTGTAAACAATAATGGCGGCGCTTTGGCAACAGATTGGCGGCAAATTCTTCATATTTACTACACCCGCCATGTATAATCCAATGGGAGGATGAAATGAAAAAGAGGCCTGATATATGAAGATATATTCAATTATTTTATAGTGTTGCTCGGAGTTGACAGTACCTGTACATTGGGAAAGTCAGTTGAGTGTTTTTTATCTGAAAATAATTTGTATTTTTAACTTTGTCCATGCCTATGTTTAAAATGTCCCAACTGTTCCCTGGAATGAGTTTTTATAAACAGCATTTTTTTAAATGTAATGTTATAATGTTCGAGTTTCAGTCTTGACACATCAAACTTATTGCTTGTATTATGGTTAAAACAAATGTTTTGTAGAGATTTAGTGCGTTTGTATCAGCTATTATGGCAAACTCTGACTGCACAAATTTTGCCGATAGCAACTAATAAACATAAAAAATACAGTCAAAACGGCACATTCGTGTCCCTCACAATACAACTACCATTAGTTTTAGTGCCTCACTGGACGTCTTACACAAAGGAGCTCAAAGATGGCGGCGGTGCCCACATTTATGCAAAAAATAAGGTGGATAAATAATCAAACATTGTGGGTCTGCATCGATCAAAAAAGAGAAAATTATGCAATGAGATGAAGCATCTTTCATTTATAATGCATTTAACTTAATTATCAACAACAGCCAATATATAACATTCAAAAAGAACCTTATTGTGTGTAGCATGAATATGATAAAAAATAACATGTATGACACGCAAGATTTTCTTGAAATGGCCCAGTCGCTGCTGTGTTCTGTTTGTTTGCCTTCATCAAATAAAGTGAGAGGGATTAGACACGACTCACAAAACTCCCATCAAAGTTGTGTGCCGTGAACGAATCATAATTAACATGACAAATACTTCGGTCAGGTTAACATCCTGCGAATTATTTGCTTTCGATTATCTTCGGATTATCTAAAGGTGAGCGTGTTTGCAGAAGTCAGGCAGTTTGAATCCACCAGGGGGCACTGCTAACCACTGACAACATTTCCACCCCATCACACCCACTCAAAAACAGCATGTTTTTACATCCAAACTGAGCTCTATTCACATACTAAATACTCGCTTCTGTTCACCGCCTCTCATACTCATCACAAAAGCCTTTAAATGGAGGTGTGACACAGCAGAATTGCAGCACGGTGTAATGGGGTTGAAATAAAGTGGTACTGTTCTTTGTGTACTCTGAAAGCAAACAGTTTGAAATGGTTTCTCAAACACCCTTTATGTTTTGGTCTGGAAAGTTTCAGCTTCCTGCCCTTATTTGTCTTTATTTTCCGTGTCAAACCTTTAAGACGTGATGGAGACATGATTGCCAGTGTGTGCTGGAGGAGGGCATTATTGGGATACAGGGTTCCGTGCCCATCTTGTTTTTGGTCTTCTCTTTTCTTTAAAAAACAGGGTTACTTTACATGCTCTAAAATTCAATTTCAGTATATACTGTAGCTCTTTTACAATTTTGCATTATGTGAAATAATAAAGTTGTTTAATTGAACCATAATATTCATAATGCTATGCTGGTATGTGTATTAAAGGGGTCATAGCGTTAAAATCTGACCCCAGTGCTTCTATCAACCAAGAAAATACGAAGAAGAACAACCCAGTAACTTTGTTTTTGTAAACTGTTTCCTGCAAGCATGTTCAGATTTTGCCTGTTTTGTGATGTAGGTAGCGAGTTTTCCTGCTATATACAATTAATGGACAGGGCGCCGGCATACACAGGAATGAGTACCGCAAAAAAAATCTCACGGAGGAGTCTGATTCGTTAACAGACAATATGGATTTCCTACCCTATCTTACGGCACGTCGTGTTATAGTCACACATTTTTTTATTTTTTTATTTGTGTTATTAACATGATTTTCCACTGTTTTTCATGCCCCTGAAGCACAAATGTCTTTTTTGTGGCACACACACTGAAAAAAATTTATTTATTCAATTTACTCTATTTTGGTCGCAATCAATTTATTTAAGTTAAATTTAAACAAAACAAAAAAATATAAATACAAAACAAAAAACTTTTGTTTAAATTTAGCTTAAATTGATTGATTGTGACCACTTACCTTAAAAATTGAGTAAATTGAATGAATATTTTTTCCAGTGCAGCACACATTTCTATAAACAGTCTTTCTGTGTCATTTTATATATATTTTAGGGCCGGGACTCAATTAAAAAAATTAATCTAATTAATTAGAGGCTTTGTGATTAATTAATCGAAATTAATAAATATTTGACCTGAGAACATTTAGAAGTTATTTTTTCACATGGATTTTTAGTATACCATGAATAATGCCTGAATACATAAGCTTAAGCAACAAAATATTGTTTATTTTTGTTCAAAAAAGTCGTACTTGGAGTCGGGCTAATGTCCACGCTAGCTGCTATATGTTTTGCATTGAGATGATACTTGAGGCTCGATGTGCTGCGGGTGATATGTGAATTCCTTGTTGCATAGCTTACACACAACCATGCTCTTATTGACGCTTCCATCCATCAATGATTTTTATAAAATCATTTTCCATCCACGGGGCCAACCAAAGCGATCTCATCAGCTTCTTCGTTCATGTTCACTGTGGTTTGTTGTTGTGTAAAGTCATAAACTCTAGTTGGTGCTCCAGTATAATCGGTCCGCCGAAACTCATCCAATGAGAAATGTTCCGCGGTGCAAAAATAAGTGCGATTAAAATGCGTTAAAAATGTTTAACGCGTTTTTTTTTGTGTAATTAATTAATCTTAATTAACGCGTTAAAGTCCCGGCCCTAATATATTTTTTGCATTGTTTTTTCCTATTTTTAAATCATTGTCGCTTGGGGTTAAGGTTAGAATCGGGGTTTGCGTTAGGATGTATTTTTATGCATTGAATTCTACATGTTTTTTGTCCGCTTTTAAAACTATTCTCGCCTGGAGTTGGGGTTTGGGTTAGGATGTAGCAGAAAGTGATTCTAACCCCAACCCCAAGTGTAAAAAAATAGGACAAAACAATGAGAAAACAAAATAAAAAATGACACGATACAGCATAAAATCATGTTAATAGCACGAATACATTCAAAAAAATTAGTGACTATACTGTAACATTAACACGAATTTCCATGAGATTGGGTTGGGATTTCACGGAGTGGAAGTTGGAAGAGCAAGATCCAATGAATGCTGTAGATGCAACCTGTTTTTTAAAGGAGCATTTCACACGTAAAAACATTAATCTTTATTGAAAGTGTGTCATATTTATAGTGGAAATGTAACATACATTTAGAATTTGGTGCCTATTTGACCGAGAAAAGGGGTGTTTGTAGTCTCACCCCCTCAACAAAGATATTGCACTTCCTTCTTTCAATGATGCAAAATGATGATTTTTACATCATTGAAAGAAGGAAGTGCAACACTGAAATCTGTATTTCTCCTGTCTCAGCGGCAACTGAGAAAATTATATGCATGACCATTTAAAAACATGACTGGGGTTCTAACTATACAAAGCTTAATGCAAATGGGTGAAGTGGCCCTTTAAGCATTTTGATTTTACAATTCCTGGATGAAATCACTCGCCTCTGATCAAAGATGAGAGCGGATGTTAGGAGCTGATAAATATTGCTATGCTAAGTCGCATATTGGCTATAGTATACTGTACAAATTGTGGGTTGTAATCGTAATTGTACCAAATTTGTGCTAAATTATGGATTCAGTCAAAAACTCCTTCAACAAACAGCTTTGTAACCAGAAGCGTGAAACTTGATATAACCTAAAAATACTTAATATACTTATATACACTGAAAAAAATAATAAACTGGATATACAAAAAAAAAACAAAAAAAAAAAAACAATACAGTGCATCATTTTTGCATCCACTTTTTAAAGCAAGTTTTACATGGCATTTTAAGCAATTTAAGCAATTTTTACATTATTAAATTAAAATTATATGTAAAATTTTAAGTGAATGCAAAAATGATGCACTATATTTTTATGTAAATACAGCCTATTGTTTTTTTTTTTTTTTTTAATAGAATTTAGGCCTACTCATTTTATTTAGTTGAATTTACTAAGCCACAAAATAATTTTTACAGTGCACTTCATATATAACCTACTAAAAATACTTGATATAGCATACAAAACATACTTGATATACTTGATTTAGCCTACTAAAAATTCACACAAAATAACGCAGGAGTAAAAAATGTTTTATGTGTTTTGGTTATGCAATTGATATATCGTCATCTTTTGGTTTGGCATGCTATTGTAAAAGTCAGCTTTAGCTGTTATTAAAAATGTATTTTATTTATTGTTTACTTGCAGTCTCTTCGAAAGGCTTTACTTATTGTACTGTGGTAAAACCGCATCAGATGGCCGTGCTTCTTTGCTATGTAGATACTCAGATTTTTTTTTAAATGGTACATTTGATAGTTATGCAACAATGTAAGGTGTTTGTGACAAAAAATTAGCAATAATGCATCTGGAAACACTAAATATGTTTTTAAAAATACTGCGGTCTGTAGTGGAAGCTCCGCCCACTGACATCACAAGTTCACTGGTTTGAGACCAGGGGGCGTATTACAGAAAAGTCCTAACTTTAAAATCTTATCTTAACTGTTTGGTAACCATGGTAATTTCAGTTAGGACCTCATTTAAGACAAAAGCTATTACAGAATGATGTTCCTAAATGCATTATCTTATCTTAACTGAAGATAGGAAAGTGGTATTACAGAAGCATCCTAACTTGACAAAACATCCTAAAAACGGTCTTAACTTTAGGGTAACCTCACAGGTGTCCTAACTTAAAACTTTAATGAGAGCCAGCTGAAACAATCACATTATGATAGAGATGCGGGAGAATGACATTACATTTTTAACAAAGTGGAGGATGAAAAACATCAATGTTTGTTTTTGGATTACTCTTTGAATGTTTTTTTTACCTTCACACATTCACATAATCACAATGTTTCTCACTACTGGAGCGATCTTTCAATTTCTGTCATCCCTCATTATTAAAAAACAGTTATCTTATCCGTGAACACTTGATGGGATTATAGTGAATACAGTACACACTTGACTCAGCATCTATTTCTTGTCATGTCTCTATCAAATGTTGAAATGTACAGTAGTATCCTAGCACTTAGGAAGAATATTTTTTTTAATTTTTGTAAGTCACATTTGCTAAATGTTTAAATTGAATGGTAACTGCTAGATGATGTGCTAAAACACTAATACAAAAACACAGACTATGATTACTATGAATTTAATAAAATGTATTTTTCTGGCCCATTGAAATTAAAAGGACAATTCTTTTGTTTACTGTAGCAGCAGCTCACGCATTGCTGGTTGCTTGGTAACAGACCTGACAGTTGATAGCCGAACAGAATTAAGCGATTTGGGATTTCCTAACTAGAGATGAGATAAGATTTGGTGAAATAAGATGAGAATCCTAAATCAATTTAAGATTTGCTTCTGTAATATGAATTTGTGAAAAATCTTAACTTAACACATCATATCTTAAGTTAAGACCTAAGATAGAAAGTTTCTGTAATACGCCCCCAGCAAGATATTAGGGCTGATTCTAAATCAAGAACGGGGCAAGGAGAAAGCACAGGACAGGTTCAAGATTGAGTTTTAGCACCGGAGCCAGTCCTGGTGGAAAATGGGTATTTGGGGAACCAAAAATGGTGCATTGCTTTGAATTTTTATGCCCTTTTATTTTTAAGATGGTACCTTATAATGAAAAGTAATTTGACTTGTATGTTTATACAGTGCTTTTAAAATACTCTCTTAAATTTTATTACACCAATAAAACTTGCACAGATACAAAATCTGAGTCTCATATAAAATGATGCTGACGGATGCATGGAATTGAGACAGCCTGTGTTAATACCCAATGTTTTTATTTTCTGCATGGAGATTTTTCTACAGTATAGGAGACCACTTACCCTGGATGTACTGTATTACAAACGAGTGTCCTCAATTCATTTTGAAAACAGAGTTGTTACAGAAGAGTTTTTACTCTCAGTATTCTGTAAATCTTCTTTCGGCCCATCAGCTGAGTCAGAGTTTTATAAGTCTTCTGAAACGTCAGCCAAAGAACCCAGATTGAGGACTGTGTGAAAATCGCCCTGAAAATATCTCATGCTATTATACAAATGCTGTTGGCAGGACGTATAATCCCTGCATCCTGTGCATGGATAACTCAGTTCTGTGCTGCAGTTTCAGAGTATGACCAAAAAGAAAACCGTCCTCAATTTTAGCTGGTGTGTGTGTGTGTACTGTACAGTATATGTGTGCGTGTGTGTGTGAGAGAGAGAGTATGCTTATTTTGATACCCTAGGGCGGGATTTCACAATGTAGGGCAATGTTTGAAGTGCTACTCATTCCAATTTAAATAATCCACATGCAATTTAAATCAGTTCGCTGCAAAGTGGGTCTGCAAACCATTTTGTAGTCTTAACCTGCAGAGAAAAGTGTGTTTGTGTTATGCATGTGGTTTAGAGTGGACGTATGCAGTTTGCAGAATAGAGTTTAGGCCAGAAAAATACTCAGTCAGTCAGTGGCTTTGGGCAGGGCTTTGTTTGTGTGACATCACATTAACAAAAGAATCAAAACAGCATGTCTACTGAGACTGCTTTGGTTTTATGGAGATTACAAAAGAAGGAGAGGATTTTTTTTCATTGTTGGGATGTTGTGTTCACACACTGCCAACACACATTTATGTCCAAACACCTGGATTTTGCATGAACGGTCTTAATAGTTTTGTCCTGTTACATTTCAGGGGTGTAACAATAAATTGTGCGATTTGCTTGCTATGCTTCTAAATGAATTATGGTGAAATGCTGTTACATCCAAAAAGCCAGAGGTTGCTCTCATGCAGAAACTCAATATGCACCGCAGCTCCAGGAAATGGGTTTTGGCTAGAGGGGATAAAGCTATGGCAAAGATCTGGGGTTTAGGTTTGGGGATAGGATTAGGATGAAAACAATGGTTCTGGGTAGATAGGACAGAGCTACGGCCTAAATACCGTGAAATGTTGAGTTCAGTGTTAGATTTGGGGGTAGGATTAGGATGAAAACAGTGGTGAGATTTTACGAGATTTTGTCTGTAGCTGTATGCCTTCTAGCCACAACCCAGAAAATGCCTATAAACATATTTATATCGCTGTTCTTCACACCTTTTCGGGTATTTTCATGATAATAAAGAATATATACAGTATAATGAAAATGTTTGACAAATGTGCTTTTTCAAATGCATGTTATAAATGACTCAAACTCGCAGTGATTTTGGATTGATAAGGACTTCCTACAAATCAAACAGCCATAGTAAACGAAAGAACTGTGCATTATATCACCTTTGGGATTCAGAATAGATATCTGAAAGGTATTATTAGTGTGTGTCGCGATTTATCATCTCCTTTTTTAGTGTGTATGATTAACTCTTTCCCCACCATTGACAAGTTAACTTGTCAATTAAGAGAAAACACTTCCCTTTTTCCGGCAATCCGTATTTCCGCTATTATCCACCATACCTTATCTTACCCAACTTTTAAAACTGGGAAGTATCTCTTTATGGCAAACCGTTAAAACTTTTGTATGTTTTGAGGATCGCTCTGAATCTGCCCTCTACCAAAAGTCCTTTACAAAAATGAAATTATTTCAGCTTTTTGCTCTTTTTTTTTTTTAAGAAACCTACCCATATTTGAAAGGTGATAAAAATGAAGACAGAATGAATTTTTTTTGTTTGAAATCAGAGGGTCTGTTCTTTCATTTGATATAGTTTATGTTTATATATTTAAATAAGAACATTTTTTTGGTGATAATCATAAAAATTGCTGGCGCTGGCTGGCAATTCTTTTTTAAAACACTGGCGAGCAAAGAGTTAAGGTTGTGTGCATGCATCCATGTGTCTGTATACAGTACAGGTAAGGTTGTATTTAGAAACACAGAACAGGTGTATGATGGGATACCTGGAGGTTTTCCTTCTGTTGATTTTTATGTTTAGATGTCACAAAAGGAATCCCACACAGATAATGCGGTATGTTCACACGAAAACCCTCAAAAAATTGGATTATATATTGCATCCAGCTAACATGTTTGTGGTTCTGGCGCAGGATCATATGGATTATAAAATCAAAGCTGTAGTTTTGAAATGTCACGCACACACGCACGTCAGCACAGTGTAATTAAAACTAAAGGCCTGCAGGGATTTTTCTATATATAGAGAACGATGCTCATCCTGCCACGTGACACAAGATTCTTACACTTCCCACTTCTATGAGACTCCATGAGCTGAAAACTATTCAAATACTGACAGTTCACGTATCTAAAGCACCAGCTTCTTCTCACTATCAGATCACAGCGTTTATCTGTATCTAATGCCGTTATCGGTTCAAATGAGATGCTTATGAATATGCACAGAAATCCATGTGCTTTGAATACATTATTTATCTGAAAAAAAGGAAATGCGGAAAAATGCATTTGGCTTTTCTAAGTACACTGAGTATGAAGAACTAGGCCAGGGAGATTAAGTCCATATCAACATACACTCTAAAAATGTAGGGTTATTTTCAACCCAGCGTTGGAGTTGTTTTAACCCATTGTTGGGTTAAATATAAACATTTGCTGGGTACAATTAACCCCAACGGTTGCGCTCTTCCCTTTCTGACCCTGTGCTAGGTTGAAAATAACCCAGAGTTTATATGTCTTATTTATTTATGTTAAATTTATTTATTAACATTTTTTTTTTTGCTTAGTAACAGCTTACTTGGTGGATTTGATTTAAATGAGAACATTTATAGTTAAATTAAATTATTAAATATGTAATAATTTTGGTGTAAAATAAATAAATAAATAAATAAATAAATAAATAAATAAATAAATAAATAAATAAATAAATAAATAAATATATATATATATAGATATATATAGATATATATATAGATATATATATAGATACATATAGATATAGATATAGATATATAGATGCACCAATATATCAGCAAATAATTAGTATTGGTCAATAAAAGCAATTTTTAAGACTGATGTGAAGGGAGGTTTGGCAGCCGATCTGTAGTTAACATTGTCTACATTATATAGTACGGCCATTCCCAAACTGTGGTCCGCGGACCACTAGTGGTCCGTGAGGGTACTGCAGGTGGTCCATGAAAAGGCAAAATAAGAACATGTATATTTTAATATACAAACTCGTTCATATTTTGGGCGAACGTGTACTTCTGCCTAATAAACGTTACTGTGAACTCATTCATTCTGGTGCCTGTGAACGGCACGCTCTCTCAGTTTAACGTCGTTCAATAGGGTGCCAGATTTGTATATTCTTCCAGGCAAAAACCCGACTAAAACACACTGTAAACAGGCCTTAATGTGTAGCGGAAAAAACACCCAATCTGGCAACACCGCCACCACTCGGTGTTCACCAGTCACGCTGCATGCGTCAACACAACAACACAGACGCTGCTGAGGTTCCTGCCGCGCAACTCAAATAGTTTAACATTAAATAACATCATATTTGTCCTGAATCGTTAACGATTAACACAGGCTGCTAACGCATATTCCGGATCTTGAAATAGACTTTGACTAAGCTCCCGCTATTTAACGTGCACGTGTGGTGTGCAATACCTGCGAGTTGTCATACACGCACTGCCTCGCAGCGCTTCTTGCCCGGGGTGCGACCCCCACCCAGCTAGCCTTTCAAGGTATGTGTAAGCAAATACAAAAATTAAAAGACAGTCAATGCTAATGTAAACCCTGGTTGGATAAGGATTTAAAGTAGGACATGAAGATGAAATCTGACGCATTTAGCTTCAGTGTTAAAACTGATCAAATAATTGCTGTCTGTGGTGGTTCTATATGGGCTATAATGGCAATCATTTAAAAAAAATAATATGGGAAAAATAACTATAAATTAGTTCATTTTTGGAACTGTGACCTAGTTTAACATTTTCAAATATGAACTATGAACTGAACTAGTTCATTTTAAAATTTGTGAACTGTGAACTAAACTAGTTCATGTAGAAAGTGAACTTTCCCAACACTAAGAATATGTATATAAATAATTATAATATAAGGTTAAGAAACCTGTTGTACTGATGTGATGACCAGTTATAGTTTTAGTGCTAGTAAGACTATTTAGATGTGCAGATTAATTCAGGACTTTGTGTGGACATATTTTATAATAAGTATTATGAGGTTGTCCGCGAAAATTCTTGATTACAAATAGTGGTCCACACTAGAGGTCTTCTCGGGTCCAAAGAAATGTACCCGACCCGAAATGACCCGAATCACTTCATACCCGAACCCGACGTGCATAAATAAAAATTTTTTAAAGAAAGACCCGACCCGAGACAAACCCGAGAAAATTAGACCCGAGTCCGTCCCGAACTAGTGAATTTTTTTTTTAACCCGACTGGAACCGAATGTAAACAGCACTGACGTGTGTGTATTCTGCAGACCCACACGCAGCAGTCAGACAGAAAGAAACTCCGGTGGCCTTGCAACCAATTTGGCGAGCTGCTCCATTCGTTTTACTTTGTTATCTGACGACGACACCAACGTAACCGCTAAAATGTACATTTATAATTGACTGACATGTATGTCTCAACCAAAATGAACCTTCCGACAACCACACAATGTCGCAAGCGCTCATGGCAAACAGATGAGAGGTTTGAAAAGGACATTGTTGCACACAGGCTAGAGAGTTCGGGTCTTCTCGGGTCCGTTAAGAAAAAATACATTCATTTTTAAATTACCCGAGACCCGATGCCGCTATTATTGTACCCGACCCGTGTCCGAGGCACATGTGAAACTTTTAGACCCGAACCCGATCGGGTCTCGGGTCGGACCTCGGGTTTTCGGATCTAAGTGGACCCGTGAAGACCTCTAGTCCACACACACAAAAAGTTTGAAAACCCCTGATATAGTATACATTTTACACCGAAATCCCATACAGCAAAAAATAAATTTCTCTGGCCAAATTTTTTTTTAAATATATGCTAAATGCATTTTGTAGAAAGTAATGATCAATTAAATATATTTTTTTAATATTTGGGAATACATTTAGTTTTAACCTTTATATCAACAAACATTTCAAAATGTATAAGGACAAGCAAATACATTTCTAATTTTACATTCCATATGGAAAAAGTGTATTAAAAGTGTAAATATTATAAATATATGCTAAATACAAGTTAATTTTATAAAGTATATTTTTGAAGTTGAAAATATAATTAATTTTAACCTTTTACAGGTTTGTAAGATAAACATAAGATAAGTTTATTAACAAAAAATATGTTTTTCTTCCAATGCAATGTGAATAAATTTCCATGGATTGAAATATATAGAGGGCTAAATATATTTTTAATGCTTTAAAATTTATTTTTAAACAAAAAATGGCCAATATATTTTTTTTGTAAACATATTCAGTAAATATTTTTTGAATTTTTTTGTATTTTTTGAAATATATTTAAAAATATATATTTTTGCCACATTGCATGTCATCTCAGTGTAGTTTTTGAACTATGATTTGAACTAATGGCGCTTTTCCATTGCATAGTACCCCACGGTTTAGTTTAGTTTGGGTCGGGTCAGCTTACTTTTGGGAGCTTTTCCATTGGGTGCAGTACGTAGTACCCGATACTTTTTTTCGTACCACCTCGGTTGGGGTTCCAAGCGACCCGAGCTGATACCAAACGTGACGCGAAAACACTGTAGATCCCTGATTGGTCTGAGAGAAGCGTCATCGCTATAATGTAAATATTAGCTTTAGCTTACTGCTAGCTTGCGCTGTCTCAAGAAAACATGTTGTCATCTGTGTTCTGCTATAAGTTTCCAAACACCCTTTTAGCGATGAAAAACATCCACAGGTTGAGAATCCGGGACACCATAACAAAGACTTGCAGTTTGTGGCAGCACATTCGCGACGTGCACGTCCGCATTATATATGCTTAAATACAACTTGAATGAGGCTCAGCGGAGCGCCGTCGACTGACGCCACGGGTCGTGTGTTTGAACAGAAACTGTCATGTGAGACAGAGGTAGTTATAAACGCGATGTGCAAACATCTATTTGTGGTGGCCAATTTTAATTTTGTGGCGGAGTGAGAAATAAATGAATGTATGGGAACAACGCTCTCATATGTATGATGTCACAGCAGTAGGCAGCGTAAATATAACGACACGCCTATAATCCCTCCCACTCCGAAGTGATACTAAACTCGATGGAAAAGCTAACCACGCCAAAGTGAGGTGAGCTGACCCGACCCAAACTAAACTAAACCGTGGGGTACTATGCAATGGAAAAGCGCCCTAAGGTAACCCTTTATCTACTTCAAAATATAAAAATAAACTTCTCTCTGTTGTTATTGATTCTTTGTTTACCGAAAGTTACGTTTTTGTAAAGGACTTTTGTTAGAGATCAGATTTAGAACGAAGATCAAAACATATACAGAGTTTTTACTGTTTTTGGATCAGTGGTTGCTTCAGGCTTTAATAAGTTGGGTAAGAGCGCCGCCTGGTGGATAATAACCGAAATATGAATTGCCGTTAAAACTCAACACAGGCAGGGAAGTGTTTTCTCTTAATTGACAAGATAACTATTGGCATCAGTTTTGGCCGATTAACAGTCTGAATAATCGGCTATCTGTAGAAACATTTAATATCAGTGCATCTGATATACCTCTACATTTCAGAGGTATGAAAAACACCTCGGAGAGACTTCCAAATCAGATTTTTTTTTAAAAACACCTGCAAAATCCTGGTAAATATACTGAATATATTTTACAATGTTGTGCCAAACATGAGGATCTAGAATTATGCATGAAAAATCCTTGGCAACTAAAGATATTCAAAATGCAAATAAACCATAAAACACTTCATTAAAAACCTCACTCAGGATAAAACTGATTTCTGTTACTTATATTCTGAATGATCCGAAGGGAGTGAGAGTTCAAATTGTACAGGAAATCTGCAAGTATTCATGGATCGGGAATTGAAATTATGTTAATGAATTATTCAACAGAGTAATACGAGTAAAAAAGGCTGCAGACACGGCAGAAATCTTCTGTACAGTGCAAATCCTAAAATGGTTAACTGCTTTTCACTACATACATGTACTGTACTGTCCGCATGTGTCTGTGTGCTTACCGCATGTGTGTATGTGCTGTAGGTACTGCTGTAGGTGCTGAAAGGCAGGGCCACGGCAGGGTTGAAGATGCCAAACTGACCGACCATCTGTTGCATGCGGCGAATGGTTCTCTCTTTATCAGTGTCGGCGAACTTTACCACCAAACTGGACGAAGCTCCCTGTGACAAACAAAAAGCATTTGGATTCACATTCAAACAAATGTTACTAGTCGTAGTTTAGGGTCAGCTGAATGAATAAAACTTTTTTCTTAATGTTTAAAACTAGCTTTATTGAAAAAAATTTAATTGAGCCAAAAAAGTTTTTTTATTATATCTTATTTTATCTAAATGATTAAAAACATTCATAAAATAGTGACTGAATAATAAAAAAAACAGCCAGCATGGGTCCAGAATAGATAAACTCCTGCAAGTTTAAAAAGCATCAAACCTCAAAGCTCCTTGATAAAATGGAGACAGATTATAACATACAGATGTGGCCTTTAAAAATGTGCATCTCAGAGAGAAAAATGCCGCGAGCACTATACCAAAATCTGCGGGATCCTGTAGTTTCATGTAGGCCATACTGACGACAATATGTGTGCTCAACTTTATGATGAGCATACTGTATTACAGGGGTTCTCGAAGTTACATTCAAAGGTCCAAATCTGAATTCCCATAATTTTCATAGGTCCGGAAAAACTTTATGTAAACCATTTGTTTATATAACAAATCAACACAAATAGTTTGGGAAAAACATAAGTGTATTTTGCATTTAAAGTAAAATACAAAATACAGAGCAACCTAATTAGAGAAATGGCACAGTTTGTTCCACATCAGATGCATAAACCATGGTAAAAAAAGTGTGGTTGGTAGGCAGAGACACTGACCAAAATTAGGGGTGCACCTATAAATTGGCCGATGATGCTATGCTTCTCAATGAATTACGGTGAAATGCCGCTACATCCAAAAGCCAGGGGGCGCTCTCGGGCAGAAACTTAATATGCGCTGCAGACGAAGAACCAGACACACGGAGCTCCAGGAAATGTCTTAAGGATATATTTATATTACTGTTCTTCAAACCTTTTCAGGTATTTTCATGATAATAAAGAATATGTATAAGACGAGTGTTTGACGAGTGTTGCTTTTTTAAATGCATGTTTTAAACGACTCAAACCAACAGTGATTTCAGATTGATAAGGACTTACTGATCAAAAGCCCTAGTACATGAAGTAGCTGTGAATAATATCTGGGTGTGAAGCGTCACACAGGAAATTTTTAAATAACTCGTTTTATTTTCGGACCAGGAATACTCTTAAATCTAAAAAAAAAAAAAAAATAAACGAATGGTTTACACGTTTAAAATGCATTTGTAAAATAGCAAATGCACACATTTAATCAATCACATAGAAATTAATGCACTTGTAATATGAAGTGGGCGCGGGTCCGGATCAAGTTGCCGTCGGGTCCGGATCCGGACCGGAGTCCGGACTTTGAGAACCCCTGCTGTATGATATTAAAGTAACATGACAGGCATTCTCGGTGCTTTGGTAGTACTTTGATGTCACATGCATGCTTTTTGGCAAACGTTTGGTTGGCAAAGTTTCTTTTACCTGTGACATATTCCAGTCACATAATTTTCATAAAAATCTGACTCAAAGGCTTTTTTAAGTCTTAAAAAAAACAGTAATTTGCGAAGACCTTTGAATAGACCGAGAGCATTTAGGCAATATCATTATGTCACTGATTCCCCAAACTTTGGCAAAAACATGTCCCACTAATGAAAAGTGCTAATTGTGTTGGAAATTAATAACATTTTCACGAAGAAAAAGAATCAATGTTATAATCAGGGGGTCCTTTGCACACATGTAAGGTTCTTTTATAGGTTTATTTTTATTTTTTATTCATTTAATGATTATATGCTGGCCCATTGCTTACAAAATCAGCTGTCCTGGGTTAAGAGATAATCATTTCAACTTGATTAAAAAAGCCAAAAGTAATAATTGAATTGAATAATATATTTACCACATGAAAGAGTACATTGTAATATGTATTAAAAACTACAAACAGTGAGTTTTGAAAAATATTTACTATTATTTTGAGATTGCTCAAAATGTGTCCCACATATTCGTCACCACCATCAGATATTTATAAAAACCATTAAAATCAGACAACTACAGGGTCAACTGCATTCCTGAGGACCCCGTTTTCAAACCTTCAGCTCTACTGCACGCTTCAAGATCACTCAAGCTCCTGTATGTTTGCTTTTTTCTCTTAAACTTGTTCATATTTTTGGACACTGCTACTGTGACAACCATAACATGTCAACACCGTCATCTTTGTAAAAAAAATTCTCCACCAAGTCTCCACTAATTTGTCATCGAAAAAAAACGATGAAACTTGAGAACATTTGTGACCATGAATACAGCAAATGAAATTAATGTACATTTGACAAAAAAGGCTGTTTATTATTCTGGCCCGTAAAAAATATGCTTGGCTGGTGGATTTTTCATCTAGCAGTCACCGTGGCAGGTGAGCCAAAAAGTTAATTTCGGACCCTGATGATATACCTTCAGATTTTGTCATCTAACTAACTTTTTTTTCTTAAAAATTTAAACCTGTTTTATCCAAATTCCCAAGAATCACTGAATTGTCTAATTTTACATTTAGTTCCTTTTTGCATCTGAACGGTTTTTAATAATTTTAACATGGTTGTAATGTGCCAATCTTCATTGCTCTACTTTTTATATTATCATGTTTTATTGGTATGAAACACAATATAAAATTCGCAATGGTGTTGAATACATTTCTACGGAGCCCCTAAAATTAAATAAAGTTTAGTTTCGCGTGCGCACGTGAAACTATCGGGTGCTCACGTGAAACTTTTGCGCATGCACATGAAACTACTGCATTTAGTTTCGCATGCTCACGTGAAAATTTCGCATGCTCACGAGAAACTTTCGCGTGCTCAAGTGAAAATTTTGCGTGCACACGTGAAACTTTCGCTTTCACATGCGCGAACAATAGTTTCATGTGCGTGCGCAATAGTTTCGCGTGAGCACATGACAGTTTTATGTGAGCAAATGAAACTAAACTTTAGATTTTTTTACTCCAGTGTCACCTTAGGGGCTCGGTACATTTCACTTGTATGTTATACTTTTAACTATAGGTAATAAGTAAATAAAATCTATTGCTTTTATTATCCACAATATTTCTGCTTCTTAAATAACAAATTAAGTATCTATTTATTGGTAAATCCAAAACAACGAGTAGCAATGAGGTTTAAGTTTCGCATTTAGACTTCTTTTACGCTATGAATCAGCGGCATGCTGCTTTTTGCATCTAAAAAACATCACATTCTATTCATTCTGATTTGTGAATTCATGTGATGCTGGTTCCAAAATATTTGTGTTGTATTATTATTTATTCCCCTTTTATGTTAAACCGCGTATAACTCCCAAAGCTGAACACCTACAAAACTGAAACTACCGTTGTTTTGTCCAGCTTGATTTGGGATTTTTTCACAGTCAAGTTTTGATTTATTTAGAATTTTATTCTAAAAACAACTTCATAAAACTGTTATTTCATAATGTTTTGACAATGTTACTTTTATAATAAAAATATTACCACAAACCCCTTCAATCTCACTTTTTTCTATTTCTTAGTGCTAATAAAAACAAATAAACATTGCAGCACACACACACACACACACACACACACACACACACACACACACACACACACACACGCACGTGCACGCACAAACGCACGTGCACACACACATTCATTAAAAGGGCTTCTGATGATTTAGTGAAGCACTTGACCTTTCGTGTGCTGGTCCTCCCTGACCCGCTAAACCTACTTAAAATCGATCAACCCTAAAGGCCAAAATATTCCTTTCACCTCAGAGAGAAAGACAGGGAGAGAAAAACGGAGAGACAGAAAGAAAAAATCCTTATAAGCTGGACAGAGGTTTGTATAAAACACCTTAACATTTCCTCTGTGATTATAACATTTACAATATGTTTTCTGAATATTACATTGAATATAGAGTGTATACAAACTGAATAGAGTGTTTAACCCCTAGCTTGACCTTATTTATATATTTTAGCTAGGCTTATAATAGATGTGATCATCTTTTTCTATCATTTATACTTTACAGTATATACAGTAGGGTTTGTGCTGAAGTCTGTCCCAGCAGACGGCTTCTGTCTTTACCACTTCCATCAGACATGCTATAACAGGACGATGATATATTCAAATACATTTATTTCAAAAAGTAGAAAGCGTCATGCTGTAGGATCCAAACAAACCATTTCGTGCTGAGCTGTTAATAAGAACCAATTCATTTTGCCTTGACTAAGCCACTGCATGGCTCTGAATATATAATCAGAAACTATTATAGTATCCCTGAAACCCAATCTCTCTCTCTCTCTCTCTCTCTCTCTCTCTCTCTGGCCCTGTCCCAAAACCAAGTCTGCCTTTTTGTCCCACCCACTTTTTAAGACCAGTGATATTGGACCCACTCACTTTTTCTCTAATTTAGTGCATATGTCTGTTCACTTGTCAGAGCGCCGTCAGTCAATTCATTCCACTTGAGGAAAGCCCTTATAAATTAATCTCCGTTCCGCGTTTTAGCTGCAGCCTTGACTTCCACACTGCTGGTTCCCCAAATTTTGGGACCCACCAACATTTTTTTGCTTCCGATGGCCATCGGAAACAGTAACTTTTCATACTGAATGAATTATAAGTAAAATTTAAATTATCTTGCTTCATTCTTCAGGCTCTACAGTATCATACACCCGACGCAAAGCAGCGTAATGTGCAACGCAAGTGTTTTCCTCTAGTTTCGGCCCGGGCGCAGTTATCTTTTTCACGTCCAGCATCACGTTGTTTAAATAACAAATGTATTTGCGCCCATTTGTGCACCCATTGGTGTGCTGGTCTGAAATCGAGGTGTTTTCAGGTGCATTGTTGGCGGGTTGCTATTTTAACTCTTTCACTGCCAGAGTTTTTAAAAAAAGTTGCCAGCCAGCGCCAGCGTTTTTCATGATTTTCACCAAAGTTTAATGCCTTCCAGAAAATGATCTTCTTCAAATATATAAACATACAATATAGCAAATGAATGAACAGACCATCTGCTTCCAAAAAAAAAACGTTTCATCTTACTACCTTCAGTGGTTCTTTTGTAATCAGCTTTTGAATAAGAGTAGGTTTCTGCAAAAACACCACATTTTGAGCAAAAAGCAGAGATAATTTCATTTTTGTGAAAGACTTTTCATAGAGATCCCATTCAGAGCGATCTTTAAAACAGACACGGACATGCAGCCGCTTGCCATAGGGCAATACTTCCGGGTTTAAAAGTTGCGGAAGGTCGCCACCTGGTGGATAATAGTGGTATTGCGGAAAGCCGGAAATACTCGTCATTGGCATGGAAGCATTTTCTCTTGATTGACGAGATATCTCGTCAGTGGCGGCGAAAGACTTAAAGGTTTTAATACAAAAAATAAAAATTTCAATACAAATGAAAACAGCGTAATTTTTTAGCATTAATCTTAAACTGGTGGTCTTCTTCCTCCACTTAGTTTTTCAGTTTACAAATTCCGACATCTTAATAGGGAATCGGCATGGCGCGAGCACAACTGTATTTTAAAGGGGATGGGAGATGAGACTCTCATTGGTTTATTGCACCCTACGCCCAAAACACACCCATTACTCATTACGAGAATAGGATCAACCCTTTTAGACTGTGTGCTAGGCGCACAAACCATTTTCCCCGTCATTTAACTTGCAAAAGTGAATTCAGACACGCCCTTTTAGACACCACATGCTTTGATCATTAAAATAGGGCCCTTGAACTTTGATGGATGCTTATCTGGTTCCTGCATGTTAACTGCTACAGTTACTTTACTTTGGCAGCACAGGTCGTAGGTTTGATTCAGACCTCTTGATAAAATGTACTGTAATCTTTTGGAGCCTCCATTGTGTTGGGAGCCTTTTAATGATGCTTTAAAGTGCTGCCCAGAAAGGCATCTCACCCAATTTCGAACCATAGCCTTTTTCACTCATTTTCAGTTTTTCTCTCTTCTCTATTCTAATGTTGAATATGTAAATGCACTTAATTAACCGTATGTGAGACCGCAAAGTGTGTGAGAGTGAGAAACGGATACGGCCTTGAACATTTCATTTGAGGATAATTACACTCAAGGTTGGGTTGATCTCCAAATATACATTTATAGTCATCATCCGACGCACTGCTCTGCTTGTCTGTCTCTCTCCGTGACAGTTAAACATTGTCATAATGTTTTTTTCCTTCGTTTGATCTTCAGCAACCCTTTCTATTTTTCTCACTCTCTACAGTACATGGTCCTGTTCTCAGGGGATGAAGAAATATACCTCTTTATCTGTCCTTTTCAATGTCTGGAAGAGGAATTATTCATTTGAGCCTCAGAGAGAGAGAAAGAGAGAGCGAGAGAAACAGGGGGTGTTCGGAATAGCACACTTATATACTACTCATACTGTTGTGCTGTATACTGTGATGCACATACTGTAGTATCCTGCATGTGCGAGAACTCTTACGGATTTTTACATCGGAAAAAAGCTGAATATTCTTCTTCAGAACAATTTATTTTATGCAGTGTTTTTAAGTTGTAAACAATCAAGCCACCAATTAATTTTGTACTTAATTTTAAAAGTAATGACGTAGGTGACGTTACAATCGCTAACATGCCGGACTTCGGTTATCATAATTTTGTCATTTAATAATGACTCAGCAACATCTTTATTAAAATAGGGCCCTTTATGTTTAAAGTGAATAAAATAGCCTAATAAGGTAAATAAGGTAAAGTGAAAAAGCATGCAGTGAACCAAACCACTGTATAGAAGTGGGAGGGGACTCATGATGTTTCCGAACTTAAAATGCATTTTTTAAAACCCTTTGCATTTGAATTGTTTTACTACTAACACAATTATTTAAAGTATATATCTTTATATTAATTCTAATACAAATGGTTTTTAATGATGATTTTAAGAGGGGAAAAAAATTAGATGGGGGAACCTGTCCCCCCAACCCCCCTGGGATTCCACCTATGGTATCCTGACATTCCTTTTCATTTCTTTACATGCAATTACGTTTTAAGTTGTACATATATATTTAAAGGCTGCTTGACTGTGTAATGCCCTGGGTAACAGGCAGTATATACTGGGAAGTGTGGGAAGTGAGAGAGAAAGAAAGAGAGAGAAAGAGAGGGAGAGTCAGCAGAGACTCATTTGCACTTATATAGGAATTGATGTGCATACAGTACATCACCGGCAAATGACATTGTGTGTGACTATATTGTATGTGCATATTTCATCACGTGTACCTGTGTGAATGTGTGTGTGTGTTTATATATGTGTGTGTGTGTTGTACTCACAGGCATTGTCTGGCTTCCATGCAGTCCACTGATAGCTGACTGAGCCTCAGTGTGTGTTGAAAACTTTACAAAGGCACAACCTGCAAAACACACACGACACACAGAAAAAAAACTATAAGAAACACTACCCAGGATTTTCGTGTCAATGGTGACTGCTACAATGTAGATCAGTGTTTCTCAAACTTTTTCAACCCAAGGACCACTTTATCTTCCAATTTTTTTCTGAGGACCACCTAACAGAATCCCACTCTAACACGCCCCCAAAAAACAACAAAATAGGAAGGATAAGCAAAATTTAAGTTCAATTTTCTATTTCTATTTTCAGAAATTATTATATGAATTTTATTTCATTTGAAAAAGTAAATGTAAAATGAGTTGCAACCTAATATGAACAACAAACTGCACATGTGGAAAAAAAACTGCAATTAAACATACTATAGGTCCCACTTAATGTCATTCCAAAGAGCCATTAGTTTAAAACTGAGGTGGTGGGTATATGAAGTCACAATAAAATGCTGAAAAAAAATTCCCCTTAATTTCCAAAATCACTGAAATAACAGGGATTTTACACGTGAAACAAAAACTGGTACATTACAAAACTAATAGATCTGTGGATTTTAGCTGTATTTAGTTGACGCTTGATCTTCTCTTTTGACTCCTCTTTGGTTTAGCCACCGATCCATTTTTACGTTATTAAAACACAATGGCAAATCTGATATCACAGTTTCGCAAGTGCATTAAAAATCTACTTGAATAAGTGACTATTTTATATAAACACTTGCCTAGTTTAGGTAATCTTTTGGCGGACCACTGGGGGGGTTTGGCGGACCACTAGTGGTCCGTGGACCACACTTTGAGAATTACTGATGTAGATGAAAGCAAAAAAAACACACACGGACTTCCATAGTTTCTCCTAAAAGGGTGAACTATCCCTTTAAAGGTGAAGTATTTCATTTTTGTAAACATCAGCATCACCAAACAGAATCACACATTTAATGTCTTTACTAGTTGGATTGTGCAACATGCCTTTTAGCAAAGACGTCCCTAAGACTTGTTTCCACGGAAAACATTGGATTTAATACTCGACATTGAAAAGCACACATGATACGTGCTAAATTTATAATGAGAACCTATTAACACAAACTTTTTGCACATTTAATATAAACAATAATATATGTCATTTTATATACAAAATATAATTCTATCTTAGCATGCACATTATCTGGTTCATGTTGGTCCAACTTATTGTTTTAGTGTATTCATTTTCATTTAGTCATTACATTTACGTTTAGTCATTTAGCAGATGCTTTCATTGTAAACTAATTATAAGCAATTTTTTTATATTTAAAGCTTAAATTCTCTTATATCTTTTTTGAACATTTAAAAACATTCCAGATTTTTTTTTTTTTAAGACAAAACATTGCAGTTTCCGCCTGGTGCTGGTCAAATGATACGTAGCTCTGGGTGAGATTTAAATCAAATTGACAAAAAATTAAAGATGGGTGGTCATCCACAACATTACAGGGTACTGCCAGTATGTTTTTCATATAACAACAAACTACTTATTTCAAAATATCAAAAATTTCTAAAAATATGATCCCATTAAATGTCAAGCATTTCAATATATTACAGTTTGTGGTCCCGAAAAAACAAACATATTTTCAACAGATTCATGGTTAAACATCTCTAACAGTAAGGACAAAACAGATCAACCTATACCTTTCCTTTATTATAAACAAAACCGTAGTAAAACCATAGCTTTACACACTTTGACGATAATAAAACCTCGGTTAATTATCATAAAGGGGGTCGCACATCGAACGTGAAGCGCAGTGCCGCGCCATGAATCTAAAAGCAGAACATATTACTTTCTGGCGGAGGCTATTCGCTGTGACTCAGGACGCTGCTTAAATCCCTGTTGCGCCACTCACATACTGACATCATATTTGTCCCACATCGTTAGCGATTAGCATTGGCTGCTAACGTATATTTTGCATTTTGAAGTAGACGCTATCTGACTAAGCTCGGGCTATTTAATGTGCACTTTCGGTGTACGATACCTCAAAGTTGTCCTAGACGCGACGCAGCGCTTCTCGTCCGGTGTGCGAACCTCTTAAGTGTTATCTATTTTATATTTAGCCCTTAGTGCAAATTATAACATTTTTCATCCTGATCCTTTCAGAATACAAACATTTCCCATCCTCTTAACGTATCTGTGTGTGAAGGAACGAGGGCGCAGGGTCATGTGATTAGGCAGAGCTGCATCAAATCTTCAGGATTTCAGATTAACACACATTTCAAAGCGGTTTGACCTCTCTGACATCTGAGCGTGTGTGTGTTTTAATGGACACAGTTATCAGTGCCTGCGTAAAAACACTTCCTGTATGATGGGCCGGGGCTTGCGATGCATTTTGTCAGGTGATATTGGCACCCCGTGGCGCAAGGCTTCACCCAGCGCCCTCCAGAACGAATCCTGCCATGTTAGTGTCGAGAAACTCCATCGCGGAGAGTGTCAGCACGGCGTCAGGTTGATGTGTGTGTGTCTGAATGGACTGACGTGGTGAAATTGAATGTGTAAATGAAAGCGGCTTTGTCACACCGTTCAAGGTTGAACGCAGCTTTTCTGTTGCCTGTTTGTTTGTTTTGTCTTTGACTTTCCGCAGAAGGTCACAGTTCTTAAACTGCTCAGAATCCGAAATGCATTTTCACTCTAATCGGATAAAAGCTCGTGCGGGCGTCTGCCGTTTACCAGTGTGCGTGCAAAACCACATATTTGTGGCAGTTTTTTATGTGCTCGACAGAAGGTGAGTATGAGAATACTAAAAAAAGATGAAAGTGCTGAAAGAAAACTTTTTACTTTGTGTTGTCTAGAGGCTGGAAAAAGCACTTTTGAAGGTGGGTTTCAAAGTGCAAGTTTTTGAAAACTATACTACTAATGTATTGTATACCACCCAAGTAAACTAAACAACATGAATCTGTGAAAATTGTGATGTCATGTGCACAGTGGTGTAGTGGTGTCTGGAGAAGTGGGTATACTCTTAATTTATGCCCCAGTAGAAGTGGGTATACCCCTTGCCATCAAATAAAGAGGTGGGTATACTCCGTATACCTGCGTATACCCTGCACTACACCACTGCATGTGCATGGGTATTATGTATTTAGATCTTGTGTCATCATCAAATATATATTTTCATTTCGGCACACACTGTTAAAAGGGAAAGTTTACTTCTTAATCTATCACTACAACTACAGCGGGGAAAATAAGTATTTGACACACCAGCATTTTTATCAGTAAGGAGATTTCTAAGACACAAAATTGAAAACTCCTGAGCAATGCAGACGACGGGTCTCTACATACAAGAGGCGTCTAGAAGCTGTAATCACCAACAAAGGTTTTTCTACAAAGTATTAAATAAAGTGTGTTCAATACTTATTCCCTGTGTCATTTCACTTTATTTATTATGACTCAACTTGTATACTTAAATGTTCTGGGCCCGGTTCCCCAAAACGTTCTTATCGCTAAGTAGTTCTTAACCTATTCCTTAACCTCTCTCTTAACTCTATGGAACGATTCCCAAAAGGTTCGTACGCTAAGTATATCTTCTGTAAGTCACACTTTCGTAAGGTTGGTCTGGACCATTCGTAAGCACTCTCTTAGCGTTGTTTGAGCGCAAAACGCTATCGTCTCAGTCTTTAGAAATCAGCGCAGCACAGTGCAAGTCAAACTATGGTATGCTGACAATGATTTTATGTTATGGACATTTTTAAGACTTGTAATAAAATATATTTGCAATGGATACAGGACTATTTATACAGTTGACTTTATTTGGTATCAGAACTAATGAATCAAAGACGGCGCCGGTGTTTGTTCCTCATTGAAGTCTGTTCCCTCTATGTTTATAGCGTTTTCATCACGTTACATTTATAATTTATTTAGAAAGATTAAAGATTTCAATTGGTTATACTAAAAAGCAATAATATCATGTATTCTATTATACAATTTATTAAATATTTCATATGTGACAGTTTTATGTCTTTTAACATATAGCCTGTCTTTTTATTTTCTTTTTTTCTCTACTGTTTGTTTTAAAACTGTTATGTTTCCAAACATAATAAATATATATTATACATATAATATGATTCATACTGTAAAACTAAATGACTTACAATCAAGAACAGTCAAGATACATTACATAAATGTACACATATACATCTCAGTAGCCATTAAAACTTTCAATGTATATAAAGAATAATGTGATAAAAATGCTATAAAAACACTACACTAAAAGGAAACATAGGGGGAACAGAATTCAACACCGGCCGCGTAACTGTTAAGTCCATGCCAATTTATTTATTCGTCAACCCTTAAACCTTTTGACATTTTGCCTGACGTGGCTAAATAAAAAAATCGCCTTCTAAGACAACTCATTATGGAGCTGCTAGATCTTCTCAGACCATATTCTCTACCTAGGTTGCTTTTTATTGAAAACATTAATGGTAAGCAATACCGCATTAAACAGAAATACTGCAATCAATTCTGATTGTTAAGTACCTTAACAGTCCTATAAAAGTGTATTACATATTTTTTTAAAGTCAAAACCCATGTCAAGAAGCGGCACAAGTGGCACAACGGGATAAGGAGGGTGGATAAAGAGCGAGGGATACCCGGTTCGTCTACCCGTATTACTGACAATTTGATAATTTAATTAATAGTTTATATTTTACAGATAACTTAAACTATGTTAAAATAAATGTGACTGGAATAATTTGAGTAATGTTCCATTTGTATATAACGTGTTGTCTTTCTTAACGTCATAATGCACCTTCGCGTGAAGTGGAAAATCGATCCCTGAGTGATCGATTGCAAATAATTCAGCACCTTCACTTGGGACAGCGCCATTGTACGTCGTTCTTAGAGGCAGCGTGTTAAGAAGCTTCTTAAGAGACACTTCGGGGAACACACTTAGGAACATCAACAACTTTGGTAAGATATATCTTTTTGAGTCTTCTTAGCACGCTAAGAGTGAACGTTATCGGGGAACCGGGCCCTGATTTCTTTGTATGAATGCAATATTTGGCTTGATGTCTACATCTGGTAGAAATTTTGTGTCAATAGCCCACTTGGAAATCCAATTACTGATAAAAATGCTGATGTGTCAAATACTTATTTTCCCTGTTGTATATATATTGTTGGAAAGGTCTAAGAATGTAGTTTTTATAATTCAAAACCTTTTAGCAGTAATAATAATGCAGTGACTGCAATTTATTAATTTGTAACGAGAGTGCACAGCAAACCTCACAGCAAACCAACACAAACCTCATTTTGTTTTATAATTTTATGTATACAATTTTTGTAACAATTTTTTCTTATTTAATATTTTCCACCTCCAGACACTTCCGTAAAAAACTTTAACTTGTTTTCTTTAAAACGAGACTAAAATTAGGCTTCTAGAGAAAAAAAGTTATATTAATTTAAAGGGGTACATCACCTTTTCACCCCCACTCAAAAAAGGGCTGTGCCAGGTAAAGGGTTAAAATTTTTACTGTAATTGGTAACACATACAAAAATTAAACTTACATTTACTGTGAAAAATGTAAGTTGAGTTTTTTATTTTTGCATTATTATTATTATTATTATTTATTATTATGTATAATATTATATTTTGTTATTTTGTATTATTTACGGTGCATTTATCAAAAGTGACTTGAAAAAAGTAAGAAAAACAACAAAGCGATTCATCTTAGGGAGGCAGTAAAACTACTGGCCTGGCATGCACAATGTAATCTGTGTGATTGGATTTTTCTGTTTTGACAGAACTATTAAAAAATGCACAGAAAAAAACTGTTTTTTAGTACATTGGGTCCATAGGTGTCATTTAAACTAGGGACGCTGGGGACATGTCCCCACCACTTTTTGAAAGCATTTGGTTAAAATGTTCTGAAAAATCAAACAATACCTGTGCAACTTACACTGCAAAAATGACTTTCTACCTTAGTATTTTTGTCTTGTTTTGAGTAGAAATATCTAAAAATTCTTAAATTAAGATGCTTTTTCTTGTTGAGCAAAATTACCTAAGAAAATAAGTCTAGTTTTTAGACAAAAAAATATAAAATTTAAGTGAATTTGTGATTAAAAAAGCAAAAATATCAAATTTAAAGGGGACATATTATGAAAATCTGACTTTTTCCATGTTTAAGTGCTATAATTGTGTCCCCAGTGCTTCTATCAACCTAGAAAATGTTAAAAAGATCAACCCAATAACTTAGTTTTGGTAAACCATTTTCTGCAAGCATGTGAAAAATAGGTCATTGTAATTTGGCCCTTATTGTGATGTCAGAATAAGGTAATACCGCCCCCTTTATCTGCACTATCCAACCACAGCACAACCATTTAGTATGGAGAGAAAGAGAGGGATAAAATATTTCACAGCACAATTGAGTTTCAATTACAACAAACCACCATCATTGTGATCAGTGGTTGCACTTCATCCGCTCATTTGCATTTTAAATGACACACCCAAAACGGCACACTTTTGCTCAGACCTATTTCAGACTTAGTTTACATCTTTAAAAAAATCTCATAATATGTCCCCTTTAAGTGATTTTGTGCACAAAAAAATTCAATTGTTTCTTGAACTTTTTTTAATTTAGTGTTTAAGAAAAATTTGCAAGATTTTTTTGCTTACCCCATTTTCAGATTTTTTTATGCACAAAATCACTTACATTTTGTATTTTTGGTCTAAAAACTAGACTTATTTTCTTAGGTCATTTTGCTCATCAAGAAAAAAACATTAATTAAAGAATTTTTTGATATTTTTTACTGAAAACAAGACAAAAATACTAAGAATTTTTTTTCTTGAAAATCTTTTTTTTCAGTGTACGATTCGGTTGAGCTGGTGTTGCAGGGACTACATGTGCAGTCAGGGCCCCAGGGCCCCAAAATGAGGACAATTTCACTTAAATTGTATATTAATTTGTCTTAAAACTAGACTTATTTTCTTAGGTCATTTTGCTCATCAAGTAAAAGCATCTTAATTTAAGAATTTTTAGATATTTCTACTTAAAACAAGACAAAAATACTAAGTAAGAAAGTCAATTTTTGCAGTGTTGAACGTTTAACTAAAACTGTGTATTGTTATTTTTTCCAGCGTTTTCTTGACCTAACATGGGGAGAAAATTGAGTTCCCTTATCATGCACTTTTAACACTAGAACGGCCACCAGCAGTCATTTTAACCGTAACATTTAAACTTATGCATTGCAAAAAATTATTTTCAAGAAAAAAAATCTTAGTATTTTTTTCTTGTTTTCAGTAAAATATCAAAAAATTCTTAAATTAAGATGGTTTTTCTTGAGCAAAACGACCCAAGAAAATAAGTCTAGTTTTTAGACCAAAAATATTACATTTAAGGGATTTTGTGCATAAAACAAGCAAAAAAATCTGCTAATGGGGTAAGCATATTTTTCTTGAATTTTTCTTGAATTTAGTGTTTAAGAAAAATGTTCAAGATTTTTTTGCTTACCCCATTGGCAGATTTTGGCAGATTACCCCATTGGCTTGTTTTATGCACAAAATCACTTAAATTTAATATTTTTGGTCTAAAAAGTAGATACATTTTCTTGGGTCGTTTTGCTCATCATGAAAAAGCATCTTTATTTAAGAAATGTTAGATATTTTTACTGAAAACAAGACAAAAATACTAAGAATTTTTTTCTTGAAAATCATTTTTTGCAGTGTGGTACTTATCTTTAACACTGGAATGAACAAGGCGTCATTTTGACCGTTTTGAAATTTGCATAGTCAATAACTTTGTCTAAATAAATCTTAAAGCCTTGCTGCTCCCTGAATTTTCCTAAAACTACATGCATTTTCATTAAAACTAGTTTAAATATTTATTGTGTGAATAAAAACAGAAATATAATCATTTCTATCTATAACATCCACAGGCATTCACTTTGCGCTGTTTAAATTGAGTTTTGCCAAGTTGATATTTTGCCGGCGCTATAAGTGAAGTCAAGCTGTGTTGCCTGGATTATACAATTTTGGCGGACTGAACCATTTTATGATAATTGAGAGGGGGGAAAGGGGCCCACGGACGTTTGTGTTTCCTAAACAAATTATTTTTTTTGATACCAGGAAACAGCAAATAGAATAATTTAAAGTTAATAATTTTTTACTATTAAATATTTTTTAGCACCACAATTTTGGGGGCTTCTCTGGGCCCCCTCTTACTCGTGGGCCCCGAGAATTGTCATTGTTTACCCCCCCTTTACAGCAACCCTGTGTGCAGTCGACATTGTTGAGGGTTTTATACTGAGTATTTTTGTGTTGTTGATCGGCCTACACTATGCCCATTTTCGATGCGCCGTTGTTCAATATTTTCCCATCCTGCTGTAATGTTTTTTCATCTGATCTTTTGTCCCCACCACTTTTCAACACAAACTGACGCCCCTGATTGGGTCTCTTTGCTTAAGCATGCATACCCACAAATTTGCATGCATACCCACAAAAAGCGAAAGTTTCACGTGAAACTAAACTTTATTAAATTTTTGCTCCATATCCCCTTAGGGGCTCCGTACTTTTATTATGTACTGTATATATATTATTTTTGTACACATGTACGTTATGACAATCCTTCACACTTTGCTTCCTGACTTTTTTAAATCTCTACCGTATGGAAGCATCTACTTAATGCCTAAATATAAACGCAATGTAAATGTAATGAGAAATCCAAACATCAATCACTTGATTCATGCCTCCTGTCTGTTTAATTTAGATTTTCACATAGCTTCCAACTTGCTTCCTCCACCGACAGCAAAACCTCCCAAATCGTAAAAGCAAGCAAAACAGAATTTACCGATAATGAATATGATAATGCATTTCTTTTTAAGCTCCTTTTGCTTCTATGACATACTTTCTGTGAACAAGCCCGTTTACAGTATGTTGCAGGTTTGAGTGAGTATTATGCAAATTACCAATCTCGTGCACACGGACGTTCATTCGGGACACTCCAGAATCACTAGCGTAAAATCAAGTTTGAGAGCAAATACATGTTGTAAATTAGGTTGAACTTTTTTGTGAGAAGCTCAAATATGCGTATAAATACGGAAAACACGCATGCAATTATTAATGAATGGGACCCATTGTTCTTATGTAAATGTATTGTAATCACCTTTACTGTTTCCATCAGGGCCTCTTAATACTGTACACTCTTCAATAACTCCGTAAGGCTCGAAAAGACGATAAACGTCTTCCTCCGTCTGCTGCTTATTCAGCATCCCCACGAACAACTTCCTGTCCTCTGCGAAACAAACAGAAACTTCCATCAGAACATGCGATGGTTGATACACAGAAACATTATCGCAGAAATAACACACTATTTACACCCTGATATGTTGTTTCCCAACTGGCAGAAATCAAACGCTGATGCTCCCAATCTCATTATTTGATTATGAGACTTTATCCTTAAAGGAGACATATCATAAAAATCAGACTTTTTCCATGTTTAAGTGCTATAATAGGGTCCCCCGTGCTTCCATCAACTTGTGAAAATGTGAAAAAGATCAACCCAAGTAACTTAGTTTTGGTAAACCATTCTGTACAAGCATGTGAAAAAATAGGTAATTGAAATTTAGCTCCCCCTGTGATGTCAGAAGGGGATAATACCGCCCCTTAATCTGCACTATCCAACCACGGCACTGACATTTAGTACAGAGATCAGCTCATTTGCATTTTAAAGGACACACCCAAAAATGGCACATTTTTGCTCGCACTTACAAAGTGGCAATTTTAACATGCAATTATAAATTATCCATATGATATTTTGAGCTATAACTTCACTTACGTACTCTGGGGACACCAAAGATTTATTTCACATCTTAAAAAGCCTTGTGAAATGTCCCCTTTAATTTCACAGACAGGGTCAGGTTAAAGGTGACATTTTTTGGCGGCCTCTAGCCGTAAGATTGCGAATTGCAAAAAACCTCAATTTCGAAACACAATGAGAAACTACGGTAGCCACCACAGGACAAACATGTCGTCGTCTGAGACAAAATGCGCTTTGTAGAGCAGTTTGTTCGGCGACTTCTGAATACGGAGACCCGCAGTGTATTTAGATAAAAATCTAATTGTAAGGTAATAAAAACAATACAGTTTATTATGTAAGGTCTTTATACACCACTGAAAATATTGTGATCTATATAACATTGCATTTCTGTCAAGAGATCCTAATAAAAGTTACACATTGCACCTTTAACTGAAGACATGGCTTGATGCATTATAGTTAATAATGATTTTGTATTAATATATCTAACCGCTCCATAAGTCTGACACAATACCATGTGAAATAAACAGAGACATACTCTAATAAAAGCAGGCGTATATATGTGTATAAAACAGCACATTCCTATCATCCGAGCACACATTCCCAGCACTTTTACACTTCAATCCAAGTTGCATCATCTTGTGTGAACGTGCGTATGTGTGTTTAATGGATGCAGCAGGCCTTTGAGGTGTCTGTGTCTATCTCGCTGGTTGCAGACTATTGCAGCGGAGTTGCACCGCTGTGGATTTGTGACCTGAAGCCTTTAATGAGAAACGCACACACGTACACGGCGCTCGAAACAGCTGGAAATACACTGAAATTCTGTGGTAACTGTCACTACAAATCTCTAAGGAGAAATGAACCCGTAAAGACGAAAATCACAAATGAGATCTCTTTATTATCTCAATTGTTTTTCCTAGACAGCAATATGATTAATGGAGTGCAAATGGAGACTTTTGCCTTAGTCTCCCGCTTGGTAGATTTTTCTCTCGAGAAAATCATTGCAACAATTTATCTCCTGATAGAGAAAATGTATCTCTTTTAGCGTTTCAAAACGTCTCAAACCGTGCACACATTGCGAAAGATACCAAAGACTTAAATTTACAGTATTATATTAATGCATTAGCTACAGTTATAGGCTTTATAGCATTTAATGCAAACATAATGGTTCATGTTAGTTCATTGTGCATTAACTAATGCAACTTTTGATTTAAATTTCTATTTCATGCATTCTGACTTATAAACACTGTTAAAGTGTTGGATTCTTATGCTAAACATATAGGCAAAGAAAAAAAAAACACTTGGACGTATGGGCGAGTATTTCTGTGCAGAATACTCTTGGTCAGGGTTTGTACAACTGAATCTGTTACATCACAACTCGCAGCGGTACAAAGGAAGTCCTTTTATGGGCACTTCTCAGCAAAACGGGCCAATCAAAATGAGAACAAGAGCACGCCCAACAATGCTGAGTGAAACTGCATTAAATGTCTGTTTTGTTGACAATCAGAGCGTAAGTGCTGAAAATATAGTTTTTTGGGTATGTTGCATGCTTGTGACTTGCTCCGCCCACGGTACGCCTACAGAAGCTCGACTGTTCTCAGAAAGAAGTAGTATAGCTGATAATAGTAACCTTACTGTTAAAAGTGTTACCGATATACAATTTTAACAAAAATTCAATTACAATAACGTGTAATTTGCTATGCAAAAGCAACCTCCAAGCATTAAAACATTCCTTTGGGTGAGCTGTCACTTTGATTGATTGACAGACAGACGTAATCGCTGATGATGCAGATAAATGATCTTACTACAGAGACGCCGTATTTACAATTTATATTAGACCGCTGAAGCGTCTGTCTCGAGCGTGCCAGATCGTTCCGGCCACAATTCTAATTATCCACACAGACCCCTCATTTGCTTCTCATTAGCATGTTGAATATTCATGACTCGAGTGTGTTAGCCCCTCCCTCCCGGGGGACTACTTCAATTTACACACACCAGCTCTGTTCCAACACCTAGTGAGCTGCTTCACTGTCTAATGCCTACATAAAGATACTTTCAGATACAACACCAACATCTGACCTCTGCTGCACTGGCAGAAAAAATTACCCCAAGCTGTCACTGGGGGCAGTACCCTTTAAAAAGGTCCTATATGTACCATTTAGTTATAGAAATGTATACATTTGGTATCATTATGAAGTATATGCACGCTTTGGTACCAATATGAATTGTTTGTGAAATGCATAAATGTAAAAGATGTGACTACAGAGCTACAAATCTACTTCTGAGGATCCAAGGAAATCTGCAGAATGATCTATACGCCAATCAGTGTTTATTACATATTTCAGCTAAATAAGCTATGTTAAAAAAACTGTACTTCATGCATCATGACTTATTGATACACACAAAAAAAGTTGTATTCCTCATGTTAAACAAATGCAAAGTGTCGAAAAAAGTAATTAAGCATGTGACAGAGTATTTCTGGGCCAAACTCACTCCTTCTCTTTCCTACAAGTTTAAAGGGATAGTTCACCCAAAAATAAAAATTCTGTTATCATTTACTCACTCTCATCTTGTTTCAAACCTGTATGAATGTCTTTGTTCTGATGAACACAAAGGAAGATATTTTTAGAAATGTTTGTAACCAAACTGACCGTGGACCCCATTTGCTTCCATAGTATTCTTTTTGTGGGCTCCACGAACGGTTTGAGGCAAACATTTCTCAAAATTTCTTCCTTTGTATTCATCAGAAGTGAAGAGACATTCATACAGGTTTGTAACAACATAAGAGTGAGTAAGTGATGACCAAATTTTAATTTTTGGATGAACTATCCCTTTAAGAAAGTTTTTTTTGAACACGGGTAACCGTTCTGTATCATTGACCCTATATTCCTTTTATGGGCACTTCCCCCGGAAAAGCACGCCCACACGTCAATCAGAGTGTGAGCGAATGAGGACGCTCATTAGCATTGCTCCTTTGAATAAAGGTCACAGGCATCACTTCACACGACAGCTTTGTTTTGCTGTATATCATCAAGACTCAACAATGGCGCGAAAGAAGAATTGTGTTTTTGGATGTAAGGACAAGAAAGCCTTGATTAGCTTCCAACTAAGCCAGTCTTATGGAAACAATGGATATAGTTTGTTTATCCAGGGTAGCAGCAGAGTTGTGCGTGTGTTTGTTTGTTTAACGCTGGATTTCGTTGAAATGAGGCGGTCCCAACCGGGTCATGAGTCGCAGGCGGTAAGTAAAACTGCTTCAAATGTCTGTTTTACGAGTTCGCCTAACTGACAATAAAGTGGGACTGCTGATGTGCGTGTTTGGTGTGCTGTCCCAGGGCGAGGGTTCCGAGCTCGAGAAATACCCTCCGAGTTCGAAACGTTCGTCCCTTGACCAGGGAAGTACTGAGCTAAATGTACGTTTTGAGGCGAAGGGGTGGGTTTGCGATAATTCCAGAGAATGAGGGTAAGGGGGCTTGATTATTTATAGAGCTGGTACTAAGTTGTTGTGTTGATTAGTGATTGATAACCAGCCGTGTTCATTGATTAGTGATCGAGAGCCAGCCATGTTCGTTGACTGATCTGGTTCTCCCAAACCTTGTTTATAAAACATCATGTTTTGTTGGTAATCGTTGCATAAGTGCATATACCGTATTTTCCGGACTATAAGGGCGTTTTCACATTAGCACTTTTGGTGCGCACCCGGGTTCGATTAACATCAGTGTTCGGTACATTTGGATGATGTGAACGCTGTCTTCCGAACTCTGGTGCGCACCCGCGAAACTTACTCGAGTCCGCTTAAAAAGGGTGGTCTGGGGTCCGGTTCATGTGAACTCCAGATCGGTTCGCTGCTAATGTGAGCACAATCGTACCAAATCGTGGAAGTAAACCACTGTTAATTACGTATTATATGGAATGTCCCACCAAAACAGACGTGTGTGTTTGTGTGCGTGCACTTACCTTGACAACAAAATGCATAGAATGCTTGCTTGACTTTTGTTCTTATTTTTTAAACCTTTTGTTTTGTTTTCAAAGAAATAATACAAAAACGCACTTGCGTCTGTCTGCCCCAAACATACTAAAGTCGGTCTGTCCGCCGACGTCAATTTTTGCGGAGGCATTCAGAAATCATCTCTCTGCTTGCAGTTCGTCAATCACGCTTGTCGTCTTCTCGTTTACAGCGGTTGCCAAGCAACATGAGAACGCGCCGGCTGCAGCTTGATGATGCAAGAGTACCGTGGTTCGGATGCAAAAATATTATGTGAACACAGTCCATGGGGGGGCATGGGGAGGGGGGAGCAATCGAACTCGGGTTCGGACCAGGCAATCGCACCAAATGTGAAACCTGCCTAAGTCGCATCAGTCAAAAATGCATTTTAAAGAGGAAAACACACACACACATACATACATACATATATATATATATATATATATATATATATATACATATATATATATATATATATATATATATATACATACATATATATATATATATATATATATATATATATATATATATATATATATATATATATATATATATATATATATATATATATATATATATATATATATATATATATATATATATATTAAATTATTTTACAAAATTCAAGCTGAAGAACAGACATTTAATCTGGAAAGGCAAGTTAATCATCTACTGTTAACAATAGCACAGAACAGCAGGCTGAATAGGTGTCTGTACATGTTAAGGTAACATTAACAGTTATTTACAAGATACACAATAGCATACAGAACATACCTGGGAGGCTAAATAGACTAAATTAACACGACAAGCCAATCAAGTTCAAAAAGTTCCCGAAGTCATTCCACATCACTGAATCCATTGAATTACATAAATACAAGAGCAGTCGCAGCTGTAAGACGTTAATGGTTTCTCTTGGTTCATATGAAATAATTTTGATGTATAAGTCGCACCTGAACTTAAGTTCCAGGACATGCCAAACTATGAAAAAAGTGCGACTCCAGAAAATACAGTAAAGTAAACAACACGAACATTTAACAAATCATGTGACTCGCTCCTCCCGCTGGACGCCTCTGGAATTTCCTGCTTTTCCAGAAACAATCGCTAGAGCTGATCTGTCTTATAATCTGATTTTGAAAATACAAAAGATGTAATTCTACTCTATAGGTACTCAAGATTAACATTAGATGAGCAGAAACAGCGTGTGTTATGAGCTTTAAATCCATTTCACCGAAAATGCAATGAATAAATGCAGCAGATTCCAACTTAAAGCAACACTTAGTCTGAAGAGGTTTCTAGCGCTGGAAAAACACAGCAGTGTGCATTAATGTGAGGAAAATAATTTTGCGAGTGCTCTCAAAGAAGAGAGAAAATAGACCTTGGAGAAATGAGAAGAAAGATGGGAAGAAACGGGAGAGGCTGCAGGGCATCAGTCGAGAGGAGAAGCGGGATGATGCAAGGATGAGCCAAACATGTGCAGTCCGGAACCGCACATCTCTGTGCCGAAGGAATTTTCATGTTCAGGAAAATAAAAAGACACACACATGCACACACGCGCATGTACTGTACATTTATTAAGGCCCTTGGGATTTGGAGATAAAAATGGAGATTGAAAGCAATGTGTGCGGCTCAGTCTGAAAGTTACGTTTTAAACACACATGCTGAACATCTGAGGCCATGTTTCCTTAATTCATCAAAGTTGCTGTGAAATGTGCGAGAAAACACTACAAACTTCTAGAATCTTGCTGTGAATAATAACACATTCGGTTTAATGCAAAACATACTTGAAGGTAATTGCGTGAGATATGGTGTAAAACTGATATTTACGCTCTCCAAAACTAAGTTCTGCCATTCGACAATACAACAGCAAATGTGAAGTCAGCAATGCTCAGAATGACTGACAGGACTTCTGATTGGCTGAACAACGGCGCACGGGTCAGATTGTTTTTTGCTGTTTACAGGGTGTTGGGCTGTCACAGAGACAGGTGCGATTTCTCACTATTTCAGCGATATATGTCAAAGGAATTGCCTACAGACCCTTTAAATAATTTCTGCAGGATTTCGCTCACATACCCTCGGTTTGGAATCGAGGTCTGCTTGAGACTGACAGATCAAATGAATGCCTTTATTAATAAATCACAAGACATTAGAGCCTGTCATACAATGTTTGATGAAGACAGAGCTGTGGGCAGGGATGCTACAGCACTCGGACATTTTTATCATTGTTATCATTCTCTTTCTAACCCCTACAGTGCTGTACTGTAATGTCAATCACATCATATGGTATCAGAATACTCAATGCACTCGTTTGAACATGTAGGCAAAGACAAATATTTTTACATTTATGAATACACTGAATGTGAAGCTTCTCCAAGCAAACCCAAAAAAGCAGTTGGGCGTGTTACAGAACATTTCTGTGCCGAATGCACTTTGCCAGGGTTCGTACAAGTTTCGCAGAGTTTTTTTTGATTACGGGTCCAGCTGACGTTTCAGGGGTTTCTATACGAATCACTTCTTTTTATGGGCACTTACCCCGGAAAACCCCGCCCACCCGTCAATCAGCGGGAGATGCTAGAACTTGCAAACATCGTATCACGCGACATAACTTTGTTTAATTTCAAAACTCAACAATGGCATGAAAGAAGAAGTGTGGTTTTGGATGTAAGGAAAAGAAAGCCAGCCTTATGGAAACAATGGATATAGTTTATTATCCGGGGTAGCAGCGGAGTTTTGCGTATGTGTTTGATGCGCTGGATTTTATTGAAAAGTCCCAACCGGGTCATAAGTTGCATGCGGTAAGTAAGACTTCTGTCTTATGTTGGAAATATGCGCGTGCATATTATATAAATGACACAAACATGTAGTGAATCATAAGTTAAACAGTGTTGTATAGTGTTGCATGACTCGTACTCGCTCCTCCCGCGGTAGTAACTCCTCCTTCTTCATTTTTTCGTACGGTATCGGAAAGAATCAGTAAAGCTAATCTTTCTTTTATAAATCTGATTAAACTAAAGACTCTTCGGAGATATAAAGGATGTAATATAGGTATGATATTTTTATCAGACGCTTTATGGATTTTGCCAACAAAGCGGATTTCTGAATGACCTGAGGCCGGGATCAAGTGCATTTGAAGCGAATGTATTCGATTAGGAATGCACCAATATGATTATTTTGGGCTGATACCGATTTACACAGACGACTATTGGCGATGCCGATATTAAACCCTTGTATACAATAGGCCTATAAGCTAGTTTATTTCTGCATCAAATCATTTTTATTGAACACTGGATCTATTTAACATTCAACTGACCAACATAATAAGTGAGGCACAAAGTAATATATAATATATTTTTGGTCTTTTTCTGAGATTTTGCAAAAAGCTCAGACCACAGACATTTTCCCTAAATACTCTTACGGTACATTCACACGCTGACGGAAGGCTTGTCTGAAGCATGGCCACCAGCCAATCACAGTTGCCGCAATAAATGCTGTGGTCTTACATAAACGTAATTGGCTGGCTCTGTCTAGGTTATTTGCAGGAGGCGATCCGATTGGCTGACTCACGTGCTGCCGCTTGAAAAATTGAGAAATGTTCAACTTCTTCACAAAGTTAATAAATAAACAATCGGTATCGGCCTTTCTCGTGCTATTGGCGATATTTCCAGATGGTTTGAATTTCATAAAAAATCTGCCGATACATATCGGCGGCCGATCGGTGCATCACTAGTTAATATCATTATCTCATTTTTGACTGAGGTGGCATTTAGAGGCTTTTGCATCTAAGCTCCTCAAATACTATAAGCTAACCCAAACCCACTCTTTAACTATAACAGAAAATCTTTTTTTTTAGAATAATAAAATAATTAGTGCATTTACTTTATTTACTATATTTTTATAGTGTATGCATGCATGCATGCACGCATGCATGCATGCACGCATGCACGCACGCACACACACACACACACACACACACACACACACACATCCTTATAGAATCTATCAGTTGCCCTTTTCATCCACATATCAACAAACAGCAGAACAGAGACCCAGGGTTCACAGCTGCTGATCTGGAGACAGTCAGTCCTGTAGGTGGAACTTATATAAATCTGCAGAACAGCAGGATTTCAGACTTCAAAGCCTCGGGGTGTCTGTTCTCAACTTAGAACTGCTCCTGACACACAAATCAAACCGGCTCGCGCGTGTTTGTGTGCACAATACAACATAAAGAGAAAACTTTCCTGTGTGAGGTGCATAGTCAGCATTTTAACAACAAAGAGACACATTCACAAGTTGTGAAATGATAGACAAAGAGGTTAAGGTATTCATTTAAATCCTTGTACGTGAATATAAACTTAACTCTAGTCTATGATCTTGAGTGTAAGCCTTGATCACAATCTTGCCCAAAAGATAATGATGTCGTTTTGAACAACTCATAGAAAACAATTGCTCAGTTGGTAGAGCATTACGTTAGCAGCGCAAAAGTTAAGAGCTTCAATTCCCAGGGAACAGATGGACTGTACAGTATATACCTTGTAATGGACTGTCAGTCTCTTTGGATAAAAGCATCTGCCAAACGCATACATTTAATAATAAAAAAAAAATAAGTAGCACCCTACTGAGAACCTAAATTTGAATACAGCCTATAAGATTCCTTCAGGCGGTTAGTAGCAAAACATTAACTATTAACTTTCTATATGTTGGAAACAACAGATATATTTTTGAAGCGTATGTAGTGTATGTGCTTTGATGTAAAGCCTGCTTTACAGAAAACATTTTACACAAAGGAAACAGGGAAGAAATACTAGAAAAGATATAAAAGAAGGAAATTACCAATATGATAATATCCAAAAATGGTTTGGTTAAGTTGAGTTGTATTGGTATTGTGTTGAGCTATGCATGTTTTGTGTTGGTTTGTGTTGATATTGTGTATGGTTGATTTTTGATGGTACTGTCTAGGGCGGTGAAGGTTTTGTTGGAATTGGTGTTGGTATTATGTTGTGTTGTGGTGAGTTGTTCTAGGTTTTGTTGGGCTGTGTTGAGCTTTGCTGGTACTGTATTGGGTTGTATAAGTTTTATGTTGGGTTGTGTTGAGTTGGTATTGTGTTAGGTTGTGTTGAGTTGTGTTGGTACTGTGTTGGGTTGTGAAGGTTTTGTGTTTATTTTGGGTTGTGTTGAGTGGTGCTGGTATGTTGGGTAGTTTTAAGTTGAGATAGTATTTTGTTGTGTTGTGTTGTTACTGTGTTGGAATGTGAAGGTTTTGTGTTTATGGTGGGTTGTGTTGAGTGGTGCTGGTATGTTGGATAGTGTTGAGATGTGTTGGTACTGTGCTGGGTTGTGGAGGTTTTGTGTTAGGTTGTGTTGAGTGGTGCTGGTATGTTGGGTAGTGTTGAGTTGGGATAGTATTTTGTTGGGTTGTGTTGAGTTGTTTTGGGTAGTGAAGGTTTTGTGTTTATGTTGAGTTGTGTTGAGTAGTCCTGGTATGTTGGATAGTGTTGAGTTGTGTTGGTACTGTGCTGGGTTGTGGAGGATTTGTGTTAGGTTGTGTTGAGCTGTCCTGGTATGTTGGGTAGTGTTGAGATAATATTCTGTTGGGTTGTGTTGAGTTGTGTTGGTACTGTTTTGGGTTGTGAAGGTTTTGTGTTTATGTTGGGTTGTGTTGAGTAGTGCTAGTATGTTGGATAGTGTTGAGTTGTGTTAATACTGTGCTGGGTTGTGGAGGTTTTGTGTTAGGTTGTGTTGAGCTGTGCTGGTATGTTGGGTATTGTTGACTTGGGATAGTATTTTGTTGGGCTGTTTTAAGTTGTGTTGGTACTGTGTTTTGTTTTTTATAGGTTTTGTTTATGTTGGGTTGTGTTGAGTGGTGCTGGTATGTTGGATAGTGTTGAGTTGTGTTGGTACTGTGTTGGGTTTTGAAGGTTTTGTTTATGTTGGGTTGTGTTGAGTGGTGCTGGTATGTTGGATAGTGTTGAGTTGTGTTGGTACTGTGCTGGGTTGTGGAGGTTTTGTGTTTATTTTGGGTTGTGTTGTGTGGTGCTGGTATGTTGTATAGTGTTGAGTTGTGTTGGTACTGTGCTGGGTTTTGAAGGTTTTGTTTATGTTGGGTTGTGTTGAGTGGTGCTGGTATGTTGGATAGTGTTGAGTTGTGTTGGTACTGTGCTGGGTTGTGGAGGTTTTGTGTTTATTTGGGGTTGTGTTGAGTGGTGCTGGTATGTTGTATAGTGTTGAGTTGTGTTGGTACTGTGCTGGGTTTTGAAGGTTTTGTTTATGTTGGGTTGTGTTGAGTGGTGCTGGTATGTTGGATAGTGTTGAGTTGTGTTGGTACTGTGTTGGGTTTTGAAGGTTTTGTTTATGTTGGGTTGTGTTGAGTGGTGCTGGTATGTTGGATAGTGTTGAGTTGTGTTGGTACTGTGCTGGGTTTTGAAGGTTTTGTGTTTATTTTGGGTTGTGTTGAGTGGTGCTGGTATGTTGTATAGTGTTGAGTTGTGTTGGTACTGTGCTGGGTTTTGAGGGTTTTGTGTTTATGTTGGGTTGTGTTGAGTGGTGCTGGTATGTTGTATAGTGTTGAGTTGTGTTGGTACTGTGCTGGGTTTTGAAGGTTTTGTTTATGTTGGGTTGTGTTGAGTGGTGCTGGTATGTTGGATAGTGTTGAGTAGGGGTGTCCTCGACTAAGGATTTACATGTTCGAATCAGAATTTTCGAATCTTTCCATAGTCGACCGATAGTCGAATCATCTATGTTTGTGTGCATGGGTTGGGAGGGGGCCAGACCAGGTACAAATTGGTAACTTTTATTTTCTTTCACAAGCAGCACACATAAACAACTGTCTGATAAAGTGACCAAAACTGTCTTTCAAGTAATAAACGAAGACAAAACTGACGATGCATTTATATATATATTTTTTTTTAAGGTAAAATGTAAGGCAACATTTGTTTAATTATTCCTCATAACATTTTAAAGCCACGATCTACAGAACATCACACAAAAATACATCTTGATAACTAAACCTAAAAAAATAACAAAGGTGATCCTGCCTTGGAAACTCCGGCTACAATTAAGTGTTTTTATTTAATTTGGAGATAGCGCGTTAAAGCAGTCATGACCAAAAAAACCCGACAAATGAGAAATGACAAATAATTTGTGATTGTGACTGTAAATGATAAAAACGAATCTTTATATACAATTCATTAAACGTTAATTTATAACAAGAAAAACACTGAAATTAATGATTTTATAGACACTACGCGTTATTATTTAGCACAGAAATACCTGCTTGCTTGCTTTGACTTTGATCATCTCTGTATTCACTTTAGATACAGAAAGACCGGATGATATTATTTATTTCAGGAATCTCTTTGCTATCATTTGAAAGTGAACACCGACTGACCATTATATTAAATCACAAGAAAGACATTCGTGTCAGGCAGAAATAGGTTCGGTGCAGATAGTTTCCGTTTCATCACCGAAATAAAAAAAACGGCTTACCTGTTTTGTAGTTTAACTTTAAGATAGACAATATAACCACTCTGTTTTAAATACATTTTAAAAACTTATACTCGTCGAAAAACATCCGTTTTTTAATGTTTAGTTTGATGAACTCCTAAATATGAGATGAAGAGCACCTAGCCCGTTCGGCTTAATTGCATGCGCAAGCATGGCCAGCACGCAATAGCGCAACATCGATACAACGAAAAGCTATCCAAAATTTACATACTTAAATTAGATCGGAATTTACGTTTATAATAAATAAATTTTTTTTAATAAAATAAGGTCAGAAGTAACAAAATGCAGAACAAATATGCAAAATGCCTCAAGTGCACGGAAACAAAACACAAGCCAAATAGTTAAATCAGATAACCCAAAGTGATTTATAAATAAAATAAAATATAGAAATTATTAAAAGAACGAAAGTCATAGTTTAATTTGCCAGCTTTGTCTTTTAAATGTAGAAACAAAGAGGCAATGGTTTATTAACATAGAAACCTCTTATGGACGTGAAGCCCGGTCACAGGGGTTGTTGGATTTATTAACGCATTTTAAAAATATTTATTGAAAGCTGCTACTTCACATATTATTTGCAGCATTATCATAATATGCAGTATATTAATATATTGGGAGAAAGCTGTTATATGTGAAATCAGATAATGTGTGCACCCATATACGGCCAAAATTGAATGATCCTCATTTCATAACACATCTGCGACGATTCGACTATGAGATTGGTAGTCGAATTAGGCTTCTCCTATCGATGCATCGAATCTTCGACTATTCGGGGTCACCCCTAGTGTTGAGTTGTGTTGGTACTGTGTTGGGATGTGAATGTTTTGTGTTTATGTTGGGTTGAGTGTGCTGGTATGTTGGGTAGTGTTGAGCTTTGTTGGTACTGTGTTGGGATGGGAATGTTTTGTGTTGGTATTATGTTGTGGTGAGTTGTTTGTTGAGTTGTGTTGGAATTGTGTTAGGTTGTGTTGAGTGGTGCTGGCATGTTGCAAGTGTGGCAAGTGATGAGTTGGGATAGTATTCTGTCGGGTTGGCTTGAGATATTTTGGTACTGTGTTCGGTTTTGAAGGTTTTGTGTTGGTATTATGTTGGGTTGTGTGTTGCAACTGCACTGGGTTGTGTAGGTTTGGTGTTTGTATTATGATGTGTTGCGGTCATTTTACAGTAGGTTATGTTGATTTGTGTTGTAGTTGTGTTGAGTTCTGTATGGCTGTATTAAGTTAGTTGGGTAGGTATTGTGTCGAGTAGCGTTGGTATTGAATTACGTTACAGAGACTGTTGTGTTAAGCTGTAGTGGTGTGTAGGCTTGTGAGTTGGGATGGAATTGTGTTGGAATGATATTGTGTTGACTAGTTTTGAGTTGTGTTGGTATTGTGCCGAGTTGTGTTTCACTATGTTGAAGTGCAACTCTTGTCCTAGAAACTACAAAGAGAACTGCAGATGTCACTGTCAAGTGCTGTACATCACACTACTGTAACACTGTCATTTCTGAAGTAGAAGAAGATTAAATATTCATCCTCGCAAATCTATCAGAGATCACATCTCACACACGCCCCGACATCCCGGCTTTCCGATGCGCCCCGTGCTCTCGTCTTTAAAACAAGAGCAGCGCACTCCCAGCTGAGCCCCATGCACACATTTACAGTGACTTCGGTCTCAGGCGGCCCGCTGGGAAGATCCAGCTCAGAGCTGAAGTGTAATTATTCTGTTTCAAACCACCAGATCCAGGGGAATAAAATGGGTTTAGTGCGATGCAACTACAGTATGATGATGAGGAACTAATTCACATAAGCAATGGTGACAGAATAATGTATTTTTAATATTAGCATGATATAGATTACTGCCACAATACTCTTTAGATGTTGTATTTGCCACCGGAAAATTCATATCAGGGTGATTCTCACAAAATCCAGATTTAGAAGGTATCCAGCATAAGATTTTTTAAACAGCCCTTGAAGCAATTTTTTTTGTTGCATATATAAGATGAAGGTCTGAACTTACTTTAACCATTATTTTTAGAGGATTTAAAAAAAATATTTCCTAAAGAATTATTTACATTTTTTAGATTATCTTTATCAAAAATGATCATTACGGCAACATGATATTACATTAAATATATGCATTTACAAACACATGTTTCGGTAATGAGAACTAAAAATTTGTCTAGGTACTATGACAAACAAAATTGTAACTTTTATCTGGAGAGAAAAAAAATAAGAACTGCTTGTCTGGTAGCCATCTTGAGTGTCACAGTCAATTATGTCCCTTCCAACAAATATTTTTTGAAAATGTTAGTTCCTTGAGGGCTAAAACAATGATCGAAAATTGTTGCGGAGGATGAGAAAATTGGTCTTGGACACATTTATATTCCTTATTATTGTCTCTACATTTACCAATGATCACCAAATACCACATGTTTCTTTACTGTAAATGTTTATAGTATAACATGCACTGAAGCTTTTTATTTTTTAGATTTTTAAATTATAAATATTTCCATGTCAAAGAACCCAAATCCAGTCATGGACACGTTGCGGTAATGAAAATTTTCCCATTAATTGTGGAAAACACAACAAAATTGGTTTGTTTGATGTCATTTGAAATCATGTGCAAAATATTAAATGAAGAGATGTTTGTAACTGTATGCTTCTTATTTTGATTTTAGTTTTTTATCAAAATGTTTCATGACACCTCATAAGTCTAATTTTGCAAGAATCACCCATCAGTGGACCATAAGCAGATAAATAAAAAACAGCACAGTGAAATATAGACTCCTCCTTGCACTTGCATCAAATTGGTCAGTATATATTTTGCATCTACTTACAATAAAATAAAAACTCACTCAAGGGAAAATATTTACCATTTGTAAAGGTTTTGCAAGCATCCCTGTTTTTAATGGAAATGCCCCTGAGAGATGTGCAGTACAGGACCGGGTTTCTATGCACACAGCATTCACAAAGCCCAGCGCTGCTTTAACATCAGTGAACTCGCACTGGAGTGCCATCCATCATCGTCATGGCAACCTGACAACAGGCCTTATGAGGGACCAGAGATGCTCATGGATGTGGCAGACAAACAGACACAGTCCAGGAAAAGCAATAGAGGGGTTGTAATGAATCCACACGGAAGGAAAATATGGTGGGAAAATGAATTCATTTGTTCATATTATCTTATACTGACATGTGCAGTGATGGGCATCACCACGCATTTAAACACACAAACACACACACACACACGAGGCTCCCTGTAAACAGTGTGTGTTGAAATACATGTATCGACTGTTGAAATTATATTTATTGGCAATTGAGAGAATCATTCATCAAATGATTTGCGTCAAAATAAAATAATTTAATATGTGCCTGTGTGTAAGTGCCATTAAATGCGCGTTGTCTGGGATTGAACCCATGATCTTTGCATGTGCACTACCCAATGCTTTGCAAACTGAGCTACTATTGTTGTTAAACAGAGCTATGGATATTTTTATTCCCTGAACCTGCTCTCAGATTGTTTTTGGAAAGTAATTAAGAAACTGTTTTGACTTTTATATTGTATTATTACATGTCTTGTTGTTGTTGTTTTTGTATGTGTGTACTGGAGGCTTCCTTTACCGAGGGAAATTCATTATGTGATTCTGTTTTCTATCTTAACCAAGCTGTTTTTCTCATGAGGACTGTTGCCTGGTTTTAAACACACGCACGTTTGTTTTTTTAACATTGTGGGGACTTTCCATAGACGTAATGATTTTATACTGTACAAACTGTATATTTTTTCCACTTCCCCTTACAGAAAACGTTCTGCCTTTTATACACATTCGAATAAACCTAATTTAATATGTTTAATAATCGATCTGAATTGTGAGGACTGGCCAGGTTTTATAATAACCCAGCATTTTTTAGAATGTAGCTGTAAATGAAAAACATAAGTTTACTTGCTATATTATTTTGGAAAAATCATAGATTTGTATTATTTTTAGGGCTTTTTTTGTACTGTATCAATTATGTTCACTTTTAAAATAAAATTCTGTAGAAATGACAGTATAACCAGCAGCTATTTGGCAGTAACTTACTGTAGATTTAAATTTGTGTTATTTACTGGCAATAGTTTGTTTAAAGTTAAATAAACATTAAACATGAACAAGTGTTTATCTTTACAAAGTAAAACCAAAATAACTCATACAAAGCATTCTGGGAAACAAAATCTGAAGTAAAAAACAAGTAAAAAAGGTTGATGAGGATATCTGGTTCCCAGAATGCTTTGCATGAGGCTGTTATTGTATAATTTTATTCTAATATCTAAACATTATTTGTATTATGATATAAGATTTTTTATGATGACATGCTACAGCAGGATTTTCTTAATTTGGGGGATAAGTAACCATAAATATATGATAAGTAACCATTGAGACTAAACTGCATTTTATTTCATTTAAAAGTAAACACTTTAAAGCTTTATTTAGATATATGTGTCATGTTTCAATGATAAGTTTTTGCAGAGTTTACGTCTGCGTTATTGATGTTTTCAGAGACAGAGATGACTGAAAGCGCACCTTGCTTATATTTAAAAAATAAAAACACAAAGTTATTAGTCATTAGTATCTTAGATGTCTTTGCACAGTAAAGGGGATCGCACACCGGCCACGCCGCTTAGCACTGCGCCGCGCCAAAAAAATGTAACACATGTTTTCTATGAGTATACGCACACCGGCGCCGCCCAGCTGTAACACAGGAAGTTGCTCAAATCCCTGTCGCGCCACACAGTGCCACTCCCATAGTTTAACATTAAATAACATCATATTTGTCCCAAATCATTAACGATTAACATTGGCTTCTAACGTATATTTTGCATTTTGAAGTTGACGCTATCTGACAAAGCTCGTGCTATTTAATGTGCACTTTCGGTTTACAATACCTCCAAGTTGTCCTAGACACGGCTCGACGCGGCGCGACGCTGAGCTGCGCGGCTGGTGTGTGATCCCCTTAAGGTGGCGTGCACACCAAAGCTTTTACGCTGATGGCCGGCGTATGTTTTCAATGACAGTATGGCGTAATTATTTCCAATGGAAGTATGGCGTTTTTTTTCTGCTAGCTGGCTGAGCGCCAAAAGTAAAAATGTTTTATCCTTGGGTGAAAAGCTCAGCTCGTCAATGTCAGTTCTCACATGGCTGTCCAATCACAGTGGAGGAGGGGCTGGACCAATATTACAAAAACTAGGGGTGTAACGATTCACGTGTCCCATTAAAAATGCTTGTCTGAAATCGATTCTGAATCGCAAGGCTGCGATTCTTCGTTTCATGCACAGCGTGTGCGTGTATTACGGCATTTGGTCAGTAGGAAGTCCTTATCAATCTAAAATCCCTATGAGTCAGATTCATTTATAACGTGCATTTAAAAAACAACACTTGTTAAATAAAAATAATTTAAAATATTCTTTATTAACATGGAAATACCTGAAACGATTTGAAGAACAGCGTGGCAAGGGAGTTTCTGCAAGAGAGCGCCCCCTGGCGTCCGGATGTGCCGGGATTTCACCGTGATTCATTCAAATTCATTCATTGAGAAAACGCACATTTGCATGGTTAATCGTTACACCCCTAACAACAACCAACCAGCGCATCGTTCAACAACTGATAAACAAATCTGGCAGTGGGCTGAAAAAGCTACCATTCAACGTCTGCAGGGTTTTATCAGCTGCGTTAAAAAGCTTTGGTGTGCACGTCCCCTAAAAAACTGAGGTTGTGGCGCCAACGTCAACCCCTGGGAAAATGATAAAAATTCAATGATTTTTTCCTGGGAGCAAATCAGTTCCCAAGGCACAGTTTAGTATATATGCACACACACACACACACACACACTAGCTTCAAACAATCGTAACTCTTAATGGCCATCAAAGCACTCATTGGTTTCTTATGAGATTCAGTTCAAATATGAATTTGCCTGCAACACATTTCATCTTTAGCTCTTTTTTCTGATGTGCTAAGAAGAAAAAGGAGGATGGATGCTGAAAGCAGATGTTTAATTGGTTCCATTTCAAACATTTCTTTCCAATTACAGTACTCAAGTGAATCTCAATAATAGAGGATTTAAACTGCTTATTTAATAGAGCCTGCTGTCAAAACATTAAAATGACATCATGACTAAAGCCACTTTATTCAGCAGGACGAAACCCAGGGGTCCCCAGAAAATTTCAAGAAAAACAAATACCAATCAAAAATGTAAAAGTATACTGTGTAGCCAGTTATTTAAGTTTGTAAACAATTTGCTGTCTTAATGTCATAATTTATTTATCTACATTGAAGAAAATATTTATTGAATTTTCACACATTTTTTAAAATAAGTGGTTGAATGCAATTAAACAATCCAAATTTAGATACAGTATATGTATTTAGTTGAACTTACTCAATTGTTTTTAGTTAACTTAGCACAATTAAATTGAGTTGATCTGAGTAAAAATTTGTTAAATTCATCAATAATACTATTATCTATTCATATTAGTTCTACTTAAATTTAGAAATATTTATAATATTTATTTACATTTAATCATTTAGCAGATGCTTTTGTCCAAAGGGACAAATATTGCCCTTTTTTGTTAATTTTTTTTTATTCTACACCACGGATTTATTGCATATGATGACTTTGTACCTGTGGATATGGTTAGATGGGAACCTTTTTAAAAAGTAATCATTTAAACTGGTGGTCTTCTTCCTCCTCTTAGTTTTTTCAGTTTACAAATCCCACCATCTAAATAGGGAATCGGCATGGCGCGAGAGAAACTGGCTTTTAAAGGGGATGGGAGATGAGGTGCCCAACACACACACATTACTCATTACGAGAATATGAACAACCTTTTAGACAGTGCACTAGGCGCACAAACCATTTTCCCGGCGTTAAATTAGCAAAAGTGGACACGCCCGTTTATACTTAAAATAGGGCCCTTGGTGTTTTCAGTCTTAACAATTTTTTAAGTTTTAGCACTTTGCCGGTGTCAATCCATCAGAGTTTGAGCCTCAAGTTGACGTCTGCATGCGGCTCGCTTTCAAACTTTCTGTCTTTGTCATTCTCCTTCAAACACACACATACAGCCACAACACACAGACACACATACACGGCTGTCCATCTGAATGGCTCCCTTCACAGACGTAAATCCTGGCGTCTCCCTGCCCTTCACGCTTCAAGCTAGCCAGATCAATGAGGGCTTACATCGTCCATTTATCTGAGGAAACACTCACACCTGGCTAACAGGCTTCAGTCTGTATAGCAGACCCTGGGTCGTAGTAAATGTTTAACATGCGATAAAATGACAGAAGCTTGTTTAAATAAATCCCTTTATTTGACCCAGCGTGTTCGAATTCTCATTTGGTTACTGAAAGTCATTGCATCTAATGAGAAACATTTGCCTTATGCTTGTATTGCTTCATTAGCATTTAAAAATAAGCAGGGGATAATAATGTGGTTAATGTTGTTTCTGTGGTACAAAAACAGTTAAAGAATAAAAACTTTAAAGATGTATCGAGGACCTTGTGCCATTTTCATTGTGCAATTTTCACAAGATTGCAAGTTACAAATACTTTCATCCCATTTTTTACCATTTGACCCAGTCTGTGATAAAAGTATTTTTTACATCCTACATAATGTAAAGAACATTCTGAGAAAAATTCATGTCAAAGTGCATTCAAGCTATTAGTTTTTTTTATCAGCATGTGTGTTCACTGGGGATTGAACTTGTGTTAATGGTGCAATGCTTTACCTATTGAGTTATGAGAGTGAGTAAATATTGTCACAAGTGTAATAAAAATAACCTAAAATAGTGATCCTTCTTGTACTGTTCTGTAAATGATTCATCGAGAAGATTTGTACAGCCTCACTTCCATCTTTACATCTCTCGCTAATTTGCACCTCTCAAAAATATCTCGCCGCAGCGCGAAAAACACGGAAGCGCACGGCATGATGGGACAAGATACGCATCGCACATAACAGCTCTGAATGACTGACGACTCCAGATGGAGAAATGCTTTCAGCTTTTGGCTTTTACAGAAAAATAATAAGGTGAAAGGTGGTTCTTCCCGGGGAGCTTTTATGTGAAGGCAACAGACAGATGCTATTGTAGCAAAATAATTAAAACCATTTTCTATAATTTTCGATGAATCTCTCTCTACACATCCTGTCGTGTGTCTTTTCAAAGTGGCATGGGCAGCCCAGAGCCTGCTGGGAAGAATTATTATGTATAATTACCGTGTCTCTGACTATCACTTTCATTTCAACCGCTAATACAATTTCAGCTCTCATAAAAACATAGAAACAGGACGTGGTAGAGACAAAGAGGGAGAGAGAGATAGAGAGAAAAATCTTCTCCTAACCCAGGTCTTGTTTACTTGGTGGGATTGAGTATTTTTTTTCTTTTAGTAGGATAATATTTGTTTGAATGCGCATATTAATAACTGGGTGAACAGTATTTCACAGTTTTTCTCAATTGCTCAAAAAAGTCCAAATCTCTGAACATTTAATTTCTTGTTCACATCATATTGGAATTTTTTTATTGATGTAAGCAAATTGCAAGCGTGTTGGCACATGTGTGCAAAGAGTAAGTACAATTATTTACAGTTTGCATAATAACTAATTGTTGTCAAACTGATGAGTTGATTCTCTGTAGGGATGTTAACAATCGATCTTTGATTAATTGTCGATAATAATTAAATCAATAAAACTTAGCAATGGTTGAGAAAACAAGGTCATGCATGTGTGTGCGGCACCTGCGCTAAACACATACAGCCGGAGAAAAAAAATAAAGCGAGCGCGCAGAAGTTAAACTAGATCACAACAATGCTCGATGCCAAACACACACCTGGGCTTTTTAACCTCATGCGAGACGAGGCCGGCTGCCAAGCAACGAAATGGCAGTGAAAACCTTCACGATTTAAAGACCATTTGTGGGAAAGTATGGGCCAGAATCACTTCTGAGACTGGTCTCTCCATCACCAACAAAGGCTTTTCTACAAGGTATTAAATAAAGTGCGTCCAATACTTACTCCCTGTGTCATTTCACTTTATTTATTATGACTCAACTTGTATACTTAAATGTTCTGATTTCTTTGTATGAATTCAATATTTGGCTTGAAGGCTACATCTGGTGGAAATTTTGTATCAATAGCCCACTTAGAAATCCCCTTAATAAAAATGCTGATGTGTCAAATACTTATTTTCCCACTGTAGATAGAAAGACAGACAGACAGACAGACAGACAGACAGACAGACAGACAGACAGACAGGCAGACGGACAGACAAAATGGACGGACAGACAGACGGACAGACACGGTAAACAAATGATAGATAGACAGACGGACAAGCAGACAGACAGACAGACAGAAGAGACAGTTACAGTAGACAGATAGACAGATAGATAGACAGACAGATAGATGAAGTATATACTGTATACTATGCAGTACACTGGTCTTCCATTCTTAACAAAACCCAAATCTAACACACAGAATCTCATCACTTCAACTCGTGGCTGATTTTCAGAGTCAAACCTTAGTTCATCTGTCTTTTGTAACAAAATTAGAACGGTAAGCCAATTGCACTGCTCGCTTCAGTGGTTTCCATGGTGACGGGATGCCTGTAGGCTGCAGCAAATTATATATGTGATGTGCATGTGCGTTCTGTTGTCTTGGCGACGCTTGTAAGTGATACGTGTGTGAAAAGAACCAAACAGTCGGCTGCGTCTATTACAAGAGATGTGCTTGCAAGGTCTCGACCTCAGGGATTCTTACAGCACTGCGAGAGCTTGTGCATATTAAAAGAATAAAAGAAAGAAATGAAAACACACTGAAACACACACACACATCCCGTCCCTTGATAGAGACTCGCTCGATTTCTTTGGTCTGAACCATACAAGCATCAAAGCAGAACAAATGTTAGCTAATTATATCCAAAATAATATGAATGCATTCTGTGACCGTGAAAAATTCGCCCTGCTCAGCAGGACAGACACACAGGTGGCTCTTTCTAAGGGCTTAACAGAGTAATGCAAGCTGTGGTTACATGGCAAAGGTTCTCGATCGGTTTATTGAGAGTGTTAAACACGTCTGCCATCTGTCGTGCAGGGCCAAACCACACTGCTTTCCCTCACCCGCATTTACTGATGCCATACATGATATCGCTCTAGATGTTAGGAGATTAATTCTTTGAACAGTTTAGCACATGCGGAAAAAAAATGGATAAACCTGCTACTTATTAATGAATTCAAATCTGGCGATTAACTTGTCTAGCTGATATATTTAAAATCAATTATGATTACAAATCTTTTCAGTTAGAGCTGCACAAAAATTTTGATAACTTGCTAAAAATGAGATATACTATATACACTATGCGGTACGATAATGCTTTAAAAACACTTAAAATTCTAACATATGAAGAGTTTGGTTAACGATAGATTGAGCCAGAACGCCAGTCCTTCTCTGCAGAATGCAATAAATCCACTCAACCAATCACAGCGCACCATTCCATGCATTGTAAATAATAATGGCGCCACTTTGAATACACACAGAATCCTAGTTTACCTCATCTACTTTGTACTTCCTGATCAGCAAACAAACAAAAACAAAATAATAGTTTTGATGGCATTGATAAACCTGTGGTGGTTTTATTTGGCTGGGAAGATCAAAATCGAATAATTTACACAAGAGGCACTCAGGTGAAGGAAAAATGCCGGCTGTTGTTTGTTCTCACACGACAGCATCAAGTTTCTGTCATGCTAACACATTGACCCCAGTGGTTCTTATGAAAAACTTTACTTTATTTTACTCAGAGTCAACGAATATCGAGCAGGACCAAAACATTTTACAGCTGATCGCTGTCAAAAAAGTTCAGCGACGACATCCCAAGGATGACAGCAGCAATGACAGTGTTCTTTATATCACAAAGTAGTGTTTTGATTAATGCCATTAATGTTTATTTTTTTAATCGGTGTATACTATTAGTCAACTAAATAAATATATCATGGCAAAGATGAATGCTCATTTATACTTTATATTGATTCAATAGAAAAAAACTTGTCATGGATTTATTGCATTTTGCAAAGAGAATATACATTTTTATAAATTTTGAAAATCAATTAATCAAATTATAAATTTGAATTTTTTATGTTATTATAACCTAAAGATGCTATGTGAAAGTTTGTACAAGGAAAAATAAAATTTTCTTGATATAGAAAACACGTTTTTACCCAAATTGGTCAAAATTGATTTATTGCATTTTGGAACCAAACACTTTGTATATTGAAAAAAAAATTATATAAAACAAAATTTTCAGATACTTTCTGGGAAAAGACAGCATCAGTCTCTCTCTGGCTTGCCAATCTCTGCAAATACATAAAACTTTGACTATTCATAACATTAAAGGTCACATATTATGCAAAATTCTGTTTGGGCATAAATGTGTTGGCAGTGTGTGAACACAACCACCCTACAATGAAAAAAAAAATTATCCCATAAAACCAAAGCAGTCTCATTAGACAGACATGCTGTTGTGATTGTCTTGTTAATGTGACATCATACTGGTTAAGCCCCACCCACAGCCACTGAATGACTGGTAAATTTATCTAAAAGCTTTTTTAAATATGTTTGTTAGCACGTTGTAGCGCTAATGCGGCTAAAGATACTACTGTGTCAGACTGTATTCATCAGATCTATTTTTGACCAAAAAATGATTATTGTCTATTGGTAAGGGAGTTAGGAGCAGTAGCTCATTTGCATTTAAAGGTACAGACACGAAAACAGCACGTTTTGGACATGCTTTAACAAATTATCTATGGGGTATTCTGAGCTGAAGCTTCACAGACACATTCTAGGTACACCTGACACTTACATTCCATCTTTTAAAATTGGGCATAATAGGTGCCCTTTAATAAACTTTCAACACCATTGCTATATATGAGATTCTGTAATTTTGATATATCTTGCAGCCCAATTTTCAGTCTAAATAACCTTGTTGTAAGATAACGTTGTGTGTCATAATTGTATAATTCAGTACTTAACAGGGTCAAATCAGGTGTCTGGATAGCAGTTGAAGCTAATGCTATACAGAACTGATGATGGTGTAGTGGCCTGCTACATCATGAGAACAGGCCAGCAAAATTGGAAAGTGAGCTGTGAAAATTGCATTTTTGGGCCATTGCCTGATATGCATAATTCCTTTAGTGAAACCGGTGTTAAAATGACGCAGACGGGCCGCATGCAAATAAACGACGGTATCAGCGATTCATACTTAGTGAGCTCTTCAAGGACCTTTTCACATCAACTGCATGCAAATTACCTTATGAGCGGCAACATTTCATTGGCCGGCCACACGGGACAGGGCGGTACCCCAATAAATACCAGCTTATGAAATTCCAAGGTTTGTTTTGTGGAAATCGTGCATTGAATATTCCATTGCATCTCTCTTCATTTGTATGCAATTATGATAATAGCGCATATATCGTGTTGTTGATAACCATCATAGAAATAGGAGAAAATCTGAGTGGTGAGGGGAAAACTGCAGAGGGACTTACTAATGAGGGTTTCTAAAATCTCTGATGTGGTCTGATCCCTAATGGAAAGCAAATTGAAAATCAGTGGTCCCACTGGGCTCTGTGTTAACTTCACACACACACACACACTGTACGCTCCCAGCTCGCCTGACGTCAACAGATCCATCAGGGATGGCGTTAACTCTGGGAAAGCAGGATTGACGTGGTAATCTGAGATGCAGATTGCACATTTGGCTACTATTGCTACAGCTTTACATTGGCAAAGATCCTATGCTTTGGAAACTCTTGATTGCATGAGGAATATTATGTGCAAAAATTATTAACCATCTATTTGTTGATACGTTTACATTCAACATTTTTCATTCGACACACAAAATTTTTATCCAATGTTTTGGACATAAATCAATCTAGTTAATAAATGTATCATTTTTATATTTTAAAATAAACAAAAATCAGTTATTGAGCAAGTACATAAACCACCAGTGTTCACAACGCTAAACTTAGATTATAATAATTGGGCCGGATTTTGCAGGAAATGTGTTATATTTCAACAAACGTGAAGATAAGCACGTAAAGTACCTTGCAATTTTATGTTTCAAACAGAGATGGCGCCAGAGAGACAAAAGTATGAAACCATAACAGTGCAGAAGAGATCTAAACTTCCACTTTTATAAAAAAAATCTAATAATTTTCTCACCTCCATCCAAGATGTTTGTCTTTCTTTGGTCTGTCGAGAAAAAAAATAGTTTTTTGAGGAACACATTTCAGGATTTTTCTCCATTTAGTGTACTTAAAGGGACTCTCCAGGTCTGGCGCTAGCACTTTTAGCATAGCTTAGCACAATCCATGGAATCTGATTAGTCCATAAGCAGTGCGCTTAAAAAATGACCAACGAGTTAAAAACTTGACTCTTCTGTAGTTACATCGTGTACTAAGACCGACAGAAAATTAAAAGTTGTGATTTTCAAGGCCGATATGGCTAGGAACTATACTCTCATTCTGGCATAATAATCAAGGACTTTGCTGTGTAACATGGCTGCAGGATGCGCAATGATATTACGCAGCAGCCGAAAAGAGTCCCCATAGTAACTTTCAATGGCAGGGGACTATTTTCGGGCACTGCGTAATATCATTGCGCCTACTGCAGCCATTGTACGGCAGCAAAGTCCTTGGTTATTACGATAATCTTTGTAATATTTTTCCGTCGGTCTTAGTACACGATGTAACTACGGAAGAATCAAGTTTTAAAAAGGAAAAATATCAAAACTCTTTGGTTATTTTTTAGCATGATGCTAATGGTCTAATCTGATTCAATGGATTGTGCTAAGCTATGCTAAAAGTGCTAGCGCCAGATCCAGAGATCAGCTGAATGAATTCCAAAACTATAAAAAATATCAAATGTTTAACTCTAGGGGAGCTAGAAAATGAGCATATTTTCAAAAAAGTGGAGTGTCCCTTTAAGTCCACTCCTGAAATGTTTTCCTCAAAAAACGTAATTTTTTCTCGACAGAACAAAGAAAAACATCTTCTTGGATGTGGGTTTAGATTTCCTTCTGCACTGTTGCTGTTTCATACTTTTGCCTCTCTGGCGCCATCTCTGTTTGAAACATAAAATTGCACGGTACTTTACTTTACTTTACCTCAATGGTTTACAGTTTCAGTGCAGCTTCAAATAGGGTGACCATACGTGCCATTCTTCCCGGACGCATCCCGTCCAGGATTTCGGTGCGTCTTCTGGAAGTCGTATTTGTTGACTGCATACTCCATTCAGTTAAAAACATAAGATATACAATCGTAGTTTCATTCTTACCTTAAGATGTAATGGTTGCTTTTCTGTAATAATAATAGTAATCCTCTATGACGTATGCGGTCGACAAATACGACTTCCGGAAGACGAACACAAAATCCTGGACGGGATGCATCCGGGAAGAATGGCACGTATGGTCACCCTATAGCTTCAAATGACTCTAAACAATCCCAACCGAGGCATAAGGGTCTTATCTAGCAAAACAATAGTCATTTTCACCAAAAAAGTACTTTTTAACCGCAATTTCTCATACTGCACTAGCCTTGTAACCTTGCATATTTGTAATTGCGTCTTTGTCTCAGTTTATTGTTTAAAATCATTTGCAAGTGTGCGTTTCACCTATGTAGCGTGAGCTTTTGGTGTGATTACGTAATATGTAAGGTCGTGCTGGTGCATCACGTGGCTATTGCAAGTTCTGGTTTAAAAGTACTTTTTTTGGCGAATATGACAATGGTTTCGTTACATAAGATCCTTATGCCTTGGTTGGGATTACTTAGCGCCCTTTAAAGCTGCATTAAAACTGTAAACTGTTAAAGTCCACTAAAGTAATGTTCTCCTCAACAAAAAAAAATATTTTCAACATGGGAGTGAGTAAATTATCTGGATTTTTTTAAATGAAAATTAAATAATCCTTTAAGCCTCTTTGGGAGGAGGAGCGCAATTTTCAAAAAAATGTTAAATCAGTCAGAACGATGAACCATATTAAAGGTCCCGTTCTTCCTGTGTTTCTGAAGCTTTAAGTGTGTTTGCAGTGCACAATATAACATGTGTTCATGTTTCACGTGTTAAAAATTTGGTATTTTTCACACAATTGACTTGTAGCACTGTATAGCGCTGTTTTCACTTTCCTAAAAACGGCCCGATGTCTTCCTTGTTCGAAGTCCCTCCTTCAGAAATATGTAACGAGTTTTGATTTTGTAGTTTGTTTAGTGTTTTGTGATTCGATAGCAGCTTAGTTTAGCAGAGCCGTTTGAGCCAAAGCTGGCGACTGACATATTCCTGTGGGCGGAGTTTAGCCAAAATAAAAAAAAAAAACGTTTTACTGACGTCATTAAAGCAGGAAATAAAGGGCTGTAGTCCAAACCGGCCGTTCGCTGTAGGCTTTGAAAGAGGAATTCTGTTAAAGAAAATATATCGCCTGGCAGTGAACTTTGAGCTTTATCATTTTACAGGTATTATTTTTGCTATTATAGCAACAATCCACACACTAACTAAAGTTTAAAAATGGGATCAGAAAGAACGTGACCTTTAACAACAGCCACATTTTAATGTACAACGAGAGACAGACGAAAACCAAGTATACTGTAATGTCTAAAAAACAACCATACCCTAAGAATAAAATTCATCATTTAAAAAAATGTCAATTTTTTCCCAGAGTTCCCTGCAGCGTGACATGCTAATTGAAGGTGGGCAGCTGTTATTTGAGTTTGTATTCGATTTGCTGTGATGTATCACGGCAGGCGGTTATGGTTTCTCTGGATCCGTGATCTACGAATGTCGTCGATAAACCTCAGTGGAATTCTGTACATCATCTACTACTCACTTCTTCCACTTCATTTCATTCCTCTCCGATTCCCAGTTTTTCTCTTCTGGAAGTTCCCGCTGCGCCGGTGAAGTATTCTCGTGTATCTGTTTCCTCTAATTCAGAAGCTTTATCACTGGAACACACCAGCAGGGACTCATTTTCATCAATAATGCAGCTAAAGTGCCTCGATTTTTCCTGAGCGTACACAAATCACCTATACTGTCGTGATGCTGTACTTGCCAAGTATGAGTAATAAGCTACTTCAAATCAGTGCGTGTGTGTGTTCTGTGCAGTGACCTATATTTAGGCGAAACCGTGGGGCATGCGCTGATTAAATATGTGAAAATTTAGAAAAGTGAACACAGATGTGGGGCGATGTACAGACGAAACATGCTGTGCTGCAGCTGTCAGTTTGAGGAAAACATTTGACGCGGTACAGTAAACGTATTCAAGTCACTTCATCTGCACTGACTAAACCTCACATTTATATGTATGCATTTGCCAGATGATCTCATCAAAATTGACTTTGTAATGAATTTGGGGTTTTATTAATCCAGGTGTCACCTGACACTCCAACCCATGATGACCTAAGTCTTATTGTAAGCTTTATCACTTTACTGTACTTTAAGTTACTGCAAATGTTTTATTTTTGCGCGCAATGTGTTTCATTCCTGTTTGTTTGACTTCTCCCTTTGTTTTTGTTTCTCTCATTCATTCAATTTTTTTATCTTTCTTTAAAAAAATATATTTTTGTCTTTTGTTGTTGTATCGGTCTCTCTCATTCATTCATTCGTTCATTCATTCACTCGTTTTCTTACTTTCTAATGTTCTTTCCATCTTTCTACCAGTTCTTTTCTTTCTCAATTTTTTGTTTTTCTCTTTCTCGATCATTCATTCATTTTCTTTCTTTCTTGGTATTTTATTGTTACTCATTCATCCATCCATCTATTCATCCATCTATTCATTCATTCTGTTTTTCTTTCATTATATCTGCCTTTCTTATCCATCCATCCATCCTCTTTATTTCTTTTTCTTGTTATTTTTCTCTTTCTTTCTCTTTTATTTTATTGTTTCTCATTCATTCATTCATCCATCCATTCATTCGGTTTCTTAATTTTTTTCTTTTTCTTTTCCATTTTATTTGTTTCTATCTTTCCTATCCATCCATCCTCTTTTTTTCTTCTTGTTTCTCTCTGTCTCGTTCATTTATTCATTTATTAAATAATTCTCTTTCTTAATTTCTTTCTTTCTTTCTTATTGTTTCTCATTCATTCATATATCCATCCATCTATCCAGTTTCTTTTTTTTCCTTTCTATTTTTCTCTTTCTGTTTTTCTCATCCATTCATCCTCTTATTTCTTTTTATTTCTCTCTTTCTCGCTTGCTCATTCATTCATTCATTCATTCATTCATTCATCCATACATCCATTCATTGGGTTTTTTTCTTTTTTTCTTTCTATTTTCCTTTTTATTTGTTTCTGTCTTTTTTAGCCATCCATCCTTGTTTTTCTTGTTGTCTCCCTGTCTCGCTCATTCATTCATTCACTTATTCATTCTCTTCCTTTATTCCTTCTATTTTATTGTTTCTCACTCATTCACCCATCCTTTCTTTATATCTGCCTTTCTTATCCATTCATCCATCCTCTTTATTTCTTTTTTGTTTTTATTTTTCTCTTTCTTTCTCTTTTATTTTATTGTTTCTCATTCATTCATTCATCCATCCATTCATTCGGTGTCTTAATTTTTTTCTTTCTATTTTCCTTTTTATTTGTTTCTGTCTTTCTTAGCCATCCATCCTCGTTTTTTCTTGTTGTCTCCCTGTCTCACTCATTCATTCATTCACTTATTCATTCTCTTCCTTTCCTTTATTCCTTCTATTTTATTGTTTCTCACTCATTCACCCATCCTTTCTTTATATCTGCCTTTCTTATCCATCCATCCATCCATCCATCCTCTTTATTTCTTTTTTGTTTTTATTTCTCTCTTTCTTTCTCTTTTATTTTATTGTTTCTCATTCATTCATTCATTTTTTTCATTCATTCATCCATCCATAAATCCATTCTTTTGGTTTCTTAATTTTTTCCTTTCTATTTTCTCTTTATTTGTTTCTGTCTTTCTTATCCATCCATCCTCTTTTTTTCTTGTTGTTTCTCTATGTCTCGTTCATTTATTCATTCATTCATTTATTAAATAATTATCTTTCTTTAATTCTTTCTTTCTTTCTTATTGTTTCTCATTCATTCATTCATCCATCCATCCATCAATCCAGTTTCTTAATTTTTTCCTTTCTATTTTTCTCTTTGTTTCTGTTTTTCTCATCCATTCATCCTCTTATTTCTTATTATTTCTCTCTTTCTTGCTCGCTCGCTCATTCATTCTCTTTCTTTCTATTTTATAGTTACTCATTCATTCATTATTCATTTATCTATCCATCCATCAATTCTGTTTTTTATTCTTTTTCTTTCTATTTTTCTCTTTTATTGCTTCTGCCTTTCTCATCCATCCACTTTCTTTCTTCTCTCCTTGTTGTTTCTCTTTTTCTTGCTCATTCATTCATTCTCTTTTTTATTATTTATTAGAGCATTTTCAGTATTTTTTTGTATCTCATTTATTAATTTATTCATCCACAAATACATTCTTTATTTTTTCCTTTCTATTTTTCTCTTTTCTTTCCGTTTTCTTATTCTCTCCGTTTTTTTCTGTTTTCTTATTTTTCTCTTTCTCGCTCGCTCATTTCATTCATTCAATCTCTCTTTCTTTCTATTTTATTGTTTCTCATTTATTCACCCATCCATCTTTTCATCCATTTATTCAGTTTCTTTATTTTTTCCTTTCTATTTTTTGTTTCCGTCTTTCTCGTCCATCATCCTCTTTTTTCTTGTTGTTTCTTTCTGTCTTGCTCATTTATTCATTTATTAATTAATTTTCTTTTTTTTCCTTTCTTTCTTTCTTTCTTTCTATTTTATTGTTTCTCATCCATCCATCCATTCATCCATCCACCCTCTTTATTTTTTCTTTCAATTTTCTCTTTCTTTGTTTCTTTTTTTCTCATCCATTCATCCTATTTTTTCGTATTATTTCTTTCTTTCTTTCTCGCTTACTCATTCATTCATTCTCTTTCTTTCTTTCTTTCTTTCTATTTAATAGTTACTCATTCATTCATCTTTCCATCCATAAATCCATCCATACATTCTGTTTTTTATTTTTCTCTTTCTTTGCCTTTGTCTTTCTCATCCATCCACTTTCTTTCTTTTTTGTTGTTTCTCTTTTTCTTGCTCATTCATTCATTCATTCATTCATTTCTTTCCTTTATTTATTTCAGCATTCATTTATTCACCCATTTGTCTGTATATTCATCCATAAATCCATCCATCCATTTATTCTCTTTCTTTATTTTTTTCTTTCCATTTTTCGACTTTCATTGTTTTCATCCACCCTCTCTTTCTTTCCATCTTTCTTTCCATTCGTTCTCCATTAGTCCATTTTCAAGTGATGATTCAGTACAAAGCTGAATTGTTAAATAACCTTAACCTTACTGATTCAAGCCACACTAATAAAAGCCTCACAAGTGCATCATCCAACATTACGCTATCACCAGAAACACATACAGTACAGTTGTCCGCCCCAGTTTGTGTGGTTTGTTAAAGTAAAGCGATCTGTCGTGGCATTTCCGTAGCAGTATAAAGGTTACATAAGCGTCTAGACATCAATGACAGTTCAAAGGATTCATTGCAGCAAAAAGTTAATTAGCTACTGATTCCTCCCCCCATATTCTCATCAGCTTCTCTTCACCTGTGTCTTTCATCTCTGCCGCTTCCCAAGCACACGGCCCTGTTCCAATACCACACGGGATTGTGGCTCCCGCTTCCCTGTGACACACTTACAACCAGAGTGTTTTCTAGCCAAGAGATCTGAGACACGGGTGAGCTAAACCTCTGAGCTATTTCAGCATTTGATTTGATATTTCATGCGTTATGTAAGGCGATGAAGAAGAGGCTGTATCACGCAAAGCAGAAAGAACTTCTCATACGAGCAAGTTGTTTTTTGGATCAGATTAAATAAAGTTTTACACTGGAAGAAATTAATTATGTTATTGACAAATCTGTCAAACACAGTGTCTTTAAAACTCTTTTATTTTATATATAAGAATCTCATAGTCTGCAAAAAAAAAATATTTTGGCATTGTATTTAAACCATATATTTTATCAGCGTGTGTTCCCAGGGAATAAATTCACGTAATGCTCTACCAACTGTGCTCCAGAAACATTTCAGAAGAAACATCAAAGACAAAGTGCATACTTTGCTCCATACAAAAATACAACAGAGAACTCTCTTCAGTCTCCAGAAGAAACATGTTATTGGTGAAAGACAATAACTGAACAGAGAAGGTCACTGAAAAATGACCCTGAAAACATCTGTACAACCATCTGGTCAACCCCTAACCCTTTGAAAGACATCAGCTGCTCTGGGCACACACAGCAGCTTTATAGGAGCTGTCCAGGGTCCTGAACACAAAATAGGCGTCTGTGTTAATGCCTGCATGGACCAGGCGCTGACCATGGTGCTGAAAATGATATAGACGGTTTTAGAAGTAACAAAAAACAGCTTTTAACTTACGGTAAACTTCCACATTTTACTGTATAAAATGTGTACTATATAATGTATACAATCTCAACTACAGATCGGCTGCCAAACCTCTCTTCACATAGCGGTGATTCATGATCGCCATCTTCCCTCGTCTTTAGGAAACCAAAACATTTGTTGTTTTCGACGAGGTATTTGTTCCAGAGTTTAGTTTAGCTACTAGCCATAGCGTTAAATGGAAGTTAAGTACCGTCCACATGCATAACCGCGACAACGCCCGTTTGTCTGATGAAACCGTCTATAAGCGGTGTCTCGTTTCAGCAGGCTTCATCCTTTTCGTCCTCCGAAGGTTGCATGCTCTTAAGGATGCAGTATACGTAGAATCCCCAGCCTATAATTAAACAAGACGTCCTTCGTAGGACATATGGACAAAAAACGTTAACAGCGTTGTGGCGCTCTCACAGTTAAATAAAGGGAAATAATTTGGAGTAATTTAAAAATTAAATGTGTTTATATGTTGTTTTAATTGTGCATTTATGTGCAATGTTTGAGCTGCAGGCGTACATTTGTTAGAGATTACAGAGATATTAAGAAGAATAAAGCGTACCTATTTTTACCAGAGATTTGAGGTGTAGGGTAATGAGACATGTGTATTCAGTGCCATTTTGGTTTTGATGCCCTAAGCATAATTCCTTTATGATGCCCCCCAACCGGACCCTGAGAAAAAAAACTTTGTTTTTGCCGATTAAACTTTTTTACTAAACCTATAACTCAATACCAATAAGACAAAGCAGCATCGCAGTATAAAACTTATGGACAGTGAAAAGAGAAAGTAAAATCTTCACAGCTTTGCTGACTTTGTAAACGTTAAATAGCCAACACACACTACACATTTGAAAGTGCAAACTTTTTTTTTTTCAGTAAATAGAATAACCCAGACAAGTTTTTCCCAAATTCAATGTCACTTTGAATAAATTACATGAAGTAATCATTAGGGATGTAACGGTATTATAAATTTCGTGGTATTGCGGTAGAAGATTTTCCCGGTACCACCGTGGTCACATGATCGGTAAAACGTAAGGTCTTCCGGGCAACACGTGTAGTTTTTTTCCGGTCAAGTAAAGCGAGTGGAGGGACGCGGGAAATACAATTCCCATAATCCCATGCGTGCTACTCTGACGCCTCTCTACAAGTGGAGCGGCAATGGCCGAAGCAAAAGAAACACGGATTTTAAATCTGATGTGTCGAAAAAGTTCGCGTTCGCTGTGACAAGAAACGAGGAAGGACAAAATGTGATGGACATTCAAAAAACAAGTGAGTAAATCCGTGAATGAGCAGAGTGTGTATGCTGTTTCTCAATTAGAAGGTTGCAGCCTCTCTAGGTCGCATATGCAGGCTGCATCCGTCATCACACGCCTGGTGTATTTAAGTTAACTGAGTATTACATTCGCAAGTCATAAGCGTGTTACAATAATATACGATTAAATAAGAATAATAGTCAACTTGAAAAATGTTAATATTTTGAAATAAGACGGTCTTCGTTACGTATGCAGCCTACAAATGCGACCCATAGAGGCTGCAGACTTCCGATTGGGAAACGCGCCCCTGTATTAAGTGAGCTGACCTCAGCTCTAAGTCCAGCTACAATAAGTAAGCAATTTTTAATTTTTACTGGGTTGTTTTTGTTTTCAGGAATTGACCCATCTTAAAACCCATCATCTTTTCTTAATTCTACAATCACAACTGTTGCTTTCATAGGAGTACCAAGCATTAGCATTAATTTTAATAATAATTAAAACTAGGTCAATTGAGGGAGTCACTCAATTCTTAAAACCTGACTGATTGGGAGTTGTTTAAAGTCGACAAACTAAAATGAAACTTAATTTTTTTGTCCTTTTTATGAAAATTGTAAACACTTCACTACACTTTGTACATTGTAATGTTCAGTCTTGTTTAATAAACACTTATGGGAGTTTTTCCAAGTCTTCATTTGTTTTTTTTTTTCTTCCTGCAAATGTTTCAATAATTACCGTACCGTGGGCATCATACCGAAATACTACCGTACCGTGAATTTTTGATACCGTTACATCCCTAGTAATCATCAATAAGTACAAACAAGAATAGCCAAGCTTCTTAAATAAAACAAAGATTAAGAAGACTAAAAGTCACAACTTTACTTACTTTGTAAACACAGTAGGCTAGAACAGCTAAAACATAAAAAAATCTAATCTAATATAAAAGCATAATAGGTGCAATAATGCACAGAATTCAACAGTAATGTTTGCTTTATATCATTCAACATAACATTTTATATGTATAAAATGCATATTTTCTAGACTAGAGCCATTCAAATTAGCTCGTTCCCCCTTTTTGTCACATTTACATGGCTAAAAAGTGCCTAATGATATTTCTATAGACTAATGAAATAATATTGGCATTATATTTTTTTCATTAGGCTATTTTTGGTGCCTGCTCAGCACTTGGTGCCCTACGCACAGCGCGTGATGCACGTGGTGGGAGCTGCGGCGCTGTGTGTATTATATAATTAGTTATACATAAATTCACTATACTGTATTATATATAGTACTATTTTAGTATTATAGTTGATCCAACTATCTGTAAAAGTGCTACAAATGACGTATGTTATTACTGTAATTTAATATAATTTATAATTTGCTGTTCATTATTTTTTAAATACAAACTTTAAGTGTAACTTCATTAAAAGTCTAAACAGTTTCTTATAATGTTATATTACTTGATATAAAAAAGATGCATTATTTATGTGTGTAAGGTCATTAAAATTGAATGACGTTGAGAAATGGTGTTGTTCGCGGTGACGCAAGGAATTGTGGGTTATTTGCAGCAGCGAAGGATACATCTCATGCATCCCCCAAATTCTTGTGAAAGGACTATCTAAAACAAGACAGCCTCCTGACGTATGCAACCTTCGAATGCGACCTCCGGAGGACTTATCATTTTTATTATTGTGGGACCTTTAAAATCGCTTTGGAACTGGGAAGCAAATCACAAAATTCACTTGACTTCCTATGTGTTGACCTGCCCCAAAACCTATGCCCTCCAGAGAAGCTCTTGTAAGATTAATGTCATACACTATATAATATAAATCTATTGCTGCATGTGATTCCTGGAGAGTAGTTATTGAATACATGTGAGTAGTATTTGGATGTATAAGCTGCATTAAATGCATGTGAACTGTATAAACGGTGAAAATATATATAAGCAAGACACAAGACCGCTGCAGTGCCGTTTTACTGTTTTTCAAGCGCTTTAATAAACGTTCAAAACATTTTGCTCTGTTGAATTCTTTTTTCACTCAGAACAAGAAATAGAGAAAGGGAGGGAGAAGAAATGGGATAGAAAGAGGGATAGGAAAGGAGAAAGCGAGAAGTAGGGGGAGATGGATGAAGCTATAAGCCGATTATAAGCTGTAAATAGGCTTAAACATTGACACAACTAAGGGCCCAAACAAATATGGCTCTTTTTTCTCTGCAGGACTCATCTGCGCGGACCGAAAATCCTAAACGCAAAAACCATTTGCTCATCTTTGCTCGTAAAGCCCTTTTTTCTTTGAACAGATAAACAGACTTTGTTTTCTCCCTGGGTTATGTTTTTCTATTATGCTAAGTAGTTGTCCTACAAACAGAAGCATCTTGCAGGTGGAGTGGAAGTTTACACCTTCATCACTTTCCCTGCGTTTTGTTTGCTCAGTGTGCATTCTGCTGGGAATATCTTTAAAGCAAAGCCTTTCATCTTTGTTTGTTTTTAAAAGCGATGACACTGGATGTTTTTATTTAAGACAACTGCAGCACAGGGACTGTGTAAGTGTTTATGTGTGTGCGTGTTGCAGAGAAATAAAGCACTACAGGATTTAACCCACGTCAACAAGAAAAATAAAAAAATTGTACTTTTAAACCGTCTTGCACTAGCCGTGTGATGCGCCAGCGCGACCTCGCGTAAATGCATCATCACATTAAAAGGTCACGCATGACGTATGCAAAAACTATCACTCCAGTGTTTACAAATGTGGTGAAAGAGGAGCGTTCAGACGTTGTTATATGTGAAATGATACTAGTTAAAGCCAAATGTGACCTTTCCACGTGCTTATGCAATAACATGAGATCGTGCTAGCGCGTCACACGGCTGGTGCAAGACGATAAGTTGTGGTTAAAAACTGCATATTTTAATTTTTCTTGCCAAAAATGACAATAGTTTTGCTAGATAACACCCTTATGCCTTGTTTGGGATCATTTAGAGCCCTTTAAAACTGCATTTTTTAACTTCATTTAAACTGTAATTGTTGGGGTCCAATAAAGTCTATTAAAGGGGACATTTCACAAGACTTTTTGTCAAAATAAATATTTGCTGTCCCCAGAGTATATGTAAAGTTTTAGCTCAAAATACCATATAGATAATTTATTATAACATATTAAAATGGTCACTTTGTACGTGAGCAAAAATGTGGGGTTTTGGGTGCGTCCTTTAACATGCAAATGAGCAGATCTCTGCATTAAATGACAGTGCCATAGTTGGATAGTGCAGATGAAGGGGCGGTATTATCCCCTTCTGACATCACAAGGGGAGCCAAATTTTAATGACCTATTTTTTCACGTGCTTGCAGGGAATGATTTACCAAAACTTAATTACTGGGTTGATCTTATTAACATTTTCTAGGTTGATAGAAGCACTGGGGACCCAATTATAGCACTTAAACATGGAAAAAGTCAAATTTTCATGATAGGTCCCCTACTGAGAAAAATGTTTTGCTCAAAAAATGTAATTTCTTCTTGACTAAAAAAAGAAAAATAACAACATCTTGGATGACATAGGGGTGAGTAAATTATAGGGATGCACCGATACCGATACTGGTATCGGGTATCGGCCTCGATACCACATTTTCTAAAGTACTCGTTAAAAGTCCCCCGATACCTGGAATCGATACCACGGTCTGAGAAATGTCTATGTTTGAGCGGCGTGTAAGGGGTTAATGCCTCTTGTGTTGTCCAAAGAGGCAGAGTTTACAACAAACTGGAAAACTAGTCCTTTGTTTTTTTTGTTAAATTATATGACTAAAGGTGTTACCTGTAAATTTAAATCATGTTTTTTATTAAGTACTCGGTATCGGTATCGGCAAGTACTGAAATGCAAGTACTCGTACTCGTACTCCAAAAAAGTGGTATCGGTGCATCCCTAGTAAATTATCAGAATTTTTCTTAAGAAAGTTGAGTAATCATTTAAAAAACAACTGTACTAATAACAGTGTCGACCAAATTCCTAAACGTTATTTGAATGAACAAAATGATTCTGGTAACAGATATTGGGTCTCATTCATGAAACCTTCATAAATATATGAGTAAATATGTGAGTGATTTGCGCGTAAACAGACATTTCTGAAAACTATCCTCCAGATTCACAAATACTTTGTAAATGTCAGATTTGAAGGTGAAATGTGTTTATGTTAATGTAGCACTAACGATATAAAAACCGCTAACTTTAGCGTAATTCTTGCCGTTGTTTTAAATAGGCTACACATCTTATCAAACATTGTGTCAAAATGTATTTTTGTCCATATCTTTAATATCAATTGAATAAGGTCATGTCAAAGTTTGAAATCATAATGAAATAAATGGCTAAAATCAGACTTTGAAGCTCATTATCTCAGAATTTGATTTTGAGACGTTAGTATGTTTTTTTACAGACTGGGTCACATATAAAATGTTGTTTTTTTGTCATAATTGTGCTGCTTTTTCTCACATATTTAGACATTTGTCACAATTTATAATTGAACTATGGTTAGATAAGGGATGAATAGTGTGGATAGACAGATATATAAACAATATCCACTTCAAGAATGTAGACGAAATAGTATTGAAATATTTGCCTGCAAACTTAATTTTTAGCTAATTTTACAACTAACGTTACAACTGAGGTAAGTTGTAACGTTTGCACTTCTGTCACGTTTGGTGTACTTGTCCAAGAATGGTATAAGTACTAGAAACAAACTTCAAATGTTCATTTGTAGCAGAGATGTGTGTGTTGCTTGTCTAAAAATATAATTCATCAAACTCAATTTTTTTTATGAAAACCAAAGAGCGTTAGGTTGTGCCCCCCTCTCCCCTAAATAAAAATGCGAAATCTTTTCTGCTCGTGTTTCATGAATAAGAAAAGCAATGGCATTAGCAATACAACAAGAAAGTCAGAGATGCTTGGAGATTCAGGGTTCATGGGAACCCCCAAATATATGAATGTATGCAAAACTAAATCATTAATAGAAAAAAAATATCCGTTCACCTTTCCTTAAATTTGGGATTCAATTTATGTTCATATCAGAGTTGTATGTGACATTGTCTGTGAAATCCAGACTAAAGTTTCATAATCTAATAATGATTTTAGGAGCATCAGCGTTTGATTTCACAATCATTTCATGACCTTACCCAGTCAATATTAAAAGATTTCAAGGTTATATCTTCACGATTTACGTAGAAAACTAAACCACAAATAAATGACTTTAGCAAAGGGTTTGCAGAGAGATGATCACATATCAGCTGTTTTACTGTTGCTTTGAAAATGGCATTAAACTGCACAGCAGGAACTACAGTATATGTTTTATAAATGTAAATAATTGTCAACTTAATGCATTTTTATATCTATACTTGGTTAAAATGGTTCAAATATGCACCCCAGCTGTCATTATGCTAGGATCCTTTCAAAAGTATAATAGTACATATTGGTCCCTCAAAGATAAATATTGTTACCAAATATACCCATTTCTGTGCCTAATAGTACATATTAGGATCTTATTGGAGGGCACAGCCCACATATTTTGACCATTTTGTCTTCTACAAAAATCCTTGCATATCCGGCCTCACTGAATTTTTTCCCGCACTGCAAACCCGTCACAAGAAATCAAATCTGCCCGGCTGACCTCAGAACAGAAGAGTGTAGATTTACTTACTAATGCACACAACAACAAGCGGCTCTCTGAGAAGGTCATTTATCCTTTGTGAAACTTTATTTGACTTCACCCGAAGAAAAATGCTTCACAGTAACATTGGTCCTGCAGCGATGTGCGCCGAAGGTAAATGAGAAGAAAAACAGATAGAAGCAGAACCTCTACATCTCCTCATATTGCTGTAAACCTTGTAAACGTATTTCTCGTGCTTTTAAATGTGGCGTGTGGATCCGTTCGGTACGGCAGACGCGTCTCGTTCTTTTAAAGTGGATGTGGAAATCCAGAGGCATCATGTGGCCCAGATCCCTCACATCAGGAGATATGTACAGAAATCCGAACAGAAGGACCGGGACACACGAGTAAAGCACATCATTTATAACTCAGAGCTACTGTTACCTCAGCTACAGTTCATCTCGCTGTACAGGTGAAAATGTGCACCACTAAACATCTCTGAGTGGGTTGTTTTAACCTTGTTTTAGATGATTTACTTTGTTCCCGTAGCTCAGTTGGTAGTGCACTGTGTAAGCAGCACAAAAGTTGAAACAGTTAAAAATAATATCAAAATAATAATCAAGGTTTAACCAATTTATCTCTGTGGACCCTGTACCAGGTCCAAAATTAATTATTATGACTTAATATAAAATATTACTTTCATTTTTAATGGTCTGTCATGGACCCAGTACCACATATGAGATACTGTTTGAAAGCTTAGAATCTCATCTTTCAGCAGATATGCATCACTTTGACATATGTTTTACTGTAAGAAAGTTATTTACACTTAATTTACACTATCACGCCCCTCACAATTGTATTAATATAATTTAATATTCGCATATTTCATATTTTTCAAATATGACAAACATGGGCAAGTCTTATATCAAATGAAAGCTCTCATTCTCAGGAATAAGGCTACATCGTTATTTTTGTTCTATTTTCATCACATATCCAACAATCATCGAATGAATAATAAGGTAAAAAATGGTCTTTTGTAAACATATGGGAAACTTGAGTGTGAGCTGCCTCAGATAGCACAGATAGCCACAAATGATACACCATCTTTTATTTTAGATCCTACTCTAAACAATGAGTCCATTCACAGCATTTTCTTTGGTTGTGTGCATGAATATTCCCATGCTATTTATTTTATGTGCAAAACAAAAAAAGTATTTTTATAAGAAAAATGTATTTTTACACCCTTCAGTAAAATGAGAATAACTTTTAAATGCGACATGCTAAAGAGTTCATTCTTTTTTTGGGGTGTTTACTGTCTGCTGCTGCTTACAACCAGAACTGTCTGCAGTCTGCTAGAGCACACAGAACCAGAGTTATACACTATCAAAGACAGTGTTTACAACAGGGCTACACGATTAATCGTATTTTTATCATGATAACGATATGCGTGCCCCACGATTAATTAATGACAATCGTCGCGATTAATGTGCAAAGACCAAGCACAAAGCAGACGGTCTAGAATCAAGCAATGTGTTTGTTATGGGCAGAGTCAGAGTAAACGGAGTGTTTCTTTGCAAGCGCAGTCTGTGTTGTGGTAGAAATACGTTAGCATCAGTCATTTTTGAACAAACATAATGGCAGAGCAACAAGAAGAAAGTGCAGAAATATGTATATTTAATTCCCAAAAAGGGTCATATAGGCCTACTCCATTGTTTGGATATTTCGGATTTGAGGAAAGTGATGTTGATCAGGTAAGTTACGAGTCTTGTGCAAACTGTGCTCCTGTTCTGTTCAAACGTGAAATATCAAGAGTTTCAAAAGCTGAAGACACAAGCCGCAACCATAAAAAAAATCCCCGACATCCACGACACAAACAACAATAACGGATCGCGTATCATGTAAGTAAGCCATATGTTTCCAATAAGCACAGTGAGCAGCAAGGGGTTTAAAAAAAATTATTGCCACATAAAAGGCATATCATAGGCATGTTTTATTCAAAAATATTTTGTTTTTATTTCAGTTTAATTCTAATTTGATATAAATATATATTAGAGCCCTGCATTTCAGTCTTTTTACGCCCCTCGGGTCGGGTTTCGGACCAATTTTAACATCACAGACCTCTGGATTTTTTAGGCTTCTTCACCTGTTGCATCAGTGTTAAGCGTCTCCGCCAGCAGCAGAACATTCAGCGCATCGGGGAATATGGAGAACTGAATTAAAACCTTAAATACTGCGCAAAGTCTATATAAAAGACATATAAATGCATAGCGAATGTGTAAGGTAAGGCAACCTGCATGTTTATTTCGTTTCGTTTTGATTAATTCTTTTTCATTATTTTCCTGCACCTCGTCGTGACTGCGAGCAACAGAGCAGCCTCCGCTTTTTGTTGACAATTAACATTTAAACTAAAATTATTATATGCTGAAAATATTATATTTTATATAGATGATATTGTAGGCAATTGAAGTGTTGATTTGAGAGGCTCATTTGATCAAACAAGTCGTCAGTCAGTTATTTTTGTTATTTCTGCGGATTTCTTTTGCAAAATCTATGCGGAATTTTGCGGAATTATTTTAAATGTTTTAAAAAGATCTAAGAGAATGTGAGCTGTGGATATTACAAAACAATAAAGTATTTTATAATATAGGCCTATAAAATGTATATAATATTTTATACATGGCTGTAAAGTGTAATAAAAATACTGAAGTAAATAAAAGTTCTTCATTAAAAGAATGATCATATTTTTAATCGTGACCAAAAGTTTGAGCAAAACAATCGTGATCATCATTTTTCCTGTAATCGTGCAGCCCTAGTTTACAACATAAAAAAAGAAAAGTTTTATCATATGAAAAACAACATAAATAAGACTTTTTGTCACAAACAGCAGCTTTTTATGTAACTTCAAAGGGTTTTCTTTAAAATGATATAAATATATTGCATTTATTCCTCTGTATGTGGTTATGGAAGCACTTCAAATGTTTTAGGCAGAAATTGTATACAAAAAGGGTATTATTCCTCCCATCAGTTGGAGTAAAATAACTTTTGCATAGATTATGATAGTGAAAAAATTCCTGTTTCCTCTGTAAGCTGGCAATTGCTGGAATCAAACAAAACTGTCTGCAGGTTTCGTTACCACTCAGGGCCAGAGTTATACACTTTTAAATACAGACTTTAGAAAAAAAACATCAAAAAGCGCCTAATTATTTTTGTGTTTATTAGAGGATTGACAACACATACAACCATGTTTAGCACTTTCAACAATGTTTTATGAAATTTAAAAGTGTTTCCTGTAAAATGATACCAAACTTTTGTATGTAAACCTCTGCATGTGGGTATGGGAGCTTTTGAAATTGGGTAGGCCAAATCCTGGCGGAAATCCCCAAAATAGCCTAAGAGTGTAAGAAATTGAGGTACATATCTGTATCAAAATGGTACATATTAAGACCTCTTTAAAGGTGCCATCCTAGTGACAACTTTTGTACCTTTTTTCTAAAAGAGTATAGTGCTTGCCGCTCTAAGACATGTAAACACAACCAAGACTAAAATCATTTAAAACATGGTAAAATGAATGCTATTAAAGTGAAATCTGTAGTTGCCCCAGAATGAATCTATAAAATCAAGCCAGAGCAAACCGGACCCGAGCAACTGAATTACACAGCCCACAAGCCTGTCTGATCCTAAATCCACATTTACGTTTCAGATAGCTAGCTCCGTCCAATGCAATCCATCACAAGCCAATGACCTCAGAAAGGCTATAACAAAATCTATGATGCAGGCTTTAATACAATCATAACGTACAATTAGCTGCAGTTTGCGTCATTAACGCACGGCGCGGTATAGAAAAAGCTTTCATCCGAATAAGAAACCTAATGTTCAGTCTAGTGACCCTTAAACACTGGAACAAAATGTCAGAGTTTAACAAGCGTGTAACAAATATCCCTCCTCATTTGTGTGCACTGCGATTATGAGATTTTAATGGCGTTTCTTTCTTTTATCTTTTCTTTTTACTGACCAGACATCTCAATAACATTTGTACAGATTTTATTGGTCCTGATGAAGTTACTGCCATACTTATTACTCAATTTAGTTTGATTCGTAAACGACGTTATTGTAATCTTAATTTTTTTGAACGGAAGCCACTGAAATGACATCAGTTCGACACGATCTGAGACTTGTACTGTCTGTTAAGTCTCTGTAGAAACCAGCTTTGCATGTACAAAGCGCTCCCAAAAAACAAAGCACTTGCTCAAATATGAATCACAAGGAATGCAATAAAAGCACAAAATACACATCGTACTGAAATTTTTATGGGTTTCCGAGGTGCCTGTTTAGTATTCCAACACGATAACTATTTCTAACATGGAAGAGTTTGGGAATTGCTCCCAAATGCACAGTAAAACTCTGTAATGTCTCTCATCCCCTCTAGTATCCATTTATTATCGGTTCTCAAAAAAAAAAAACATTACCAGCATAAAGACAGCTGTGATAGGTGGCCCTGTTTTTTCCCGTTATACCTCTGGGAACCATCACCATGAGCCTTTCGGTGACCGGACACGAACCCGAGCACGTCTAGCCCCGGTGCTGACCGGACCAAAGGCACGACTTAGACAGCCAACGGGCCATTTGATTTGATTGTAGATCAATAACTGAGAAAATGAAGGTTTTCTTTATTATAGCCATAATGTGTCAGGTCATCTGTTCCGTGACTCCGCTAATGACCGCAGCCGGACCTCTCGGCCCCCATCGTCTCCGCGTGCCATCCATCACCCCGACTGAACCAGAAGCGCCGCTCTTTCGCAACCGCGGAGACCGACTCATCTACAAAAGCTGAGCGATGAGCTGCCAGCGAAATGGATTCATGAAAGGAAAAATTATCATTTGAAATAAATGCTAGGGTCACACATTAAACTTAAGGGCACGCAAACTAGTTGAATTTCAGTCGCAGACAAATTCATTGAGAGAACATGTATTAAGATGAATCGGGACAGTTATTCTAGGAAGAGGGAAAGATACAAGAATAATTATATAACTGAGGTAAGAATGAAATATTAAAATCTCATGCTCTTCAACAGAGAAAAATACAAAATTGAGAAGAAAGAAGAGGGTTATAGAAAATGTGCAGTCATCATTTCTACCACACCTCACGTCCCCAATGTTCCTCTCAAATATCATACTGTAAGTCTGCTGAGCTCATTTTTATACAGTACAAGTTTTTACTACCATACACAGGAAATAAATGTCCTTCAATGGTAAAATTTTTAGGCTCTTTGAATTGCTTAAATATCTTTTTTAATGTCAAAAAGAGATGAACCCTACCCATCAGGTAAAATATTTTAGCATGTAGTGGGTTGTTTTAATCCAAATGCTTGCGTGTTTTTATCTCATTGTTGGGTCAAATATAAACATACTGGGTTAATTTGATCCAACGGCTGGTTTTGTCCTATATTTTGACCTGATGCTGGGTTGAAAATACCAGAGTACAGAACTTTGAGTCTGCCGGTAATCGATATTTTATCACCTAAAGGCAGGGTCCATAATCTCTGAAAGCCAATGTTGACATTCAAAATCACCTAAACAAACACGACCCTACCCCCAAAAAATCTGGACCTTCTTTTGATAGGCCCACCCCACACATACGCAACTCAGACAATGATGTTGGTTAGTAGACACTCCCCTTACTGCTGATTGGCTACAAGTGTGTTTTGGTAGTTTTTCAGATATACTCCGCCTTTAAAGGAATATTTCACTTTCATAAAAATATTTATGAAAGGTCACGCATGTGGACCATTCAGACGTTGTTGTATGTTAGGGTGACCGTACGTGCCATTCTTCCCGGACGCGTCCTGTCCAAGATTTCAGTGTGTCTTCTGGAAGTCGTATTTGTTGACTGCATACGCCATTCAGTTAAAAACATAAGAAATACAATCGTAGTTTCATACTTAACTTAAAATGTAACTGTTGCTTTTCTGTAATAATAATAATAATCCTCTATGACGTACGCGGTGGACAAATACGACTTCCGGAAGACGCACCGAAATCCTGGACAGGACGCGTCCGGGAATAATGACACGTATGGTCACCCTAACATACAAAAACGTCTGAATGGTCCACCTATTGTATGTAGAATGATACTAATGCCAGTTCATTTTTGCCAGTTCATAGTTTAAAATAGTTTAACTCTTTCACCGCCAGCATTTTTTTAAAAAGTTGCCAGCCAGCGCCAGCGTTTTTCATGATTTTCACCAAAGTTTAATGCCTTCCAGAAAATGTTCTTCTTTAAATATATAAACATACAATATACCAAATGAAAGAACAGACCCTCTGCTTTAAAAAAAACAAACAAAAAAAAAACGTTTCATCCTACCTTCAGTGGTTATTTTGTAATCAGCTTTTGAATATGGGTAGGTTTCTGCAAAAACACCACATTTTGAGCAAAAAGCAGAGATAATTCCATTTTTGTGACGGACTTTTTATAGAGATCCCATTCAGAGCGAACTTTAAAACAGACACAGACATGCAGCTGCTTACCATAGGGCAACTTTCGGGTTTAAAAAGTTGCGGATAATAGCGGTATTGCGAAAAGACGGAAAATCTCGTCATTGGCAGGGAAGCGTTTTCTCTTGATTGACGAGATATCTCGTCAATGGCGGCGAAAGAGTTAAAATAGTCTGCAAGCGTGCGTTTCACATACATAACGATTGACAATTCCACGTGATTACCGTATTTTCCGGACTATAAATCACACTTTTTTTCATAGTTTGGCTGGTCCTGCGACTTATAGTCAGGTGCGACTTATAGACGGTTTCATCGGACTCACGTGATACACGTCTGGATCCGAACCTTACTTCTGGTTTCGTTTTTTTAATTGTCTGAGTAGTTGCTAAACTGATCTCTTAAACAAATGCCTCTTCGAAAATAACAAATGTTTTGGTTTCCTAGGAAATCTACGTGTTGTTGTTTTGCTTGTTATATAAATAAACTACGTTTAAAGAACTTTGTTGTTATTTATTCTTAGCGGAGTTTACCGGAAGTTAGGTGCGGACCGCGACAGCCGCGTGTTTATGTTGTTACTGCTGAAACGGTCTATATGTCAAAATGAATTCATACGGAGTAAGATTAAAAAAAAAACCTTACCATCTACAGCCACGAGAGGGCACTATATGTTACCCCTGAAATGCCCCCAAAAAGAATAATAATTTTCTAAATAAATGTGACTTATAGTCCAGTGCGACTTATATATGTTTTTTTTCTCTTCATGACGCATTTTTTGACTGATGCGACTCACTCGAAACTGTAAACCACCGAGGTTTTATGGAGAAAAAATCTTGATAGTTTTCCTCAAAAAACTTTTTCGAATGAAGAAAGCAAACATAAACATCTTTGATGACATGAGAACTCATCTTTGAGCGTCATCATAGCATATGGGAAAGTTTCAGGAAATGTCTAGAGGCATATTTACATCGCTGTTCCTCAAATTGTTTCAGGTATTGTCATGATAATAAAGCATATTTTGAATTATAGTGTTTGACGAGTGTTGTTTTTCGAATGCACGTTATAAATGACTCAGACTCATAATGATTTTAGATTGATAAGGACTTCCTACTGATCCAAGACCTGTAGTACACAAACAAGCTGTGCATAAAGCACATAATCGGATCCGTGCGATTCAGAATCGATTATAGACTGATATATTTTTTGGGAAACGCAATGCATTGTGACAGCCCTACTCCACACAAATGCGGCATCCGTACATTATATTTATGGCTCAAACTACTGATCTATTTGCGATGTAGGAGACCGAGTCTTTGGAAAACTGCAATTTTATGGAGAAAATACTCAGTTTGTTTATCATACAGCTCTTACTGCTTTTATATTACAATAGTGCAGCTAAAAGGTTTTCTACTTACATGATTCTACTTTTATTGGCAATCCAGCTATACTATTTGTGATAAGATACATCAGCCTGAAACTGAAACGAGGAGGTTACGAAAGAAATATAGAGAAAGCGAGTGAAATAGAGACAGCGAGAGAGGCAGGTGAATAAGTACAGTGATTAAAACGTATTCAGGGCTTGCTGAACTGGACATAAATGATGTAGCAGCCTGTCAAAAGGAGTCAACTTCAAAGCTGAGCGAGATAAAGAGAGAGGTTGGGGCGAGAGTTGGGTTTCATGAAGAGAAGTTTCATTTAGTATCATACGCTCAGAACAAGATTCAACCGGCTCCACACATCACACCAACCACTTTAATAACACCAGAAAATGAAACACATCCAGAAGTGTGAGAGAGAGAGAGAGAAAGAGCAAAATTGCTTTATAATATAGTGAGCTGTATACCTAGATAACATATGTGAAGATACTGTAGGTATCTTTATAGTTTCTTTCTATTATACATTCTTTTGGCCAGAGTACTAGGGGGTCGCACACCGGGCGAGAATCGCCGCATCGTGTCACGTCTAGGACAACTCGCAGGTATCGCACACCGGACGTGAACATTAAATAAGCGAGCTTACCCAGACAGAGTCTACTTCAAGATGCAAAATATGCATTTGCTGCCTATGTTCATTTTTTAACGATTTGGGACAAATATGATGTTATTTGATGTTAAACTATGTGAGTGGCGCGGCAGGGATTTGAGCAGCGTCCAGAGTCACAGCGGACAGCTGCCGTCATTGGGTGTACATTCAAAGAAAATAATTATTAGATTAATGGCACCCGGTGTGCGACCCCCTTAAAGCAATCCCATAATGCTTAACTCTTTCCCCGCCATTGACGAGATATCTCGTCAATCAAGAGAAAACGCTTTTTCCGTCTTTCCGCAATACCGCTATTATCCACTAGGTGGCCCCTTGCGCAACTTTTTAAACCCGGAAGTATTGCCCTATTTGCCACAGGGCAATACTTCCGGGTAATACTTCCATGCAGCTGCATGTCCGTGTCTGTTTTAAAGATCGCTCTGAATGGGATCTCTATGAAAAGTCCGTCACAAAAATTGAATTATCTCTGCTTTTTGCTCAAAATGTGGTGTTTTTGCAGAAACCTACCCATATTCAAAAGCTGATTACAAAAGAACTCCTGAAGGTAGGATGAAACTTTTTTTTTTTTTTTTGAAAGCAGAGGGTCTGTTCTTTCATTTGGTATAAACTTTTTTTAAAAACGCTGGCGGTGAAAGAGTTAATGAAAGTTATATGGAAAAAATAATAACAACATTGGTGATATTTCATTCATTGACAATACTAGGGATGTGCATGTATGTCATTTTTTCCATTTCAATTAATCCATAGTTCTGAAAAACGAGTACTTGATTAACTGGGGGCGGGGCAACCAATAGGGGCTGGCCATATTTATTTATAAAAAAAAAACTCAAATCAAACTTAATTTTGAAGAAAATATGACAGAAAAATGAACACATACACTGCAAAAAAATAATTCTTAGTATTTTTGTCTTGTTTTCAGTAAAAATATCTAAAAAAATTAAATTTTAAATTAAGATGCCTTTTCTTGATGAGCAAAATTACCCAAGAAAATAAGTCTAGTTTTTAGACAAAAAATATCAAATTTAAGTGATTTTGTGTATAAAAAAAGCAAAAAAAATATGCCAATGGGGTAAGCAAAAAAAATCTTATGCATACATTTTTCTTTAACACTAAATTCAAGAAAAATTCAAGAAAAATTTGCTTACCCCATTGGCAGATTTTTTGCTTGTTTTATGCACAAAATCACTTAAATTTGATATTTTTGGTCTAAAAACTACCCTTATTTTTTTGGTTTCTTAATTTAAATTTTTTTAGATATTTTTCCTGAAAACAAGACAAAAATATTTTTTCTTGAAAATATTTTTTTGCAGTGTACTAGATTATTAATGAATTATTTTGTTTTTTAACAGAAACCTCTAATAGGAATAGCAGTGTGATGAAGTGAAACTTAAGGGTTAATAAACACAAACCGATGTGCTTTCTATGTGATGCACTCAACATAATATTAAGCCTTGATACAACATATATTTATAATACAACGCGCATCTACCTGCACGAAATGCAGTTATGTACTGGACAGAAAATTTAACTTTGGTTAAAACACAACCAGTCAAAGCACAAGCTTCATAACATTAAGGCGGGGTGCATAATCTCTGAAAGCCAACGTTGACATTAGAAATCACCTAAACAAACACACCCCTACCCCAATAAAAATCTGGACCTCCTTTAGATCCCACCCCACACATATGCAACCCATGCAACAATGTCGGTTAGTAGACACGCCCTAACTGCTGATTGGCTACAAGTGTGTTTTGGTACTTGGCCCGACTCCCTTTTCCAAAGTGTTTTTCAGAAATCATGCACCCCGCCTTTAATTCTTTTGCTATCATTTTAGCGATTAGCTGTGTCGTGTCAACCACTCATGTTTTCTCAGTCAAGATGTAACGTTAATGCTCATATGGCTCTCTGGTATCTCATGACATTTGACATAGGAAGCTTTGAATCATGCATAGTCATGCACCACATTGGTGGTGGTTGAGGAGATTCCCCCATTCATATGTAAAGCGCTTTGAGTACTGAGAAAAGCGCTATATAAATGTAAGGAATTATTATTATTATAGTCGACATCAAACACAACTTCAAATGTGCACCCAGAATCTTGTAATGCTAACCAGATATCCAATTCCCACCATAACCACAATAAATAAATAAACCCACACGGTCATCATTTTCTTGATCAATCGTCAATGCAACGTTCGAGTACTCAAGCAATCGTGCCCACCCCTAAATAATAAATATATTACTAATAAAACATTTTTGACTATTTTACAGAATACTTGGGTGGATCTTGATGTTAGTTTAGCCACATGCTAATGTCAAACTCAATGGAGTCAATTGTGCATTGCCAGTTCACTACATTTTAGTAGAGAGCATATATGTATAAAACACACTTTCTCATCCGGTGTTTCCGTCTTTCTAACTCTCTCCGTTGCACATTTCATCTCACCAACAGTTTCTAATTCGTAATAACAGTAAAAAATTGGTCTATGACGCATGTTCACACCTGTTTCTCTCACACAGCTTGTGTCTACATTATTACACCGCACACGCGCGTGAAAAGCCATGCACCCACACAAAAAAAGATGGTGCTCTTAATTAGAGAGAACAAAAGTGTGGTTACACTTCAGCAAAATTCATGCTGACAATGCTTGTTGCCACAAGTACAACAAAACTTTTGCTTGTAAGTAGTCTATCAATGCACCTGTCAAAAGTGCATCATGTGCAGACAGAAATGCATTGTTTTTGACTATTTAGCTTGTGCTAGTTTATCTCTCAATGGCCCATCAGGTGTGTATGCTAACTGGTTTGCAAGACTTAAGTTAAAACTATATTAATTTTTATGTAGGTGAAACACACAAAAAAATACGGAATGGGCATTAAAACTTCTCAAAGACTGGCTAAAAGAGAAAAAAAATGGAGACAGACAAGTATGAAGCAGAGGATCTTAATAAGGTATTACGATCATTTTATGCATCTGTGCAAAGTTTCGCGGAAGGATAAAAATGTTAATTTAAAACAAATATGCCAATAAAATGTTTCAAATTCATATTCATGTCCAGTTTTTTTTCTTATGTGGCAAGTAGCCGTGTAATAAGCGGGATAATGTAGAGGCAGCCGGTAGTTATTGGGAAATAAGCCCCTTCAGTGTGATACAAGACCCTCCGCTTCGCGTCGGGTCCTGATCACACTGTCGGGGCTTATTTCCCAATTACTACCGGCTGCCTCTACATTATCCCTTACTTATACTAGCAACTATACACATTTAATTACAGTAGTATCGGAAGGTATCGTTATCGACTGGAAATTAAAAATTGTATTTGGGACATCCCTATTACAAACCCCAAAGTAAACGATGGCGCGAGTTATTGTTTCCAACATAAATCTCTTTTCTTGGACTACAACAAAAACACGGATTGTAGGCAACAGTTTACTTCCTGGGATTGGTGATGTAGACAAGAGCGACATTATCATAATTCCTCCCGCCTGGACTCACAGTCTGTAAGTTATCTCCTGTTAGCATTGCATTGTGAGCGAATCTTTCAAACATGGTAAGGAGCGTCACATTTCCGGCTGACGTCAGAGTAGGGCTGTGACGGTCATTATATAACCGTGAGACCGACGGTTATAGTTGAACACCGTCATTAGAACTCTATAACTGGCAAAACCGTGTTATTAAAATATTTTAAAAAAAAATGTATCATACAGAATTTTTAAATACTATTTAAAACAATTGTTAACAGTCTGTGTTATACGCCCCCTCACGTTCTCACGCAGTGAAAAATACAGAGCGGAGCAACACTGACAACGTGCTGACATACAGGACAGACCAGGTTACTTTTCGGTTACTTTTGAGATTAAACATATTAAACAAAGTCTCACCTTTCAAATCATCTCTTCCTTCTAGTTAATTTATAGCATCAAATAAACATGAATGACCATAAGAAGGAATGTTGTTTTAACCGCGGAAAGACGTCAGTACACTCCGCTTTTCAAGTTCAAATTCTCCCATGCTAATCTACTAACTCTCCTGAAAGCACATTCACTGCTTGTCTTGCTGTTAATTTTAAATAAACGTAGAGTAAGTAGCTAATCAGTGTCTTGTTTATTCAAACGCCGGTTTACTTCGCAAGTGTGAGCACAGAACAGCGCGTACTGTATGTGGACAGCGTTTGCCGCGCGTGGCCATTGTCGGCTGCGTTTGCTGCGCATACTGTGCAGTTTAGTAACAGTATAAAAATCTCAAGTTCATATTACTTTACTTTACATGCATTTATGAGCAAAACCTCTTCAAGACGCTTTTTAACCCACATTCTGGTCCATGTAATGACAGATATAGACACAATTAAATCTGTTTCTCTGAAGATTATCAAAATAGATGAGAGAGGATTCATTTATTCTGAGCAGAGAGTGACAGCGCAGTCTTCTGTCAACAGTGTGTGTTTTTAAATATTTCATTGCTTTCTGTTAAATTGCTTAAAGTTATTACTGTTAAAAACACACTTGGCATCACATTCATGATTTTATGGTAAAATGACACTTTCGCGTCAATCCACAAGCATTTAAACGAGCAAAACGCCCCCCACAGACGGTTATGTTATGAACCGTCACATTTGACTCACGTCATAACCGTCATCACCAATTCTGAAACCGGCACACCCCTACGTCAGAGGTATTCAAACTAATCACAAAGTACAGATTAGCTGGCCAATCAGGGACACAGCGTTTGCGTTTGGGTAAGGCAGTACATCTCAATATACAAAATTGTACGGTAGGTGGAAAATGATGTTTTTTTTAATCCATAAACCACGTGAATACATTGCAATATACCAAATGCACAAAATAATGTTTTTTAGCAATGAAATAGGTGTTCTGTAATTCATTTTCTACTTGGGTTTAAATTTTTTCTACATGTTTCTTCTGTTTATAAATTATTGTTTATTTTGCATTAAGCAATGTTAATTTGGTTCCTGATTTGTTTTAGTTTTTTTTTCATAAAAAATAAAGAAGTATCGATTAGGCATGGGCTTTTAAACAGTCAAGGTTTTAAAACCACTAAAATGTTCTGTGATACCATCTCCAAGGTATGAGCTGTGTTTATACAAAATTCATTAAGTTATCAATAAGTCATGTGATTGATTTGATGTTTACATTTAATATACATTACAAAAATAGTATATATTTTTTGATAGCATATTATAAATGAAGGCTTTATTTTTACCTGGCATTTGAAAATAACACATTTTAGTGTTGCAATGGCAATACCGCAACACTGTGAATATTTTTGCTAAAGGTTATCATACCGCCAGAATCTTCTGTACTGGCCCATGCCTATCGATTTCCAGCAAACAATTTAGCATATGGTCGTTCAAACCCAGCCCAGGCGTCTAGGCAAAAACATGGCAAAATTTGGTCTGCCAGTGAAAATTTAAGACATCTAACCCAGTGGATATCAAACTTTTTCTTTGTTCAGTGCATCTTTTTGTGGTCCCCCAAGGAAAATTGATGACATACAACATTGTAAAATTTGAAATAAAAAACATATTAAATTATACAATGTAGTGCTGTTGTTTAGTAGCCTTATTTTTCTGAGGTTTAATTACACAGAATTTATGATTATTTTATGTATTTTATAAAATGCCATAAGACTGCACAATCTCACGGCCCCCGAGAGAGAGAGAGAGAGAGAGAGAGAGAGAGAGAGAGAAAGAGAAAGAGAGAGAGAGAGAGAGAGAGGCTGAGGAGAGATAAGGGTTCTCCAAAACTAGGGCAGAAAATCAAACATTGGGCCGAAGCCAGGCAGTGAAACATAATACAATCTCCCTTTGATGTAGCTAGAGAACACACACACACGTGCGCACGCACACACACCACACACAAGTGTGAACACTCAACGGTAGTCATCGTACTGCTGTCCATCCCAAATTCTCACTCTGTAAGATGTAAAAGGAAAGATGGACGCTCGCTTTACCTACAGTACATCATCTGCAATCTATCATGCAATCTATATTTAGTTTACTTATGATTCTCTTCTTTTCATTTCCATCATATTATTTTATTCTATAATATAATATTACTTGATTATGGACGGTTTCAACGCGACAATATAAACTGATGGCTTTTGTGGCTCAAACTATGTATGCATAACATTACTGTGGTTCACACCAGACGCGAGTTCAACGATTTGCGCAAGTAGATTACATACAAAGTCAATGCAAAGACGCGATTAGACGCGTCCTCTCGTGGGGCGATGCGAATGACGCGATATGGGAGGGGCGATTGCCGCGAAAATTACACCGTTCGCCTCAAGCGCGTCTTCGCCCAAGTTTAAAATATTCAACTCGAGCAAAAAATTTGCATGACACGAAGTTAAATCTAGAGCGAGTAATGCGATGCCCCGCGTTTGGTGTGTACGTAGCATTAGATTTGCATACTATATAAATAATTGACTGGATTCGAATTGGATATCATAGTTACTATGGACGTTCATTTCAGTACATTTTCCCGACCGACAACTGCAGCTTATTAACCGAACATTAACCAATAACTGATAAGATTTAAATATGAATTGTCATTGAGTAAAAATACAGTTGACTGTTGTCTTTGACCCGGTAAAAATATTTTATTTAATTTATTTAACAGAACCAGGATTCATACATTATCAAATTTTCACGCAACATTTCATTATCAAAAGTCTCGTACACACTGCAAACTTTCGGGAGTAACAACCGCATTTAAATGTGGGAGTGAATCCCCTAAATGTTCGTTACATGTCTGTACGGAACAAGACTCACTACCGAAAATGTGATGATTGACATACCCATAGATAACAATAGCAACGTTCTGTCATCTCGCGTGCTTAGCTTTGACCAAAATAATTTAACAACGTTATGTTTTGCAATAAACCTCCGTCTTGGCATTGTGTATTGTACACTTTTGTGAGGCTGCTTCACATCGTGCGGTCTTGTAGTGTTGCCAGGTCCTCGTCTTTTTTGTACTCGCATACTGTTTTAGTGCTTAACCGTTTATGGCTTTTGGCTCATGACGCGATCAAGTTTTTAGTGTTAATAAAGTGTGAAGGTGCCGATCCCAATATTTCGATCTTTGAGGGAAAGCATTTGGATTTATTTTGGTTTATTATTGGATTTTGTTCGCTGTTTTTTTAGTGCAAGATCTGGCAACACTAGTCAGCAAACGCTCGTGCCTCTGTTATTTTCTGCACCGCACACACAGAAGACTTTTTCCCCTCCTAGAAATGTATTTATTTCAGAAGAGAGACCTGTCATGTCCATGATGCACGTTTAAACACTTTAAGAACTACTAGTTGTTCAGTTCGGTTATGTACACACTAAGCAGAGTTTCTGTAAATGCGGTTGTCACCACAGTGGACATTTCTGAAGCAGGACACATTTCAAAAAGTTTAGATTTTGTGTCGCCTTTCTCGGTCTTACAATTTTTAACTGATAATATGAATCGGTCATAAATTCTTACCTTTAGGTAACGGTTAACCGGTCAATATGAACATCCCTAGAAGTTACAATAACATTATCCTACATCATTGAAATATTACATTTTGAGTAAGTTGACTTTGACCATGTTCCTCTAAAGTCCTGTTTAGACGATTAAACCAAGTTTGGTCTGTAAACTCAGTACTGAACAGATGAGCAAGGATCATTATGTAGTAAAAGAGTTTCACCAGAGAGTGATTGCAACTATTTTAGTGTCAATGAGCCACAAGCTGAACATAACAACGTAACACACAGACACACACCCACACAATCATATATCACCTAGATAATTGCATATAGGAAACAGAAAAAGCTCCGCCCATTCACAATGAGTAGATCCATTATAGCAGTAATCGATGCTCCTCAACCTTTATCGCCGCTCTGAGACAAACAGTGTTTCGTGACGAATGAGACGTTTTATTAACGATCAGGTCGGGATGGTAAAGGTCAAAGCTTTATGAAAGCACAGCAGAAGGTTTGGGGGAGCGGAGGTTACACATGACTTTCTGCAGACTTTCTCCTAATGCAGTAAATTTCATCCTAGATACAGTAAGGACCGGTGCATCACAAGTTATAAGCTAAAGTATACTGTATTTCAAAATGGTCCTACACTTTTCCAGTGTGTATCTGTGCATTTAACTAAGTTTCTTTAGATTAATGCATCAGTTAAATGAATAAATGTCTGTGATAGCTGTAATAGCAATAAATACAAGAAATCCTAAATTAAAGTATGCATTTTAATGACTTATAAATGTAAGTGGCACGTGATAGGGGACCGGTGGTATTTTATTATGCTGTTATTGAAACATATGAGTTTTCAGCACCAAAGTAGATATATGTGAATCGGGATAACAGCATCCACAGGAAAGTCTCATGAATCTCAAGATGAACGTTCGGACCATTATAACACCAATTTTATTGGAAAGTAAATTCTCAGGTCTTGAAATTAAAGTAGTATTACTGGGCCTATTGATCGCTTTGATTTTTGTGGTACTGGAGCCAGAAAGTACCCACTAAAACATCAAAACTCATCTCAGAGGTTTCTTATAAATGAATGTACAACCCCAAATCAGAAAAAGTTGGGACACTGAAGAAATTATGAGTAAAAAAAGGAATGGAATAATTTACTAAACTCATAAACATATATTTTATTTACAATAGAATATAAATAACATATCAAATGTTGAAAGTGAGATATTTTGAAATGTCATGCCAAATATTGGCTCATTTTGGATTTCATGAGAGCTTCACATTCCAAAAAAAGTTGGGACATCTTCATTTGTTCTTTTTTTGTCACCTCTCAAATATGGGTAGGTTTCTTGTTTTTGGATCAGTGGATGCTTCAGTGTTTTATAAGTTGGGTAAGAGCGCCACCTGGTGGACCATAGCGGAAATATAAATTGCCATAAAAACTCATCAATGGCAGAGAAGCGTTTTCTCTTAATTGACGAGATCATTTGTCAATGGTGGGGAAAGAGTTAAAAGAGACAATTTATTACAACACAATGTCTAAAAACAGCTACCCAGGGAACACAAGGAAGAAAAGAAAATGTGCTATAAGTTCTTTTTTCATTAAAAATATCTTAATTTGTGTTCTGAGAATTAACAAATGTCTTACAGGTGTGGAACGCCATGAGGTTACGGCTGGACAATATGGCCAAATATTTGCATTGCCGATATACTTCTACATTTTGGCCAATACGGTGTAAATCCAATAACGGTGTGAATGTTTAAAAAGTCTTGGGATAAAGTGCAAAGAATGCCGACAACAAATGTCTGTATAAAAACGTCTGACCAAATGAATTTGTTAAGTCTATGAAGCCGATGGAGCTGTGTGGATTACTTCTGTGGAGGATGGATGCACTTTTTGGGCTTGAAACTCATGGACCCTGTTTTCTACCCTTATAAAGCTTGGAAGAGCCAGGACATTTTCTATAATAACTCAAATTGTGTTTGTCTGAAAGATGATGGGCATATGTATCTCGGATGGCTTAAGAGTAAGTAAATCATGGGGTCATTTTCATTTTTCGCTGAACTGTCCCTTTAATGTCATTTCCAGACAAAGTAGATTAACATTGAGCTGCTAACTGACCCTTTGTTAATTACGAGGAATTAGTTTAAGCTAATCTGATCATGTCCTTCATCACTCTCTTCCTTCTGATAAGATATCGACAGGATCTTTCCTTTCGCTTAGACAACCTGGAGATCTGCGGATATCAGTGACATCAGAGAGTGAGGAATACTACATGCACGTATTTAGTTGTGAAGTGAGTCTGTAGCTGCGTGGTGAAATAACTCAGAGAATATGTTTACATTAGTGCATGTTTGTTTTAAACGCATAGTTTTTGCTATGGTAACGCCTGGCATCCAGACGGCTCCAGTTTTCAATGCTTATTTTCAATACAGTTTTCAACCCTTGTAATTGAAGACTTTTTTAAACGCTGTAGACCCTGTTTTAGTTTGAAAATATCTTTAATCTTCTGTGAAAGTCTCAAGGCTGTAAAAGGTTTGTATAATAATTGCATTCGTGTTCCAATGTCCTATGTGCCTGTCGACCTAAGAACCCAGAGGAAAATGTTATAGGCACAGATGTTCCATGAGGAAATTTTATGTAATTCTCACTCGTGTTTAAATTGAGTGTCAACTTGATCTCAGATGTTATCGCATAGTAGAGTGAAAATAAATAAAACAATTGTTAAAATGCAATGAGTACACTGTAAAGTATTTGCTGTGATTATGCAGCTGGTTTCCAGTAAGTTCTTAACTGTTGCAAGCTAGTTGCCAGTAATACCCAATAATAAAACGTTTATAATTTTGACTGAACTCTAGGGCCCTATAATTTCCGCGATCACGGAATCGCGGACGGAATCACGGAATTGGCTAATTAACACGGAATCTAGTATTAACGCGGAATTTCGCGGAATTTTACATATTTTGAATAAAATTATGTTTTTGTGTGGGAGACGAACGAATGTCTGGGGAATTGCAGACCGGGGGAAGTAAATCTGGGCGACACGCCCCCTCCTGTCGTTTCAATTCAGACCCCCTCCAAAACACTGAAACCATGGTGAAGCGGCTCTCCACAACTCTGCTTTCGTCAGCAAAAAAATTAAGAAATTTGACACTACGCACTTAGTTCCGAGCAGGTCTCATATGACTTTTATGTGACCGGAGAACTGTTATTTTGTACGTTTTGTCAACACTCTGTTCACGGTGAGCGCAAAGATACATGCACTCTCTCATCCACGTCTATCTCACTGTACCTCTCACACGTGCACGCGCTCACGCATCTGTCCGAAGTCTGAACACAAATCCTCATGTATTTGTTCAGTTTTATGCATTTCAAGCGAGCTGAGGCAAACTAACTATCCCTCGCATTTAAAATATAATCATCTGCATCATGGCACCGCTCTCTGTCTCTCTTTATAACAGTAAAGGGTAAAAAATATAATTGCCAAAAATTAAAACAGATAAAACAGAATTTGCAAAAATTAAAACGGAGAAAACGGAATTTGGGAAAAATAAAACAGAATTTGGGAAAAAATAAAACGGATTTTATAGGGCTCTAGAACTCTTGTAAAATATTTTGCGAAAAATGGGAGTTTTAGTGAAATGGACATGTTTCCATTCGTCATATTTTTAATTTGTAATGTAAATTTGCGCAAATGTTAAGGGTAGTGGAAATGCAACTATTGATGTGCATACCTGTCAACCCTCCCGTTTTCACGGGATTCTCCCATATTTTACCATTCTATCCCACCATCATCCCGTTTAAATATTTCCCGTATTTTTCACACATTTTTAGCATTTCTATAAAAAAATCCCTCTGACGGTATTTGATGTTTGCCAAATTCATCCCTGGAAAAGCAGGGACATAACAAATCACTCAAACGAAACCTGGCAGGTGCACGTATGCCTGCGTTCACAAACTCACACATTTGGATGTGCGGACTAATGCATGTGGTCTTGTTTTAAGTACAAATATCTAAAGATTCTTAAGTCAAGATGCATTGTCTTGATGAGCAAAATGACCTAAGAAAAACAAGTCTAGTTTTAATACAAAAAATATCAAATTTAAGTGAATGTCTGCATTAAACAAGCAAAAAAAATCTGCCAATGGGGTAAGCAAAAATCAAGAAAAATGAAAGAAAAAATTTGCTGATTTTTTTCTTGTTTTATGCACAAATTCACTTAAATTGTATATTTTTTTGTCCAAAAACTAGACTTATTTTTAAAAAATCGCAAATTGATTTAAGAATGTTTGGATACTAAAAACAAGACAAAAATACTAAGACAGAAAGTCATTTTTTTTGCAGTGTAGTTTTAGACAAAAATATGAAAGTTGTGATTTGTGCTTAAAACAAGTAAAAAACAAAATGTTCTGCCAATGGGGTAAAATAATTATTTAAAGTTTTTAAGAAAAAAGTAAACTTATTTTAAGATTTTTTTCTTACCCAATGATTTGCTTGTTTTAAGCACAAATTCACATAAATGATTTACTTTCGTAGGTCATTTTGCACATGAAGAAAGTGCATCTTAACTGGCACCGCCCTTTTTGAGTGTGGGGGTGAGGTGTTGTACACCTTCAAATTAATTTAAGAATTTTTAGATATTTGTACTGAAAACAATATTAAGAAAGTCATTTTTTTTGCAGAAGGGCTGTTAGGGTCCGGGAATTTTCCATTATTTTCAAATCCCAATGTTGACAAGTATGGATGTGTATTAAATATATCTCATATATAAACCTGTCCATGAGGCGTGGCTTTGGGCGGAGCTCTGAAGAATGGTTGGGATTTTTCCGCTTCTAGCCACTACTAAACTGCTAACCGTAGCTTTAACAAACAGCACTAATTAAGAGCTCAAAGCAGTTCAAAAGCACGATCTGAACATACGCTGCATTCAAACAAGACAGTTTCTGTCTCAAACCTCTTTTTTACCACCTTATTTCTCCTTCAAAAAACGAGGCGTCAAATCAGAGCACAAAAGATCTCTAAATGGTGCCGCATTTGTCCTGTCAGAGCTCAGATTTGGAGACCCATAGCTGAGAAAGCTCTTTTGTTCGGGGCGCTAAAAGCATTTCAGTATTTTAAACACATCCCTCTCTTTTTTGCCTCAGTGTAGGTGGTTGGAGGAAGATAAACGGCGTTTATGACAGAAAAGACTGCATTTGGCCCTTTGACAGAATGTTCTCACCACAGGTCTTTATGTCCATCAAAAACATTAAGAAAGACAAATCTTAAGTTTGTATACATTTTTGTTTGAATGTGAAGAGATCAGATGCAAAACCCTCTAAGTGCTTCCAACATGTTTTCTTGTAAATTACATTTTTTTAATCCAACTCTTAATGAATTCTGCCAACAAACCGGCATTTCTGAATTACCTGAGGCTGGGATTAAGTGGATTTAAAGCTAAAGTATTTGTGACCCTGGACCACAAAACTAGTCATGAGTGTCAATTTGATATTAAAGGAACAGTATGTAGGATTGTGGCCAAAACTGGTATTGCAATCACAAAACTTGTGGTTAAAACTGGTACTGCAATCAAACAACTGGTGGCCAATACACAAAACAACAACATAAACATCAGTTGAGGGCTGCAACTCCACTTTTTAAATGACAATATCCTGGCCGGACCACTGTTGTCAGTGATATAAGTATTTGAAATGAAAATGATTTCTTAATGTCAAGTGACATATCAGGGCCATTTTATGATTAATTGATATACATTTCTTACATACTGTTCCTTTAAATGAAACACAACTGAAAACTCAGATTCAATCTCCTGAACTATAAAAGAGCAAAAACATAACAGCAAAAACATCCTCTGGGAAACCGCACTTTAAAATAAGCTGTCATCTGTTTTCTATGTACAAAGCCGTTTTACACACCAAATAATATGACACGAGTCCGTTTGTCACCTTTTGACAAAACATTAAAAGCTACAGAGAGCATGCTGGGAACAGGATTTTATCGATTGTGCGTTCAAACGCACCCTCTCCCCATCTTGTATATTTTAGAAAAGCAGGCAGGGCATCGGCGTCAGGCTCCCCTCACAGTGTCAGATCCAATGACTATTTCATTTACAGTCTTATGCTAATGTACTTGGCAGGGGCAGGAAGAGGTCTGTGCACACATCTGCACTCAATAACCCCATCACTCTTCCCAAAATTAATATCCACAACAGCTATCAGGGAGAAAGGGAGGGAAAGAGAGAAAGATGCGTTCTTGAGTTTAAAAACAGCCACGATGCAAAAAACTAATAGTCTTAATCAGTATTCTTGTCTTGTTTTCCTAGGAAAAAACATCCTTAAACCTCCTTAAAGCAAGATAATAATACCTAAGAACCGAATTCATGTAGACAGAGAATATATCATGAAATACATTTATTTTTCTTACTCCACTGGCAAATACTCCGTAGCATTAACCTCAAGAAATGTTGCTAAATTATGCTAAAACAAGACAAAGAGCACACGTTGTGAATGTGTTTGTGTGTGTGTGTGTGTGTGTGTGTGTGTGTGTGTGTGTGTGTGTGTGTGTATGCGTGCGAGACAGAGAGAGAGAGAGAGAGAGAGAGAGAGAGAGAGAGACTGACAGTAAGCCAACCAAAGGGGCCTTACATCTGCTTGTGCATTTCAAAATCCATCGCAATATTTATCACATGCCATAAGAAATAGGTCCTTTAAATCCACATGATTCACTTTTGTAGAAAAATGTCGTTCACGATCAATATCACATGCACAAAGCAACACAACAATCACAAGAGAATCCAGATAGAAAAAGCAAGATGCACAAATATTGTTACCTCCTCGACTCTCACTGTCCGCTGGCTTAACCTGAATAGGCCGTGTCATCTGTGAAAAAGAAAGAGAGAGAGAAAAGGGTTAATCCAGAGGTGTAAGAAAGAGACGGTGGGATGAGCGGATAGGAGCATGGAGCATCTCTCCTGTAACCTCAGCTGTCAGAGTCACTGAAGCTCGAAGACATCAACTCCCAGAAGCCCATGGGGCAGTCACTCACATACACTTGCATTTACATCAGTTATTCCAGTCCCATATCATAACATCTGTGGGTGGGTTTATATTTAGATTTTCCTATGGGATCAGTTTGGAAATGGCTGTTGATGCATGTGTGATCACATGTTATTAAAGGCTACGTGTGGGAATGAGGACATTTTACCAACACAACACCCATTAACACAGAGCTAAAAGTGTGGTGTTGGAGATGAGAACATAACCAGAGGAAAGAAATCATAAATGTAAAGGTTGTTTTTTAACAGTTAGTATTGTATCTGGTCAAAAGTGGTCCCTGCTGTCACTGGGACAGTACCCTTTCAAAAAGTACACCTTTGCACCAAAAGAGTTCACATTAGCACCTCAGAGGTACATATTGGTACCAAAGACTGCAGATTTGTTCCCTAAAGGTACGTATTGATACTAAATGTATACATATTTGTACCTAAATGGTACATAAAGGGTACTGCCCCGGTGACAGCTTGGACTATTTTTTACCAATTGTTGGTAAATGGTACAATACACTTACGAAACTACAGACATTTTTTACCAGTTACAGCAGTATTGTAAATGTTTATATTATTGTGTATAAAAAACTGCAATAATACCATAGCCTGGGTTTCCCCATGCTGCCTTGCGCGCAAATGTATTCACGCTGCAAGTTTAGCACGGAAACCATGGACCAATTTTTCGCCTCAAATAGGGAACCAATGACAGAACGGGAAGGGGGCAGCAAGGCGATGACGACGTCTTATGCGACACATCAAAGCAGTTTTGTTTATCCAACACGGCAGCAGACGTGTTCTAAGTAGTTTTGAACGCAAGTTTATTTAAAAAAAGAGCAACTTTTGCCGTAAAACAATTTCATATCCGAGAAGGATGTTTGGATATGGCAAGACATGATAACCATGGAGTTTTATAGGACCTATCTTATAATGGATTGGACAACAGGCCCTTTTAAACAAGCCAGCATTTTGGGTTGAAACAACCCAGCACAGGTTAAATTACAACCTAATGGGCCATGTCCGTCCCTTTTTGACCCAACATAACACAGTCTCACCCCATTTCGTCAATATTTGACGACACTTGACCATTCGTCAATATGTGACGCGGAGGGTATACCTTTCGCGTCATTTTTTTGACGAACTGGGGACTTAAATACTATTACGTCCGTTGCATTCTCTTCTCCTATTTTCTTACCAATTTCGCGTCGGTTTAGGGTTAGATTACGCAAAATTAAACCGTGTACGCGAAATTAAACAGTGTACGCGAAATTAAACAGTTGTCACCTGGCGTTGGGGTTAGAGTTAGGTTTGGGTAGGGATGTCATTATGTAAATCTAACCCTAAACCAACGCGAAATTGGTAAGAAAATAGGAGAAGAGAATGCAACGGACGTAATAGTATTGAAGTCCCCAGTTCGTCAAAAAATGATGCGAAAGGTATACCCTCCGCGTCACATATTGACGAATGGTCAAGTGTCGTCAAATATTGACGAAATTTTTAGAGAGTATATATTTCCATAATCTACTGTTGGTACGAATATTACTGTAAAACAGCTTCGCAACAATGCAAAAGATGTGAAAGTGCTTTAGAAATAAACTTGAACTGAACTTTAATAAATCAGATCTCCTTAACTCTTTCCTTGAATCAGACCCTCTGCTTTCAAACAAACAAACAAACACAACGGAAAAAAACGTTCATCCTATCTTCATTTGTTCTCTTTTTCTAACCCTCAAATGTGGGTAGGTTTCTTAAACAATACAAAATTTTGAGCAAAAAGTTGAAATAATTCCAAAGGACTTTTGTTAGAGATCAAATTCAGGATTAGTTGATGTTTCAGTTTTTTATAATTTGGGTAAGAGCGCTACCTGGATAATAGTGGCAATATAGATTACTGTAAAAACTCGTAAGGAAAGTGCCATTGACAGGAAAGTGTTTTGTCTTAATTGACGAGATAACTCGTCAATGGCAGGGAAAGAGTTAATATCTCAATTGCTTCTCTTATACAGCGATGAGAAAAACTTGTGACCCAATAGAGACTTTCTTTTTTCTCAAATGTTTTATTCCAGGAATAAATAATAACATTTTATTGCTTAGAAGGATTTTACGCAGTTCTCATTCTTCATTTTTGCATTTAGGCATCAACTTTGTCACTGACGTTTCTCCCTAAATAGCTAAAATCTGAGAAATAATAATACTCGTATTTCATGTTAACAATTCAAAAAACAGAATAGGAGAAACATCTGAGCCAAATACTTACAAAAAAACCTGAGGACTAAAAAGTGGGGAGAGATGAGGTCCGTAAAGTTTCTTACTTTATCCAAGTTATTTTTTCTTAATTTCCATCTAAACTCTGCTATCTTCATCGTGTTTTCTATTCATTTTGCTTCGTGCTCCGAGATGGATGTTTGTGAATTTGTTAGGTCCAGAGGCACGAATGTATTCTGTCTTTCATGAATAGGAAGCGTGTGCTGTGATGCAGAGAAAACTCCAAACAGACACATTTGCATTTGTTCGGAGGAGAAAGACGAGAGAGATGATCTTACACATCTAATAAGTCGACGCTGAGATGTTTCGTGCGGAGCTGCTTTAAATCCGTGATCTGATAAGGGTGCGCTATTGTTCTGCATGACTCTACTAGAAAACAGGAAATCACAACAGCAGATGAACCGCTGACAAGGAACCTCCTGTATTAAGTAGATAAACAAAAATGCGAGTGAATGACACAAAGAAGGAAAAGGAGATAGCTAGACGTGTCTGGTACAAAAAGTGTCACACCTAAATCGTAAAATAACATTCACTGCGCTTAGTAAAGAAACCGTTCACCGTAACATTGTGATTCAGTCATTGATCCAGGTAATAATCTACTTTATCAACCTTACATATCAACTGCACATACTGTCAAGAAAGAAATGCCAGTGACAAAAAACATAAAACAAAATCAAAGACCTGAATTCCACAGGGGATAAATTTAAAGCCCACACGTCGACTACGATACATATCAACGCTCAATGTACTACAATGTCACTGCCAAACGACTCCCAGATGTAACATTTCAAAATGTTTTCGGGTGAACATGAGGCCAACACTGCCCTATTATGCTTTATGAAGCTCATTTTATGATAATAACGCTGATAAAAGTCCCGCCGTGAAGAAAAACGATCCACCTGCCTTCTCACATATACACATAGGCCTACAGTAAATACATACTGTAAATCTTGATGAATACTGTGTTTATTGTAATGTGCTTACATCTACCCTGTAATACTGATGACTGCAGCAGAATTATGGGTAAAAACACAGACGCCACATATTTTATTCAGGGCTTTCACTAAAAGGAATCCCTGTTTCCTAATGTTTGTCCTTTGTACAAGAAACACACACCACACAAGCACATTGTTAGCAAGTGTCAGCTGTCTATTCGGCAGGGCAACACGGAGGCAAAACATTGCACAGCTCTGCAGATTTACGCTGAATGTCAAGCATTCACAAAACTCCGCCCCTTTTGTGCTTATTACACACGGTATATTGCTCAAATTTCAACTGCATGAAATCCTGAAACGGACGTTGTGAGATTGACTACACTACCAAGAAAAATGCGAGTTTGTTTATGAATCAAGAAGTTAGATATTCGAAGGTCACATAACACTGTTTCCGCTAATCTCATGTTAACTTTTTCCCCATTAGCAGTTTAAAAAAGTTTCCAGCCAGCTCCAGCATTTTATGATTTCACCAAAGTTTAATGCCTTCCAGAAAAATGTTTTCTCTAAATATATAAACATACAATATATCAAATGAAAAACGGACCTTATCCTTTAAAAGTTTCATCCTATCTTTATTTTTTCTGTTTTATCACCCCTCAAATATGGGTAGGTTTCTTCAATAATAAATTTTTTTTTTGCAAAATTTTAAATCATAGCATTTTTGTAAAGGACTTTTGTTAGACATCAGATTCAGAGCAATGATCAAAAAATACACATAACTGCACTGTTTTTGGATCAGGTTGGTGCTTCAGTAATGGATAAAGTTGGATAAAAGCGCCACCTAGCGGATAATAGCAGAAAAAATGGATTGCCGTAAAAACTTGTCATTGGCGTTGAAGCGTTTTCTCTTCATTAACGTGATAATTTGCACACAAATCATCGCCTTTTCTTCATTTATTTTCACTTCTTCCAAGAACAGAACGATGGGGAGCATTTTTGTCACCATAATGTTTGATTTCCGTTCTTTGTTTTATGATTGTTTGTTGTAAACTTTGCTTGCAGTGGTGGATCCACTACTTTTCTTCACCTATCCTATTTTTTTAATGTACTGTAAATGTTGCAAATCAGTGCCACTCTGATAGCCTAGTAAAGTAATAATTTGAATAAGAAATTATTTTTATTGCATATACGTGTCCAACGCGGCCATCAGCGTGTAGCCGCGGGCAGAGGCGTCATGCCCATTGAAAACGTTTTTTTTGCCCCAAATGGATTTTGCATGCAACCTCAAAATCAAAAAATAGTCCATTAATCTGTTACTTTCTTTTAATCTGTTTAAAATGTCCAAATTATACATTTTGTGCTGCCTCCGTGTCACTTTAAAGAGATTTTTGCGTTTTGATCGTGTTACATACATTACTTTATTCTGGCGGCAGGCGCTACAGTCTGTGCAGCCGCAGACGTCAGCGTCTGAGCGTGCTCTCACGAGCTTTGTTGTTGCTGCTGCATTTTGCTATCTGAGGAATTAAAACGTTTAAGAAACGCTCACAACATTTCCAAACCCCAGTACGGTAATGTGCAGTTAACCTCCTCTGAGTAGAAAATGTATGGTTTAAAATGTGACCGACTCAACGTTATATTAGTAGAGATTTCTAGATTCGTCTTCTTGGCGCAAAGCCAAAGTTCGCCAGAATTCACAGGGGTGCGGAATCACACATGCTCACATATGAGGTAAAATTTATTACAAAATCTGTTCCTCTAAAAATAAATATTTTTTAAATCATTATTGAACATTAAAATCAATCGCGTGGCTATGGCTTATGTAATTTTCATTGTTTATATACTTATATACTACGGATTTAAAATTACATTCATTTCATAGGATAATGCAGTTGTTGTGCTAAATGCATTAATGACACAATTAAACAAGTCATTAAACAAAACGTAAATAAACAAAACATGCCGTTTCAGATGTAAATATTATGCCAATATGTCATTAATCTGATTGAAGTGTATTTGATATAAAAGTTAGTCAACACTTTTATTTTGGAGGTTTTAAGGCAGGGGCTTTAAGTGCCATGGAAAAGACTGAAAGCTTTATAATATAATTCGTTTGATGTATGTGTATGCACAAATTTCTGTGAGCTTTGCACACTGTGCCCTCTTAAAAAAAATTGGTGCATGACGCCGCGAGGAGTATACTTGGAAAGCCGCACAGACGTGCGCGCACGAGCAGGACGCGGAAAAAAGAATACCCCGGCATTTAGTTTTATAAGATTTAGAAAAGGCAGATCAGCTGTACCGCTAACTTCCAGAACGAGTCACGAGCAAGAAACACACACAAAAGATTATCCCACTATCTCTGGATAACTTGTGATTCACTATGTTCATGTCATTTACATTATATGTACTTACGCGAAGATTCCCAACAAAACAGACATTTGATGCAGTTTTACTTACCGCCTGCGACTCATGACCAACTTGGGACCGCCCCATTTCAACAAAATCCAGTTTTAAACAAACACACGCACAACTCTGGATAAAAAAAACTATATGCAGTTTCCATAATTCTGGGTTTATTGGGAAGCTGAATAAGCTTAAAAACAAAGACACACATCTTTAGTGACGTTGATTTCGTTTTAGCTATTGGTTGTTGGGTGTGTGCGCTATTCTGTCATATAGTGCCCATATAAGGACTTCCACTACACTGAAATTGCCCATAAAAGAAATAAAGCATGAATCTTTCATGTTTAAAAAAACATACAAACCCTGGTAAAGTGCATTCGGCACAGAAATACGTCCAACTGCTTTTTTGACACTTTGCCTATGATTAGCATGAGGAATCCAACTCTAAAAGAGTGTTAATAAGTCAGAATGCATAAAATAGCTTTAAACCCTCTTTAATTCGCCTCAAAGCCTGGAATTTGATGAGAAGCTAAAGTGCAGAATGATCTCATAAAAATCATTGATCTATGTTTGAGGAAAGTGAGAGGCTGTAAGATTTAAATGCGTGGGCTTTTTTTCTAAATGCTAATTTATATTCATTACATAGTCATATTAAAAGCCAAAACACTTCAATTTTTATTTCATGCCGACTTCAATTGAAGCAGCATTGTAAAAGTGTTGATAAGAGTGATGTGGTAAGGTTTTAACTTCTGGTTTATAGAAATATCGCATAAAAGCAATATCACATTGCAATAGTGCTGTCGTAATGAATACCAGCACGGCTGTGATTACCTGCGGCTTAAACGTCATATTAGCATGATACGAGCTTCTTCTGGAGATGCTCACCGGTGAGGTTTATTATCTTGTTATTTAGGGAGACAGTGAAATGTTCTGAATGCTCGGAGGAAGGAACGCCTCTCCATCTGGCACATGTACGTGTAACATGAATATTTCTGAAAAGCAAACCACGGCAGGATTATCTAACCGTAAGACACACGTTTAACACGCTCATGAACACTAAACAACAGAAAAATACAAAAATGTTATTTTTATTTTATTATCTGTTATTTGAATTCTTGATCTCTCTGCTGTAAAATTCCTGATCTCCGGCTTTTCCAGGCCACATTCCAGGTTATTTTATCTTGATGTTTATTTACGGCAGAGGCCTGTCAATTATCTCTGATAATAATGTTGAGTCGTACCGCAGTCTGTATAAACAAAGAGGAAATGTGCTTACAGTAATGCACTTACAATGGAAGCGTAGCAGGCAAACAGCCCAGAGGGTTTTCAAAGCAGAAACGTGAAGCGTCTGTTTTTCTTAAATAGATTTACATGAATTCTTTAGTTAAACTATTTGTTATTTGAGATGCAAAGTCGTCTAAATCATCGCTCCGGGGTGAAACTACTTTAATAGGTGGATGAATCTGGGATCATGCATGACTGATGTAGTTCATGGAAGTGGAGTTTTCTGAACTTTGCTCTGCGTAAACCGTGCCAGCCAACACACTGCAATACATGAATGTCTTGCTTAGTATGTCTTGCATAGTCTTATTTTTCAGTATAAATACCTAAAAAAATCTAAAAATCAAAATTTACATTAGACAAAATGATTTGAAAAAAAATGTGATTTGTAAATTCCTATCATATTTAAAATAATGTCTCATCCCTTGTCATTGCCACCTACCATTAAGTTAAAGGGGACATATTATGAAAATCTGACTTTTTCCATGTTTAAGTGCTATAATTGTGTCCACAGTGCTTCTATCAACCTAGAAAATGTGCATAAGATCAACCCAGTAACTTAGTTTTGGTAAACCATTCTCTGCAAGCATGTGAAAAAATAGGTCATTGTAATTTGGCTCTTATTGTGATGTCAGAATAAGGTAATACCGCCCCCTTTATCTGCACTATCCAACCACAGCACTGCCATTTAGTTCAGAGAGAAGAGAGTGAAAAGAAGGACTTGACAGCACAATTGAGTTTCAATTACAACAAACCACCATCATTGTGATCAGTGTTTGCACTTTAGCCGCTCATTTGCATTTTAAATGACACACCCAAAACAGCACACTTTTGCTCAGACCTAGATTAAGACTTAGTTTACATCTTAAAAAAATCTCATAATATGTCCCCTTTAATATCAGCGCTGTCTTTGGTTTCCGCTTGTAAAACTATGGCAACACGAGTGGACAAATGCGAAAGCAATGGTTATCTGAGAATTCGTACGTATTGTACTCTCATAGCGTCTGCCGTTGCTAAGCAACCTAAGCATTGTGTGATGTTGTGCCGAGCACCCACAGGCGGTGATGGTGATGCAGAGGGAAGAGTTACGAATCGCAGCTTTACAGGGACACTCCACTTTTTTTGAAAATAGGCTAATTTTACAGCTCCCCTAAAGTTAAACATTTGATTTTTACATTTTTGGAATCCATTCAGCTGATCTCCGGGTCTGGCGCTAGCACTTTTAGCATAGCTTAGCATAATCCATTGAATCTGATTAGACCATTAGCATCACGCTAAAAAAATAACCAAAGAGTTTCGATATTTTTCTATTTAAAACTTGACTCTTCTGTAGTTACATCGTGTACTAAGACAGACGGAAAATTAAAAGTTGTGATTTTCTAGGCAGACATGGCTAGGAACTACACTCTCATTCTGGCGTAATAATAAACAAGGACCTTGCTGCCGTAAAATGGCTGCAGGAGGCGCAATGATACGCAGTGCCTGAAAATAGTCCCGTGCCATTGAAAGTTACTAAGGGGACTATTTTCGGCTGCTGCGTAATATAATTGCGGAAAAATATCGAAACTCTTTGTTTTTTTTTGCGCAATGCTAATTGTCTAATCAGATTCAATGGATTATGCTAAGCTAGGCTAAAAGTGGTAGCGCCAGACCCGGAGATCGGCTGAATGGATTCCAAAACGGTAAGAATCAAATGTTTAACTCTAGGGGAGCTGGAAAATGAGCATATTTTTTAAAAAAGTGAACATTCTGGACATAGCTACACGACTTATTTTAACATTTCAATTAATTTAAAATTGAGTAACAAATGCAATCGCAAAGATGTCGTAAAGTGGGCGCTTATGAACGCAATCGTTTTATTTGTTACAGAGCTGATGTACAGTGGAAAAACTGCATTGTATAGAGGCTTCACATTTAAACCTTGGTGTGAAGTACTTGATGGTAACTCATGTATGTTTCACTTTTAGCTCTAAAATCTGTTCCGGCCCAAAGATCCTGCCTCCCCCTCACCCAGCTGTCATAAATACAGGCTTCAGAAGGTCAACCATTCAACTAGACTGGCCTTTGTGTGGCCTCCAGCCCCTGCGTGTTGCACGCGGCTCTGCTAAGTAGAATTAATGGATGTATCGATTGCGCTCCCCACAACTCGAATTGAAGGTGGTGAGAGAAGCTCTCGCAAGCCAGCGGCCACTCGGTACGGCCGAGACCTCAGAGCCGCTTGGTGAAAAGAATTCATTTAAATAACACTGAAGCAAGATTGATTAAAGCAGACTAAAGCTTTGGAGTAAAGGCAAGGCTGTTGTGTGGTTCAGTAAAGACTTGAGAGCCACAGTAACCTCACCGAGGAGGAAATTTATGAGGCTATTTTTGTCCAGCGGAAAATGTGATATTTGAAAACGGTGACATAAATCAGGTTTCTCAAATGTAACCATCTACCCGTCCATCAAACCTAAGTATTTACTGTTGACCCAGAAAGCAGACTTTTTATTTTATTTTACAGGAAGCAGACTAAAGCGGTCTAAAATCGCCCTCATCCCCTATACGCCTGCCGCAATGTTGATTCCAAAATGAGGCTGTGAGGGATGGACGTCCAGTGCGTGCCCTTTAAAATTTTTGTTTTGTAACGTATGCTGGTCAGTCAGGCATCAAAACAAAGAAAATACATAATTTTTAAATTTCCGCAGGACAAGAAACACCTCAGAAATCATGTATTGTTAAAATAAGAAGGGACATATGGCCTAATTTTGAGATAAGTGCAACGCAATGTGGACATAAAATCAGTTTTGTTATTAGCCTGTGGCTAATCATTAATTTCTAATGTTGTGCACATGCTTATTTTTCTTAAAAAAAACCCTAATATAGTCCATTAACTAAGTAAATATCTCCAATTCGTACAGATTACAAAAAACGCAAAGCATGCATACGTTAAAAACCTTTCTCCGGTAATCAAGCAGAATTAATTTCTAAATAAATAACATTTGTACACAACTTTGGAGGTTCATATGGGGTTTTACCTATGCCCAATTTATAGTCGTGCGTAAGCTCTATGTCGTAGCTACTCCGTAGGTTATCCATAGCTCTGCGTAGCCTGACGTGCACCTCAACTTTTTTTACAGCTCGTCAGTTCTACGCGGACCGCAAGGGCTGTGATTGGTCCACCAGAACCCCTTCGTCAGGTAAAAAAAACTGCATCATAAGTATGTTTCCGTTTGCGACCCCGTAGGACCTATGCACAACTATAACAAGCCCTTAACACACAACAAACCATCACGTAAATAGTTTGTTATCAAGTGAATCACAGGTTATTAAGTTTCGGACAATAGCAAAGTGCCCGCAACTGTGTCAGATGCTGATGAGATGCTGACCTCAAATCAAACAATATTTTTGAAAAAATTCAGTCTGGTTTTAAATCTTGTCACAGTACAGAAACAGCTCTTTTAAAAGTGTTTAACGATCTCCTTTTAATTTCTGATAATGATAGCCCTGCTGTGTTAGTGCTTTTAGATCTGACTGCTGCGTTCGATACGGTCGACCATAAGATCTTACTGTCAAGACTCGAGTGCTGTGCCGGAATTAAAGGCTCAGCTCTGGAGTGGTTCCGATCATATTTGAAAGAAAGATCCTTTTCGGTAAATATTGGGCCTTTTCACTCTCGCAAAGCACCGATAAACAGTGGGGTGCCCCAAGGCTCAATCCTAGGCCCAGTCCTGTTTTCACTTTATATGCTGCCCTTGGGATCGATTTTCAAAAAATATAATATTTCATTTCACTGCTTTGCAGATGACGTCCAGATCTATTTACCTTTAAATACCAAAATTAAATCCAGTAAAGTACTGAGTAAATGTCTACGTGAAATAAAAGATTGGATGTCACTAAATTTCCTACACTTAAATGACAAAAAAACTGAAATTATAACTTTTGGAGAACCCGACATCTCAGATTTAAATAGTGCGCTTGGCCCATTATTCTACAACTATAGGTCGTATGTAAAAAGTCTTGGAGTCATTATTGACAGTTCATTTAAACTGGACAAACAAATTAGCTCAGTAGTAAAAACAAGCTTCTTTCAGCTTAGACTTCTTGGGAAGGTGAAATTATACCTACCCCAAGGTCAACTGGAAAAAGTTGTACATGCCCTGATCACTAATCGCCTGGACTACTGCAATTCTTTATACTATGACAGAGCTTTCTCAGTTGCAGGTCCTAAGCTCTGGAATTCTCTTCCCCTAAATATTAAGGCAGCTAGTTCTATTGAGTCTTTTAAATCACTTTTAAAAACTCATC